>NC_134238.1:56764375-57100875 GCF_965152275.1 Natator depressus
TGAAAGGGAACAGTTCTTGCACACTTCCAGCTGCAGACTGGGGCCATATGTTGCTACCCTGTGTGTTGCAACAGTGCCTGCTGAAGTAACTGCTGAGTGGCATGGGAGAGAGTCCTACCGTGACAGAAGAAATAAGGCAGCCCTCCCCAGAAACCTGCAGCAGAGGATTGCAAACGACTTTCAGGAAAGTTTCCTCAAGATCTCTATGAAAGATTCACGGGACATCCCAGTGCACATAAACAAACTGTTCTGCAGGGCTCCCTCTGCCTAACTGTACACAGGAATGAGAAGCCAATAGCAACTCTACCTCTATTGGATATTTAACTCTCTCTTCTAGCATGATTAAAAAAAAGTAAATGGATATGTCACTGCAATATCAAAGCAAACTGCATACTTATCAGTGGTTCCTTCCCCTGCATCAGGCTCGCCCATGCTGGACTGCAGGGACTTGCTCGACTGCTTTAGAGTCAAAAAACAGATCCTGGCTCACTGAACCACTGGATCCCCAGATCGCTTGTCTCCCATATTCCTCCTCCTCACTGTTCACTCCAGGGACCTGTAACTCCAGCTCCTCCAAAGTATCCATGGGGCTCTTGGAGATGGTTATGGGGTCTGGGGATCGTAGCTCTTTGTAAAAGCGGCATGTCTGCAGCTCTGCACTAAAGTGACTGTTGGACTCCTTTGCCTTCTGGTACATCTGCCGCAGCTCCTTGTGTTTCACACTGCACTGCTGCGGGCCCCTCTTGTAGCCCTAGCCCCCACAATCCCTGAGCAATATGTTCGTAGATATCAATGTTTCTACAGCTGGATCAGAGCTGTGCCTGCACAGCTTCTTCTCCCCATAGATCCAGGAGATCCACCACTCCTGTGTATTCCAGGCAGGATCATGTCTCCAGCATGGTCAGCTAGGCAGTCACTAAGTGAGCTCTCCACCCCGAGCAAACAGGAAATGGTATTTCAAAAATTCACAGGACTTTAGAGGGGACGGGTGTACACCTGGCCACTGGGCAGCAGAGTTCAAAATGACGACCAGAGTGGTCACCATAGAGCATTGTGGGACATCTTCTGGAGGCCATTAAAGTCAACATAAACAACACAGTGTCTACACTGACACTGTGTCGACCCAACTACGTCGACTGAAGCGTTATGCCTCTCGCGGTGGTGGAGTTAAGTTGGCATAGCGGGTGAGTTACACTGGTAGGAGCAACATTTTAGTGTAGGCGCTTACTAAGTTGGGTCAACGTAAGCTGCCTTGCACTGACCCAACTCTGTAGTGTAGATCAGGCCTTCATCTTCATTAAAACAGATTCAAACAGAAAAGGGGCTTATTTAGCTGATTTCTGCTTAGCTTTCTCTCTAATTTTTCAGTGCACACAGATATACAATAAGCCCACTTGCACACCAGTCCCTATAACTTAATCAAGCTATTCCTCTTACAGGAAGCAAGAAAGATCCATTGTTATTTTTAATTTTAAATAATTGTAGTTGGTGCTCTGATATTATGGCAATGGAACTCATAAATAGAGCGGAGAAATATAGGCTTTAGGCTACTATTGCGACATAACGCTTGCTATGTAAACCACCTGAAATTAGTTGCACAGAACTAGAACATCAAAATGCCAATACATTGATATGTCCCAAAGGAGACAAGATGTCAGAGTACCTAGAACAGGTGTTTGCTTGGGTAAGACAATATTCCTTTATACTGCAAAAACCCTGTTTTTCTATTACTTGCTTTTGGATTTTCCCCATCTTTACTAAAAATTAGGCTCTATCTAGCATTAATTGTGACTTTGCAATGAATACTGATAAAAGACTAAGGACTTATATTTTCCATGTTTATGTTCAAAACAAGCCATCTAATACTATATTTAGAGAATGAGTTTCTTTTAATTTACTAACTAAATCTCTTTGAATGTGTCAAAAGCACTTCGCACTGAGTCACCATAGCAAATGTTAAGTTTGTTTTTTAAACATTTTGTGTTATCCAACCCTAAAAGGGTCTATAAAGAAATTAAGACACATTTTCCCCTACATGTTCACAAAACTCCAAAAGAACTCACGTGATTGAGTTAAACCTTTTCTGAAACAATCATCAGGCTGAGGTTGCCAATCAAGGAGGTCTGGTCTCCCTTCACAGCCCAGCAATGTTTATCTTGAATTTGACCAAAAGGTCACTGCAGAATAATGTAAAGTTCTCCCACATGGGAAGTACACTGCCTCTTCAGGAGCTCTCAACATCCGAGAGCCCAGGTCAAAGACCAGCTGAGTCTCAAATTGTGCTACTAGTGTACTGCTGTTCTAGTGCATTTTTATTATTTTGTAGAGAGAAAAATACCATACCCAGAATATATCTACAGAATCCTTTAGACAACAAGAATTAGCCCATACTGGTACAGCATTATATTTTTGTGCCATATGCTTACCCCTCAAGCTACAACTCTGCCAACATAGGACATAAGCCACTGAAATGTGTGAAAAGTTACTGAAAAAACATGACCTGTGTTTTGCCGTATGTCACCATGTAATGGCGAGATTACAATTTTAAGTGCATAATCTGTTTTTCAAGGGGTGTTCACACAGTGTTACTCAAATAAGCCAGTTTTCCAGTATGTCACTCTTGACTCCCAGCAGAGTCCCAGCCTGGCACCCTTTGGCCTAGACAGGTTGTACATCACAGTCATGATTTTTAGTGGTAGACCCATAGATCAGGGTTGGGGAACTGCATCCAGCCCATTACTTAATTTCATCTGGCCTGTGGCAAGTCTCCATGCCGTGGGCTGGAAGCCCCGAGCCTTGGTGCCCCCATATGAGTCTGGAGCCGCGAGCGCTGGCTCGCCCTGCTGTGCAGGGAGCTTGGGTTGCCAGGCCATTAAAAGTGTGGTCGGCTTTGCGCAGCTTCCCAGAAGTGGCCGGCATGCCCAGCCCCTAGGTGCAGGGGTGATCAGGAAAGCTCCGCATGCTGTTCCAACTCCGCAGCTCACATTGGCCGGGAATCTCGGCCAATGGGAGCGGGGGGGGGGGGGGGGGGAAGAGGGGGGCAGTGCAACGCTCAGAGCTGCCTGACCGCGTCTCCACCAAGGGGACCAGACGTAGCAGCTGCTTCCAGGAGCAGTGCAGAGCCAGGGAACCTGCCTTAGCACCCCGAACTCCCTGCCCCAGGTCGGAACCCCCTCCCGCACCCAAATGCCCTCCCAGACTCTGCACCCCAAACCCCCTGCCCCAGGTTGGAACTCCCTGCCAGAGCCCACACCCCCTCACGCACCCCAATCCCCTACCCCAGCCCAGAGCCTCCTCCTGTACCCTAAACCCCTCATCCCTGGTCCCACCCCAGAGCCCACACCCCCAGCCGGAACCCACACCAGCCCTTAGCCCACTCCGGCACTCCAAACCCCTTGGCCCCAGCCTGAACCCCAAGTGCTTCATCCCCGGCCCCACCCCACACCTCCAGCGGAGCCCGCACCCCCTCTGATACCCCAAACCCCTCATTTCTGGCCCCACCCTGGAGCCTGCACCCCCAGGTGGAGCCCTCAGTCCTTCCCGCACTCCAACCCCCTGCCTCAGCCCAGTGAAAGTGAGTGAGGGTGGGGGAGAGCGAGCAACTGAGGGAGGGAGTGGGGCTGGAGTGAGCGTGGGGCGGGGCCTCAGAGAAGGGACCTAACCTCATGGAAGGGGCAGGGCAGGGGACAGGGTAAGGATGTTCGGTTTTGTGCAATTAGAGAGTTGGCAACCCTAGGGGAAGCCCCGGGCCTCCGCACCACCCCGTGGGGCTGGAGCCGCAAGTGCTGGCTTGCCCTGCTGCAGGGGGAAGCCCTGAGCCTCCGCACTCCACTTTCACCCCCCTGGGGGCTGTGTGTGGCCCACGATTGATTTTTTTCTGTAAGTCAATGGCCCCGATAGAAAAAAGGTTCCCCACTCCTGCAGCAGATCATCAAATAGCTAGGACTTAGCCTTCTTTTCAGTCTTACCAGCTTCTACCTCGTTGCCCGATATCAAAGTGTCTATGCAGCTCAGCCACTAGGGTAGCGGTTCTCAAACTGTGGGTTGAGACCCCAAAGTGGGTCACAACCCCATTTTAATGGGGTCACCACAGCTGGCTTAGACTTGCTGGGGCCCAGGGCCAAAGCCCAAGCCCGAGGGCTTCAGCCCTGAGCAACGGGGCTAAAGTTACACACCCCTTTCCTGGGGCTGAAGCAGATGCAGAGGCAAGTGTATGGAGAATTTTCTCCTTTACTTCTCTGCTGGAGCTTATGCTCAGCACATTACTATTAAACGTGTTTGTGCACTAGAAGCCACTGAGAGGCTGCAGGAGACTGAATGCTGCTTGAAGCAGTATTAAGTTGTGATTTAGTGTAGTTAGAAGTTGTGGGTTTCATATGCTGTTCCACTCATGGTCCCAAAATACCATAGAAACCTGACCTCATGAAGCTCCAGCACAGAAGCTGTTAGAGAGGAGAGAATGATGCCCTGGAGCTGCACTTCAACTGCCATTTCTGCTCTCCAAGGACAGAACCAGTAGATTTGGGTAGCCTCTGCTAATGGACGGGAAAGGGGACAAACTAGTACTCGCTGTAAGTGGACCTTTGTTCTAGCACAAAACAATACCTTTTTTTACAAGAAGTTATGTAAAAAAGGTATTGTTTTGTGCTAGAACAAGAGGTGTTATTTCTATATTTATAGTATATTTTAAAAATGATACTAGTTGTCAGTTTTAGATATATTTTTCAGCAGGGAGAGTTGCAGTAAAGAAGACAAAGATTTTGTTATACAGCCCAGATGTTTGGAGCTAAACAGAACAAAGATTCATTCTTAAAAAATAAAAATCTAAGTGCAAGAAACAGCATCAGTTTGCTTTAGAGAACTGGAAGAAACATAAAACCTTACAGATAAACAATGTTATAGATAAATATTATGCTGTCAATCTCCCACATACATTCCTGTACTTGATTATCTAATGAGAAGAATGAATGGTTCTGTGGATAATAGGAAATGGAGACTTTCACTGCTTGATCATTGTTTTGAATTCAGAAATGTCAGCAGTGACCCAAAGTAGTTGCAACTCAGTAATCTTTGTGAAATAAATTGGTGGTCTCTATTCAATTCCTACTTACAAGGTGTCCACATAACAAAAGTTACCATCACAACTGGCACCCTTGTTGGCAATGTCAGCAAAGAGGCCAAGGACTTAATATGCTTGCAGACTGAACTACTCTCTCAACCTTAGAAATCCTCTTTTCAAAAGAACATTGAGGTCAACTGTGAAGATGCAAGGGGGGGGGGGGGAGAAGAGGAAGAAGGAGGCTTGCACCTACAGCTGTGTGTGCTGTACCTATTCTGTGGATAATTTGAGGATTTCAGCCTACAGCCCTATTAATGTAGCAATTTTTGAATACCAAATTCACTTAAACTTGAAGGACCTCACAGGATTTTTTTTATTAGTCACCCTGTTTAAAGATGAAGATATTCCCCAAAAGAAAGTATCTGATTAGAATACCAAGCATTCTAACTGATGATGAAAACTACCTACCATCATCATCACTTGTTTCCTAGCAGTGGTAGCCATGTGATATGTTCACATATAGCCTGTTTAGGCCTGAGATACTTAACTAACAGTCCTTCACTAACTCCTTAGTTGCTAATAGATATAGCAATTAATCCTATGGATGGCCTCTTCAGGGACATCCTTTGTGGTTTTCCTTTGGGATTTATCAATTTCACCATATTCAATTAAGTATTTCTTGATTTGATTTGTGTGGAAATGACTGCAGTGTAGTTCAATTCTAGAAATGGCATAATGAAGTTCCATGTTTGACTCAATTACTTTCAGCTTCAACTGTACCTTAACTAGACTCTAATATACCTCAGTTGTATTGGAGTTACCGGTAATCATATTCGAATAAGAAAGAACCCAACTTAACTTTCAGGTCCCAAGATGTGTTTGCTGAGTTAGAAATGATTAAATAATACTAATCAATCTCTTATTTTGTCAGTTGAGCAAATTTGTTCTGAAAGTCATTAAAAGGCAAACAAAGAATTTAACACTGACCATTTTAAGTCACTTCTCAGACCAGAACCACATTTTAAGTTAAGATTGGGACAAAAACAAGGCAAATTAAAACAAGGCAAGATGAGTTTTGTTTTGTTCAGTTCAATACTTACTTTCTCCATCTCCATCTTTATCAAATTCTTCAATCATAGCCCGTAGTTCTTCATCAGACATGTTTTCACCTAGTTCTCTAGCAACACGGCGCAGGTTTCTCAAGCTTATTTTACCTGAGTCATCATCATCAAATAATTTGAATGCTTTGAGTATCTCTTCTTGTGGATCTCTGTCCAATATCCAGTCTGTCACTAATATAGGGAAAATAAGATATTTCAAATATGGCACTTTCTAAGTTCAGTTAGTCCTTTTTTCCTAAGCTTCTGGTTTCTAAAACTATTTCACCTGTTCAGATTCCTCTTAGCTTTCAATCAGGCACTTTTAATTGACTATTAAAGTCTTAAACATTGGTATTTCTAGTTAGTTATAACAGTTTTTGTGCTGTTGCACAGTTCCTAAGTTAAGATCTGTTGAATACCCCAGACTCATCTTTGTTTCATGTCTTCCATTCAGTTTCAGCGTCAACACTAAATTTTAGGATTAGGCCAGAAAGGAAGGCCGTCTTCAAACACCGTCTCCTGTGAAGACAAGATGTCTGATTTGGATGTTAAATGTTTGCTGTATTACAATCAAAGGCACAAGTTGGGCACTGCATGGCTAGTGCAGCATTATTTCAAAGCAAAAAAAAGGATCAGTTTGGAAGAGGAAACTTAGCCAATAATTTCAGAGGACAGCTAAGCCAAGTCTCTTTAGCATTGTGCACTTCAGATTTGACAGCAACTGACATGGTACATTCTTAGAAAGGATGCTTCAGGGAACCACTCTGAATATGCCTCTCTTTCTACTTTTTCTAGCAAAAGTGGCTTAATCATGGTCACTTCCCAATACCTACATTTTCAGGACATATTTTATAGACTAGAGTAGGGCTTCTCAAACGTCATTGCACCGTGACCCCATTCCGACAATAAAAATTACTACATGACCCCAGAAGCGGGGACTGATGCTGGAGCCACCCAAGCCCCACTGCCCCAGGTGATACTGGTGGGGCAAATCCCGAGCCCCACTGCTCCAGGTGGGGTGGCCTGTGACTGGAGCCCCACTGCCAAGGGCTTCAGCCCTGGGCCCCAGCATGTCTAAGTCAGCCTTGCTGAACCCATGAGAATGGGGTTGGGACCCACTTTGGGGTCCCAACCCACAGTTTGAGAACTTCTGGACTAGAGGAAGCCCCTGACCTAGACGTATCAACAGTTCAGGAAAAATCCAGCTATTAAGAAGATGCTCAGACACCAACACGAGGAGCATGGTATAAATACCTAGCTTAGATAGACAAGAATGATCCAGTGTGATTTTCTTATTTATAGGCTTATAAATATTCAGGGAGTGAAGAAGAGTTGTAAACTCAGGAAGACAATATAAATAGAAATATAAAAGTTGAAGGTGGAGAGTCATTGGACATATACTTTTTAATAGCATTTTACACTTTCACTCCTGCATTTTTCTAGTTCAGTTCAATTCAATATGCTTATGCCTCATTTATTTATTTACTTGTTTATCTTATTTCCTTCTATTTCCCTTGTATATCTCTCTCTGTTTGTGGCATGTCCAGCTACAATAGAGGTTGAAAAGCAGTTTACCTCATTTGTGCTTTTGATACGTAGACCTTTCCCACAGCACCAGTCTGTAGGAGGCTAAGTGTACACAGCCACAGTCTCTTTCAAATTGGTGCTCTGGGAAAAGCTCTGCTATATAGGATGTATAGATGTGACTCTATTGCTTCTAAATTTTGTGGAATCCTCTTGATACTGAGAGAGACGCAGTTGGGCACTAAAAAGCATGGGTATTTAAGAGAGAGGTATGATACAAACTGCAACAAGAACAAAACAGTTAAAACAATTAACCATTTGAACAAGTTACCACAGGTTAGGGCACTTCCATCACTGGAAATTTTTAAATCAAGATTTGATGTTTTTCTAAAAGATATGCTCTAGTTCAAACAGGAATAAAGTCAGGGAAGTCCTATGGCCTGTGTTATACACAAGGTCAGACCAGATGATCACAATGGTCCCTTATGGCTTTGTAATCTATGAAAAAAGCCCCGACCTCCCAGGGCACTGAAGAGGCTTTTACTATATAAAGCAAGACACTAATCCAGGAAGGCTTAATCTTGATTATTCTTTTTATCACATCCATTTGTCAGTCCTATAGCAGAGAAAAGCAAGACAAAATCTGTTGCATCAAAATATTTTGCTAGTAATTGCTTCACCCATTTCTGGAACCAACAGAGAAAATATCTTCACACTCTTTGTACCTGCTAAGTCTTGTATTACAGGACTTGCTATTTATGACTTTCAACAAGCCATTATAAATACTTCCCCGCTGCTGGGGCTTACAGAACCATTTAGAACTTGCTATTGTTTGTAGATGGAATGAACTGTCTGGTTTTGTGAACTTGACTGGAAAAAATTAGATCTAAGCTCACGAATTTATTGTGGCTCTGCTGCAAAATTTGAGTTTATTGATTTAGCTTTAAAATAATTATGTATGTATAGAGGCATTACATTATTTGAATCATCTTAGTTGTCCTTTGACCATACCAAATTTAGATTTACTTATCCAAAGAGCACTCCAAAAAACTAATTGAAACATATCCTAAAAGACGGAAGATGCAAAATATATGTAAATTTCAAAGAGGGTTCTTGACTTTATAAACCAAAACAAAATATATAATAGTTTATTCATTTTGTTTTTATGTGGTTCATTCCTATGTTTAAGCTAATAAACAACTTGCGGCATAGTAGTGAAGATTATTAAAGTGTATTTCTTCCCTTCTAATTTACATCAAAGAAAACAAAATGTGGCTCAAGTAATTTTACTGTGTTGTATATTCCTGTACCTCACATTCCTCCAGTCATTCCAGTTCGTTCAGCTAGATGAAGTATCCCATACCAGTAAAGGAGAAAGAGCCAAGTTATTTTCACCAGAGCTGAAACTGACTCAAAGTTTGGAGAGGAGTTCAGACAAGAGTATCACCTTCCTACTTTGTATGTGGTTCTGTCCAGCTGAGCTGCCTCATGGCCACTCAAAGCAGGAATAGGGACAGAAGAATAGAAATTGGTTGAACATAAGGGATAGAGGGGAAAAACAAAAAGCATATACATAAGAAAAAGAGAAATTCCATCTCACCAGAAGCAGCACTTGTCAATCAGACAAAAAGTACTTCCTCCAGAAAAATCACTTCTCATAGGTAGATGCAGTATAAAGAGTAGGGAGGCCTGAATCAATTTAGCTAAGTTAAGAAAAATGCAAAAAGCCCCAAAACCATAGCAGAGAGAGAGGGAGGGAGGGAGAGAAAGTATGCACCCGCACAATAAAGTGTTTTTTTAACATTTCCTTTTGGTAGATGGGAGAACCTAGGGTCAAAGTCTATTAAACTGAACATCTTCTGTTAAGATCTCTTCCCACCCGTCTTGAATCAACTGCAATGATAGCACTGAACACAAGAGTTACAAATTGACTGGTCAACCACACACCTCATTTGGAACTAGAAGTATGCAATCAGGCAGCAGCAGACAAAAAAACCCCCCAACCTTTCAATATGTTCTTAAAGTCATATACATACCAACTTCATTAAAATCTTCAAAGGTGATTTTGCCTGTTGCATCTCTATCATAATCCTTAAGTATTTTTAGCACATCAGCTTTTTTTACATCAAAACCCAAGGCTCTCATTGCCACCTTTTGGAATAAAACAGAAGTACAACAATATACCACCTTCAAAATATAGATCAGATAGCTTCTCTTTTTACCTAAGTTAGTACCTTATTATCCAAGATAAAATGTTGGTAACTGGAGAAAGGAACACTTTAATACATACAATCATAAATAAACCATCTTTGGTTACAAAGAGTTCTCAAAAGTAGAACAGTACTTATAAAAAGGCCACAAAGTGAAGTCAAGACGTAAAATTTCATGCTTTCCAAGATTTTATAAGATGTGCCAAATACTTCTAGTGGGCAAGCAGATTTTTTCCTTAATTTACAAAAAACAACTCTTAATCCTTTTAAGAGGGAAATGTTACATAAAGCTATAAATTTTACAGGGGAACTGTGTTCTTTATTTCAACTGTGAACATTTGTAGTTACCCTTCTACAGCTAAATTAAGAACCTTGGCATTCACTCTAAATCACACTTGTCAAATCCATTCCCACTATATACATCCAAATTCCACTGCAGATAAGGTTATACAGGAAAGGGAGTTACTCTGTTCTCCAACTGTCTCATCTTCAGAACCACAGTGTAGGAGTCACATACTTAATCATACAGCTACTGAACCTTTTATACAATAATGACAGATGGGGATGCAAGTATTTCCCTTGAGTCCTAACTATACTGGCCAAAGGTATAAAAAGTCCTCCCCGCCCACCCCCCCAACAGTCCCCAGTTCTCCTCCACCTTCAGAAGACCTAAAGTAGCTGAGTTTTGAAACAAATGGTTGGAGGGAGTTAGTATGGCTCTACAGAGCATGGCTCTAAGACATTTATAGAACAGAAGTCACAAAGTAAATAACCCTCTTTTCTTCCTTCTAGCATTGCCTTCACAAAGCTGCTGTATGAGACCAGCTATTTCCTCCCAGAGAAGCCCTACTAGTTACATAATGAGAGAAGCACTACCCTCCAGAAAACATGATGCAGTATCAAGAGAATACTGATTCATACAGATGTGCACCAAGCTCCATGTATCAGCCCTATAGATCTCCAGCAAGGGGGACTGGCTGGTAGAGGCTGCAACTCCAAGCCTCTCCTGGTTGAAGTGATGACCATCAGGATGGAGGCCTGCAGCAAAACGGGGAATAGAGAGAGATTCCAAAGACCCTTACATAAGTTTGGAACACCAAATTTGAGTCCCATTGGGTCAACAGGTTCCCTGTTAAGAGGTACCAGTTAATAAATCCTAGTTCCCTAGTCCACAGTTTAATAAATATAAATTTTCATCTTTTATGTAAAAAAGTTCCTCAAAATCAATGGATTTCCACCACACAGCCAAAGCTTTCAATGTATTGTGTGATTATGGAAATCAGGGTGCTTTTCAATAGCCTCTCCCACTTCCTGTTCTACTCAAACTGGAGAGCCCAGATCTGCAACTGTACTGCAACAGTCCCTGCTGAGGGGGAAATCTCAACTCTGCCACCCTTAGTGCTTCAGTTGTCAGTGAAAAGGTTGGAGCTCAGACCCCTGGTACCCAGAATGCAGATGTTACTATACCACTCATACAGGTGGGTTTTGTGCATGAATATTTGGGACTCTGATTCAAAATCCTGCCACTTTTGAAATATAACCACTCCTTCACCAATGCAGAAGCTCTTGGATGCTGAACACTCCTGAAAATAAGGCCAATTTATTTATGTGTCTAAATGTGGGCTGAGCTCTTTTAGAAATATAGCCGATCAAAAGTTAAGTGAAAAAACAAAAGTTACCTTTAATTCGTGATAATCTATTGCTTTATCTTTGTCTGTGTCAAACAACTCAAAAGCATCTTTAATTTCTTGCTTCTGTTCTTCAGTCAATTCTCTTCTTTTCTTCCTTTTGGTTTTGTCTACTGCAAGATCATTCCTACAAGTTAAAAGAAAATAAGCTCATATTATATTATTATTATTATTAGGATTTATCATCTTCAAAGCCCTTTACAAATGTAAACAATACAACAACATATCTGGGAGGTAGGTAGATATTCTACCCATTTTGCACAAGAAAAATGAGGAAGAAAGGTTCAAGTGACTTGCCCAAACCCAAAGAGGGACTCCGTGGCACAGCCAGGATTATTTATTTATACAGAGTTGTAATATAGTATATACGACATACCTCTAGGCACGCTAACTTTAATTAAATACACACAGTATCAAAATCCACATATCTAATGATTTGCCCATACAGCTCCATATAAAACTTTTCCCACCAACACAATAATAATCATTATCACTCCACATCTGACCACCTCAAATCCTTCATTTCAACTCCTCCCCAAATGCCCAAGAGAAATAAACCAGGAAGGTTTCACTAAGTGTCTGGAGTACTGATAAATCTGGCAAACCAAGTGGGACAGTGAACTCCAGATCAGAATACCCCTCGTGGAAAATGCCCTGTTGGTAGCCCCTCCCATTTAAACCAGGAGTGCCTCACGTGATCATAAATGTGTGTTTTCACACAGCTAGAGGGGCAGTTTCTCAGGTAACAAGATCTCAAACCAATTCTTTTATTTATTTAGATTTATAAAAGATACCTACTCTACACTCTGGGTGCCCTTACAGCTATTAAAATTACAATAGCATTAGTAAACAAAGTGCCATAAAACCTCACTTGTACAATGCTCCACAACAGCAAATAATGCTCCACAGAAATGCATAAATTTAGCAATTTACAGGTTAAAACTTTAAAATCCTAAACTCTGCTGGAAAGGCAACAAGCAGATAGTGAAAATGGAGCATGTTTCATAAGCGCAAGCTGAAAAACTATATGCCGATCAAACCCATTCTGCATTAGCTTCAGCTTTGTAATGGTCTCAATAGCTAGTAGAGTGTATTACAGTAGTATAGTGTTGTGGTGACAAAGGCAGCCAACGTGGGAAAAAAAAAAAAATCACGAGCCACAGTTACTTCCTAAATATCTGGGAGAAGGCCAGGAACTAAGATGCCTGAACTACAAATACATTACCCAAGGCAGCCCATTCGCTCAAATAAGGATGCAGACCAAAAAAAAAAAAAAAAAAAAAGCTCTTTTTTAACTCTTCTGGTTGTAACCCCCAACTTTCCAATGTTACTTCAAACTTTCCTGTTTTCAGCCAGTTAGGTCTTGTCAAAGCTTCACCTCAAGAAGAAAATGGGTTATTTGTTCCACTATACTGGCAGGGTCAGAAAGGGCATAAGGATACACAGAGGTGGATCTCAACAGCATAGCCCATCGCTACTCACCAATCCTTGTAGTCTCAAAGCCACGTGAAAAAAGGGATGACATTCTTATATGCCCCTACAAGTAATACAAGCAATTTCTCAAAACTATCAGCTGAGATGTCTCAGAAGAAAAGCCTGGAGCCTAGCCAGAGAGACTCCATCCCCACTCCCTCCAGCTAGGGTTCACATACTGGTCAATATCTCATGGTCAATGGCATCAAAGGCAGCTGACAGAGTCCATATGATACAGTACCACTCGGACACCTCAAAACAGAAAGCCCAAATGGCGTTAAGCAATAGCTGAAAACAAGACAATGCACCTAACTGCTGCACCTAAAAGCTGCTAACAGAGTACTAAGGGACCTCAAGTAAAGTTGCTGAAGGATCATAACACTTTTAAGGTACCTTAACTTACGTAAAATCAATCAAAGCATAGAGGCAGCATTTGGTCTAGGTGATAGGGCAGTGGCCTGACTATCAGAAAACCCAGATTCAAATTGTGCCTCTAACTATTAACCTGCTGTGTAAGCTTGAACAAGTCACTCTACCTTTGTGTGCATTTTTTCCTCCCACCTTTTGTCTGTCATTTCCCTCCAAAGCAGGGATGAGTGCTTTCTCTCTCTCTCTCTATGTACACGGTTGTACAGTGCCCAGCACAACTGGACCCCTATCTTAGCTGGAGCATCTAAGATCCTACTGCACTATAAATAATAACGCCAAAAAGATATCTTTAGACACAGTGCTGAGGTGCCCCACAGCAAGAGCTGAGGACATCCTAGAAAAAAAAAAAAAATCAAGGCGGCCAAAGTCTCAGAGTAAATTAAGGTAGCTTCTAAGCATGAACTCCAAAAACTTGCAAAAAAGCACCCCTTTTTCTGAACATACAACACTCCTACAAACATCAGGAGAAAACCACTATATGATGAAAATCACAGAAAAGAAAAAAAAAACAGAAATAAAAGGATTCCTGAAACAACACACAGATGAATTGAAGTGGAGAGATGGAGTGGCAACTGAAATGATGCAGCCCATGAGGAAAGCTTCCTTGCTAACTGTAGTCAAAAATGAAGTGATTGGAACATTTTGATGGGCTGCAAATGTAGGCTCAAACAGCATACAACCTCTGGCCACTAGAGCTATCCTTAATGGCCAAAGACCTTCAAGCCTTGCTTACGCTAGAAAATTGTTCCTAAATATTTTCCACTGTTGCTACCTTCTGTTCAGTTCCTTAAGAGGTAGGAATGATGGGAGCACAAGTTTAGACAGCAGTGCAGACAGCTATCAGCGCTTTGCCTGCGTGACTTCTCCCCAAATCACTACCACATACAGAGCCGAGATGATGGTGCCAGTAACAATGGTGGGAAATTTTAGGAAATATATGTTATTGTAAACAAGGCCTTGCACTAGCAAGCTGAGGTCCAGGGGTGAGAATGCTAGTAGTTAGTATCTATAAATTCAAATTTCTAATAGAGTACTCTTTAGATAAATAGCATGTACAAAAGATTTATTTTAAAAAAAATATCCTGTAAAACTCACACATTAAGGCTTTTTCTGCTCCCCTGCACATTTTTAAAGAAAATATTTGCAAATATTGTGCAAGTACATCTCTCTCTCTCGCCATGTGAGACAAGATGAAGTTCGTGAGAAATATGAATACAATACATTGTATGGCATGCATGTAGGGAGTGAGAGCTGCGTGGATGTTGTGAACATGATAGTGGCGGGTGGCTATTGCTGAAGCATCAATAGCGTGGAACTGGAAGCACGTGCACACAAGATGTGCATAAAGGGTCAGCTGGTGCATGTGCAAGGAGTGGTTGTTGTATGCTGGGGATGTGTGTGCTAGAGTAGTAAGGCTATTTGGATGATAAAGGATTTTGGGAGTGTGTAGATAGATCCCTAGTGATTACTGTATAGTGCGTTCACAAGAATATTTGTTAAAGGGAAGAGGTGTTGATTCAGGATAAGGGGTGCAGGTGTTGTTTAGATATAGAGGATTGTTTGCTAAGGGGAACTGAGTGCAGTTTGAAGATACTGATGGATGACCCCAGGGAAATTTGCTTGGAGGGTATCTGTTTAGAATGGGAATGTCAGGTTGTGCACAGGGATGTTTGCTTTGGCAGTCTTCAACCTATAAGGTATTGTTATTCTCTGTATATACACAAACTCACTGGGGTGTTATTGGAGACATGGATGTGCATTGAAGGTGTTTGTTCAGGATAAAGGTGTTAGCTTGCAGTAAGAGTGCTGGATTGCAGATGAGGGTATTCACTGAGGTTGTTGCTGCACGTGAGGTGTTTCTTTGCAGGGGGAGTTGGCTGTGAGGACTGGCTGGTATTGGGATGCATGCGTGTGCATTCGCTGGTGGTTGCTCAATGACGGCTACTGACATGATGCTAGAGCAGTGATTCTCAAACTTTTGTACTACTGCCCCTTTCACATAGCAAGCCTCTGAGTGATAACCCCCCGCGTTAAAAATATTAATAAGTGTTTTTAATTTATAAACACCATTATAAATGCTGGATGCAAAGTGGGGTTTGGGTGGAGGCTGACAGCTGGTGACTCCCCATGTAATAACCTCACGGCCCCCTAAGGGGTCCTGACCCCCAGTTTGAGAACGCTTGTGCTAGAGGACTATTACTGAATGAGTAGGTGGGACAGTTGTCTCTGATGGGTGTTTACTGGGTATTTGTTTACTGCATACTCTTACAGAAATTGCTTCTCTTCATCCCCTGGAAAAAGGGCAGAAAATTCTGATGGATGACAGAGTACCCTATCAGAAATTGCTTGCCTTCATCTTTCCTCACCCCATTTACTTTGTCTGAAAAGCAAAGAGTTGTCTAGGCTGGTGTTACTGACAAACATCTCCATGCTTTCTTCCATGGTGACCTTATACTCTCACCAAAACGCTAGACCTCTTCTATTATAATTATATATTACATGTATTGCAGTAATATCTAGGAGCCCATTATGCACCAGAATCCCATTGGGTTTGTGCTGTTGTACAATGCCAAGAAGTCCCTACCTCAAAGCATTTATACTTGGGATTCAGTCATCAGCAACCAGCCAATGGTATAGCTGTACCAGTGCAAACATAAAGTGTATAAAAGAAAAACTAAGGCTTGCACCAGCTGAACCCACCTTGCACTCTTGTTATCACTAGCTGGTGAAGAGTTTATGTAGGGGACCACTCCAGCCATTGAAATTATGTGTATTCCAGCCTCTGTAATTTATGAAAGGGCTAAAACAGCCCTTAGTTAGCTACAGAATGGGGACTTGGAAAAGTAGTTTAGATCCACCCTTCATAGATTCTACTCTTAGACCAAAAGGGACCACTGTGATCATTTAGTCTGACATCTTGTATTATCACAAGCCATAGAACTTTCACAAAGTAATTCTTAGAGCATCTATTTTATGGAAAAGATCCACACTTGATTTAAAGTTTGTCAATGATGAAATATCCACCATGAATCTTGAGAAATTGTTCCAACTTCACCCACTTCTTCAGCTGTAGGGATGAAGTTCACATTTTAAAAAAAAAAAATCTTAAATAAATTAGGTACCTTTTAAGCTCTTTGGAGACAGTACTGTGTCTACCCAAGTGTTTGTTTAATGCTTAGCACAATGGAAATTTGATCCTGAAAAGGGCCTTAGTACAATACTGAGATGCAAATAATGTAATTTATTATTTGCCACCTTCCCCTCCCATTCTGCAGGTGCACCGAGTACATACTCAGTATATCTGACAAAAAGAAAAGGAGTACTTGTGGCACCTTAGAGACGAACCAATTTATTTGAGCATAAGCTTTCGATGAAGTGAGCTGTAGCTCACGAAAGCTTATGCACAGATAAATTGGTTCATCTCTAAGTTGCCACAAGTACTCCTTTTCTTTTTGCGGATACAGACTAACACGGCTGCTACTCTGAAACTTGTCAGTATATCTGAAGATTGATGCACCTGGTTTTCAATGTATTGGTTTATACAGACAGAAAGCAGGATTTGGCCAGATATGTGCTTTACAAAGCTCTAGTCACATGTATACCATTGTTTACTCTACTGATAGTATGCGACATGCAACAGGAAAGATGATACCTTAACACTAGATTCTGAAATCTTATTTATTTTTGATGCTCTAGCTGCTCTCACAAGCAAAACAAACTTATTGAAAGCTATTGCAAAGTTATGATTGTTTAAAACTAAAGGTCTGTTTTAACAATGACATTTCTGAAGTAAAACTGATCCAAAAAAAAAAAAAAAAAAGCTTTATGGGTCTCGCAGATACACATGGCAACAGCCCTTACTAAAGAACAGTTAGTACAGATTAACCAAATCGTTAAGGCCCCATCTGTCCAAGGGGTCCGCACTGAGCCTGTGGAAGGATCACCCAGAGCGGCTAAATACTTTAGCTAATCCTAATGACTATTGATCGGTGAGGGCTCCCGTCACATGTAGACCGGGGGGACGGACACAGTCAGCGTGCAGGAGGGCTGCAGGTCACCGAGGGGCTGCTGCGATACTCTGTGCCAGACGCTCCCCAAGGCCTCACGCCTCCGCTCGGCATCCAGCAGGACACCGGGCCTTTTTGCTTCCTCGAAACGGGCAGGAGTCCTGCTAAGTGCTAAACCCGTGTCTTGCCGCAAGGGTAGGTTGCGGCAGGCAACTACTGGCGGCAAAGCGAAGAGCTGGGATACATGGGCCCCAAGCTGCCCCCAAAGCCCCAGCGCTGGGCGGGGGCCCCGAGCCGCCCCAGCCACTGAACAACGCCGGACTTCCTCCGCGCCCGCCCCCCGGGGTAGTAGCCCTTGAAGGGAGCGGCCTCGGCAAGCTCGCTCGGTCCCCGCGGGGTCACAACCTAGGTTCAGACCCCGGCGCCTCGCTCCATCCATACCGACCTCAAGGCCAAACTCATGGTCGCGTCCCCAACCCCCAGCCAGACCGGGCTGAGCCGCACTGGACTTCCCCTGCTGCCCCCGGCGCCGCCGCTGCTCCAGCTTCGCCTTGGAAACGCGATACAATCCAGGCACCAATCGCCAAGCTTCTCGCTACCGTTAATTTAAGTGGTTGAGCAACAACTTCCTCCCATCCACCTCCCTGAGTTACTCTCTTATTGGTTGAAATGCTTGCCAACCACAGGGGAGTCCCCGCCTTCTACGTAGTTTGGTTGACGTGTGCGGCTGCCGATTTTACCCAGAATGCCTCATGGCTCAGGCTTTGCATTGGGGAAGTGGCGGTTAAATTTCAAAAGCGGCGGGAAGGCGGGTGAGAATGCCGGACGCGGCTTTGAGGCTCCTCCCTCCCGTTGACGTCGGGCCACCCCTGCCCAGGGTTTGGGGCGGGCCAGCCTGTGACGCTCAAGAGCCTGCCGGGAGAGGCGGAGTCTTCTCAGTCAGGAGGGGGAACGCTGAGGTGGGCGGGTCCTTGTGGAGCCAGGAAGGGAGCTGGGGCACGGCGCTCAGGACCGTGACTGGATGGGAGCTGGTTAGGCACCGTTTGAATTCCTCGCGCCCCCCCCCCCGTTGCCCCATCAGGGCTCGCACCCTCCCCGAGAGATAGGCCCGGTGGCCGCGGGCAGAGATGGGCGCAGGACACTGCCCCAGCCACCGGAATCCGCTGCCGCTACTAGTAAAGAGTTGCATAGCCCACCGGCTCTCACTGTCCTTCACTGGCTGGGGCCCGTGGAAGACAACTGCTAGTAAAAGTCCTGGGTTCAAACCCTGCTGAAGATCGATGTGGGTGAGCAGGTAATTAAAAATAGTATCATAATGCTTATGGTTCATACAAGGGGTTCGGAATTAAGGCTGCACAGCTAGCGTTAGTTATGCCATTTGCCAACTTTTGAGCACTTTCCAATTTATTTTTTGTAACAAGTATATATTTAAAATTACTAAACTTTTTTTTTTTTTGATGCACCCACCTTTGGAGATTCATGCCCCATATGGGCCTTCCTCTTTCTAAGAAAGAGTACTTTTGCATAGAACAAGAGAATTTTTGTTCTTTGTCAACATGACGTATTGCTTATGACAAAAAGCAACATACATAGCACAGTAGTAGAGTAGTACCACTCTACTATTGAATGAAATTGAACATAAAGAACACATATTGACTCACCTTTGTCTACGGGAGTAGGGTAAGCCTATTTGCTAGCACACAATTTCTGGTTCCTTGGTTTGATCTCGGAGATTTTCAACTGCAGATCAGTGTACATTAATCAAGTCAAAAAAAACAAAACCCACAAACCACACAGATTAGAGATGTAAGAGTTTAACTGGTTAATGATTAAACTCCACCCAGGGTCCTGGCTGCCAGCCCTGCACCACCCTCCCTGCTGCCACCCAGCATCCTGGTGTGGCCTGGGATCTGTCCCGGCTTCCGACCTGCTGCCACCCCGGTGTCCATCCTGGCTGCCTGCCCCAGCAGGGCTCTGCTGCTGCTGCACCTGGGCCTCTACTGCCGCCTGGCATACCAGTGCACCGAGCATCCTGGCTGCTGGCCTCGCTCCCAGTTCCCTCCCAACTGCCAGCCCCATTGCCACCCGGGCCCCATGCTCTGCTGCCTGCCCTACCGGATCCATTATATGTCATATATTTTTGTCAATTCAGATATATTACTTATTGGTGAAGATTATGGGATCCTAACTTGCGGGGATTTTAGAGAAACCAAGAAGCACAAGTGACCAGAGTCTTCATCTTGTAATGGCAGGAAATTGATCTTGTGATCTCTGGTTACTCTTCTTTTAGATGGTGAAAATACTCCAAAGGTCCTACCAATATATCTTTGTTTTCCTGCTCCAAATACAGTAAGCAGTCAATACTATGGATGTAAGAATCACTGCAGTTAGACATCTAACCCTGCGTTCCTGGTCCCTGTCCATGTCCCCCCTCCCGGAAACAGGGGTAGGGAGTGGGCAGGGGTAAGGAGGGGGCTGGCTTTCAGCACCACCACTGTTAAAAAATGTTCCTGCGCCACTGGTTCACAATGGATCTACCACACATATATATTATCTTTGTCAAGTGCTTTTATTAACAACAAAAACAGCCAGTCTTATGTGTAAAACTAAAACCCACTTTTTGGTTTAACTTTTTACATAATATCCGTGAGACGTCCAAAAACACACAAAAAAGGATTAGAATTTCAACTCTATTGCTGATTTTTTGTTAAGAAAAATTATCATGTTTACATGCTCTGGTTTCAGTCTTGTGCACAGCAGATTAACAGTAAGGCCAGCATTGAAAAACACACATTCTGCAGGCACAGATGTTCCTGGAATGCACAGGTAACTGTTTGCCAGTTTTCCAAGCCTTGGACAACACTGTGCATTAGCCTTCCACCACTCCAATGGACTGCATTCCAATAAAGGACAAGGCTCCCCGAAGTAATTTTCCAGTTCATTTTCTATTGCATTCTCCTTTTTGGTGTAACCTTCACCTAAAAGCATCACTACAGCACTCTTCTGAGTTTCATGCATTTTTTTCGGCCCTGGCAGGATCATTGGCTTTCATGTGATGCTCCAGAGAGTGACGAACAGCAGCCTTGAAATCAGCAACTTTTCCATTTTCGACAGGAGCTTTGCTTCTGAGGTGAGTTTGGAGAAGACTGTTGCAAATTGGATAAATATTTGAAATTGACACTGACTGTTCAGCAGACATGACAGGTGTAGAGCATTTTAAAGTGGAAAGTACTGGTAAGATATCCTCTATGAATTGCCAGTGCTCATCTTGCAGCTGAAGCGTTCAGGCATCAGATTGTTTTGTTGCTGAGCTATCTGAAAGCACAGCTGTTATAGTCCACCTTTGCTCACTGAGTCTTGAAAACATGTCATATACCAAATTTCAGCGAGTTTTACACAATTGGATCAGACGGTGTTGCTTAACCTGAAGCTGTGTTTGTTTTCTTTCGAGTGCTTTTGCAGCCACAGTGTTGTGGTGGAAATGTGCAACTAGTCTACTTGCAGCTGCAGTAGCCGATCCACACTACTTGAAGAAAACCCATCATTAATGGCTAGCTGCAAAGTATGGGCAAAACAATTGAGAGATTCCGATGTAACATACCTCGGTGTGTTGGCGAGCACAATGTTGCTTGCATTATCGTGTATGCACGCCAAGACACGGCCTGCCAGACCCCATCTTTCCACTGTAATTTAATTTTTCAGCAAGGTTTTCTACTGTATGTTGTTCTGCCATACTTTCGGTTTGTAGAACTGCAGATCAAAGCTCCCAATTTTCAATATAATGGCAAGTGACAGTCATGTAGCTTTCTGTAGTTAATGCTGTCCAGCAGTCAGTAGTGAAAGCTATTTTAACAGTGTTTTCCAATTTTTCCTGGACAGACTTCACACAGTCATCATAGCAGTTCTCTAGTCTTGAGGATATAGTCTGTCTCACAGACACACGGTATTCAGGTACTGCAAAACTCATCAATGCACGAAAACCTGTACCCTCAATGGTACTTACGGGCAGCATATCTGTAGTGATCATGGTTAAAGCTCTGTATTTGTCACAGAGTTCACGGGCGGTAGCAGAGCTTCAGGCATGGCGGCAGCTGGGATGCCAGGCGGTAGCAGAGCTTCAGGTGTGGCGGCAGCTGGGATGCCGGGCGGTAGCAGAGCTTCAGGCGTGGCGGCAGCTGGGATGCCGGGCGGTAGCAGAGCTTCAGGTGTGGCGGCAGCTGGGATGCCAGGTGGCAGCAGAGCCTCAGGCATAGGGCTGGCAGCTGGGATGAACCCCGGGTGTAGGAAGCCCTGCGTAAAATGTGGGGGTGCTGCAACACCCCCGTACCCATTGTTTCCTGGGTAAACGTTTAACCGTGTAACAGATAGTATTTGAATTGGTTACACCGTTACTGTTTTTTACACGTTATTTCCATCCCTAACAGATATGTTGAGGCAAAGTGAACAAGTATTTCAACAATTGTTTGGGACAATTTAGGGAACTCTTTTCTAACTGAGAACCAGAACTGATCAAGAAGCATAACTTTAAACTTGTCTCTCAAAATGGAATCACCAACAAGGTCAAGCAAATTCTCTTATGCAATGGCTATACTACAGAACTTACAGTGGCACAGCTGCACTGGTGCTGTAGTTCAGACATTCTCCGATGGGGGAGAGCTCTTATATTGACTTAATTACTCCAGCCCCCACGAGCAGTGGTCGGTAGGAGAGTTTCTCCCTCCCGCTGACATAGCGCTGTTCACGCTGGCGTTTAGGTCAGTGTAATTTATGTCATACAGTGGGGTGGCTTATTCACACCCCTGAGCGACATAAATTATACTGCAGTAAGTGGTAGTGTGTACATAACCTAAACCTCATGGCAACCTTAGCCTTTGCTACAAATTCCTCTGAAAAGAGACTTAGAACCCAGACAAATTCTTGCAATTCACTTGCCTCTTTTGGGAAAATATTTGGGGAATTACATGCAAAGCTAAGACAAATGATCCAGAAGGGCACAGTGCAAGTGGTGGAGAGGGTCTTGAAGTCACAGTAGCAAGGCTTGAAGTCACCAGGGGCAATAGAGGGCTCAAAAAAGCTGGGGTTCCATGTGCCACTGTTCTCAGACTCCAGCTCAGGACACTATGAGGGAAACTGCCTCTGGGAGCAATCCTGCAAGGTACAGCTGGGAGGAGTTGTTGTTCCCAGTAGCCTGTATTGTCCAGGAGCTGGATAATGTGACTGGGTGTTGGTTTGCAGTGCTGCATTGCCTTCTGCCCTAATAGTAACTTGTAGGGCATTTTGGCTTTGTATTGCCACCAGGAGTTGCCTCTGCATCTTCCTGTCTTTTCTCATACTGTCTTTGGCCATGACAATGCTTTCTCTGGCAACTGTCACGCTGTCCTTTTCCACTGCAATGATTTCCCAGGAAAGCTCTTTGTCAAATTGCCTCTCTGTCCTCAGATACTGCCTCCACCTCTGCATTTTTTTTAATTTGTTTTGAGTGGGCACTGTGTAATGATGCCTGTGAACATTTCATCATGACTTTTCTGTTTTCTCTCCAGCTACTCAGTCACTGACAAAGTCCCTGACCTCAATGGTCTGGCCAGTACAGGTGCCACAGTGACGGGGTATTAACAAAAAGACAGTTGTTGTTCATATTTTGGGGGTGGCTTTGATAGCATATTTTTAAATGCATTTCTGGTTTTACGACCCTGAGATTCTTCTCAGCCTGGGGGGGACCTCAGAGATGGTAAGTGGTATGTGAATTGGGATTTTTGTCCATTCGGTATGTGCTGTTTGGCTTTGTAGTTGTACCTTGGAGATTTGGGGGGAGGGGATATATGTTCCTGGTCTGCCTTCACAGTTTTTCTGTGCCTTGGAGGTGCTTATATAGCAGGGGTGGGCAAACTTTTTGGCCCGAGGGCCACATCGGGATTGTGAAACTGTATGGAGGGCTGGATAGGGAAGTCTGTGCCTCTCCGAACAGCTTGGGCCCTGCCCCTATCTACCCCTTCCCACTCCCTGATTGCCCCCCTCAGAACCCCAAACCCATCCAAGCCCCCCTGCTCCTTGTCCCCTGACTGCCCCCTCCCAGTACTTCCTGCCCCTAACCGCAACCCAGGACCCCACCCCCTATCCAACCCCCCTGTCCCCCATCCCCTGACTTCCCAGCCCCAAAACTCTGCCCCATCCAGCCGCCCCCCTGACTGTCCCCCCCCCCGAGACCTCCTGCCCCTTACCCAACTGCTCCCTGCTCTCCCCGCCCCCTACCATGCTGCTCAGAGCAGCAGGACTAGCTTATTGGAAAGCCTGGGAGGTGGGCAGGTGCAAGCTGTGCTGCCCGTGCAGTGGCATGGCTGTGGGAGAGGGGGTACAGTGGGGGGAGGGGCCGGGGGCTAGCCTCCCTGGCCAGGAGCTCAAGGGCCAGGCAGGACAGTCCTGTGGGCCGGATGTGGCCCATGGGTCGTAGTTTGCCCACCTCTGATATATAGTATCAGAAGAGCGAGTGGGGTGAATCTAGGGGTGAGTTCTATAGTACTCCCTCCAACATTTAGGCTGTCATTACCCTGAGGCAGGTGAGTAGGAGGCAAAGTGTGACCTTTTTTAAAAAGGCAAAGGACAGACCAGTGAGAGATGCTGTGAGGTTATTCACCATGATGATTCCTCCAGAAGTGCTCAAGGAGTGGAAGGAGGAGCTTCTGACTGCAAGCTTTCCCTGGAGAGGGGGTGGGTGGCCATGCAGCTCTTCCTCATAATCTCTGAACAATTTTTCAGCCTTACCTTTTGCTTTATCTCCCCTACAGACATGTTGAATGTGCAGAGAAAAATGGATAGGGTTCTGCAATGATTGCCTGAAGAATTCACTGTTACCAATCTGTTAGAATGAGCGTTACAGGGCATTTGTAGGGGATCAGTACTGTTTGTCGCTTTTACAGGCATGCAATGTCAATGTCTACCTCATGTAAAGTGAGAACACTAACCAAACTCTTTTTCTGTAACCACTGCCTCAGTAAACATTACACTTTTCACAAAAGAATGTTTTTCTTATTTGAATCCCCTCGGGGAGGGAGGGCATAAAAACTGCAACTGTTTGCTGCCAGCCACTATTTTGAGGTGCAAATGGGGGAGGGGAAGATATCATTTACCAAGCAAAGGGAAGGGGAAGTAAAAATAGATACATGGGCATGTGCCTTCTAGAGTGTGGTCCTGAAAATGGTCACTAACTGGGCTTCATCATGAGATAGAGGCCAATTACTTGGCCAAAGTATCCACCATTTTGAAAAGGTGTGTGGAAGACCAAGGGACAAATAGATAGCATAGGCTGATAGAGGGAGCAAGGCAGGGACCTGGGACTCAGAAAATCTTCTAGCTCACAACACTCTAGAGTGGCTGCAGCCATAGGGCACCTCGAACAGAAGCTAGTACAACCCTATAACATAATACATTAAAATATGTTAAATTATAAAAAAGACTTACATGCCAAGATTCCCTTCATAGGATCTGCCTGCTCAGTCTTGGTCAGGGTCTCAACACAGTTCCAAGAAGCTGCTCAAGGCATATTGTGAGCTTTTGGAATATTTCCATAGCTATTGTGATAAAATGGAATCCAGGAGCCAATAGACAAAATCTGGCTGTGCTCCAGCTTATAAACAGGGGTGGGAACATCTGGTCAACTTGACCCCAGAACAGGGGAGGGCATGTAGGTAAACAGAGAGGCCAATAATGATCACCTGAAAAGTAGGGTAGGATAAGAATTGGAAGACTGTCAAAGCAGTTTTCAGCAGCATTGCCTACACATGAACAATAGACTGAATTAACTTGATTTGTAGCAAAGTTCATAACTTCAAAAGAGGACTCCAGAATTTGTGATAAATGCAGGGTCAGTGCACTATAATGAATTGCAGCCTGTGTACACAAGTGTTTTCAAATCAGATTAACTCAATTTAGTCCTGTTTAAACTCCCCATGTAAACCAAGCCTCTCTTATTATGTGGCTGAAGAGTGCCTAGCATATGGGGCCTTGATTTTAGTTGGGTCCTCTAGCAAAAGCTCTGACAGTGGGGACCAAAATGGTCTTTGTCACTATAAAATTGTGAGACTTAGCAACACTAATCTCTGTTGCTGACCTCAAAAGTTTAAAAATCATGAACCAGACTCCAAAAATCATGAATATAAAAAATGATTCTGGTCTATTGTCTGATTTCTGAACTCCTAAAATTGTCGCACATGCATTGAGGATGGGCAGGAGTCCAGAAATCAGAATCATTTTTTATTAATCACTTTGCCTCCCTTCCCTTTGGTAGGTAAATCCTGCTCCTATCCCATTTCCATTTTGTGGTCTGTCATATTGTTCCCCACTTTGCTTTTCTCTGCTTTGCCCTCAACTTCAGGCTTCCCTCCCTGCAGAGTATGGCCTTTTCTGTGCCCTCTCCTATTTTTTTTCCTCCTTTTCCTCTCTACTACCTTGTTTAATATTTTCCCCCTTACTCATGCAATCTTACACACAGTATGGAAGCTAACCTCTAAACTACTGGAATAGCCCCTGCATGTTGATGGCAGCCAATGAATAAGAGCAGCTTGAGGAACCATATATTCATTTTTCAGAACAAATCACTGAAAATGCTCTTGGATACCAGAGTGATAAGATGGTTTGAAAATAAAGAGATACATTCTGTAGCTATTTAGCCAAATCTCAAAATTTCTAACTTCATATGTAGTTTCATTTTCATGTTATTTTGATACATTCTTCAGAGGGATCTGCTTGCTCCCTTTCAGCATCTTTTTAAATGTTACTATTGTTCTGCTAGTTATCAAAGCGACAACACTGGGAAAAGATTTCCTAAAATAAAGGAGCATGATGGTAGAACTCTAAACTGTACATATGCAGGTAAACCACCAGATGGCATGTATCTGTCACTTATTCAGTCACTTGTTATGAAATGACTGGTGAATCTTAATGAGTGAACAAATAGGCTTATAGCTAATGAACACTAAATGACTGTGTTTATATAGGAAGATAGGCAAGGAATAGCAGTGACAAGATACTATAATTTGGTTGTATTTTCTTTAAGGCTGTATTAACTGATTTACATAAAATATGAACTGACCAAACCATCACCATAACTTGAACCAAACATCAGTTGAAGTTCAAATAAGGTGTAGTTACTGTTTTCTAATTATTTTTTCAGTTCTCCATGCTTCTGCACTTCCTGGTTCCATTTGGAAGTGAAATGCTGAAATACCACACAGGTTACTTGTTTTTGTATGATATTCAGTACAATTTTTCAGACATGAGAGATATTACTAAAATCACTGTAGTACTTAGGCATTAAGTACAATAATTAAGAAACACACAAAACTAGTCCTTAATTTAACTTGGGAAAATTGTTTTATTTTCCTTCATTCATAATTCCCTGCCTATACCCTTTCCTTCTCTCCTACATCTTGATTTTTCATTTCCTTTGATTGCAGCTATTTTTCAGTTCAAAGAGCAGTTGGACTAACGTTTATTCTGATCTCTAGTAGTACATGTTCAGGACCCAGCACTGCAGATGCCTTATTTCATCGTTAGCAGTGAGATTTCCTATTTTTCCAGCACAATTCTCCTGCAGAGGAAGAGATGTTCCCTGATGACAGCAGTGTTTGAGATAAAGAGAAGCTAAGATACCAGAAGTAACTGAAAAGATTACATTTTATTTGCCAATTAAAAAAAAAAATTAGAGAGACTCCATGATCATTGACTGAGGACTGCTGCAACATAATACAGTTTCTGCTGTGAAGTTACAGAACACAAGATTTAGTTTGATATAACAAAACAATACAATTTGAATGTAAAACACTGCTCATACAAGCATCTAAAATTTCTGTACATAAAAATGTACAAACCCAGAAAGCAAATGAAATAAAATTGATTTTGAAAAATATGGGGAAAAAACTATGTTCCTGTTTTTAAGAGGTACTGTGCACCTGAAGCTCCTAACATTGGACCAAACCCCTGACCACTGCTGTGAAGAGCTTTCTTCCTGCTTCACAAAAGAGATGAGATGAATGCACATAGGAAGGAAACTATATAGCAGATCAGATGACATTACCAACCCTGCCACTTGTGTGTGTTTGGTACACAATGAAGCTGAAGAAATGCTGAGAAATATTTGACACATCACCTGTGAAACAGGTGAAACTCTCTGGGATGAGGAATGGCAATAAAGAAAACTGTTCCTACTCCTAACAGTAATTGTCAATGAAAATCCTACTGAAAATTGTGACAATGTTCATGATTCTCAGAAAGCCAGCATTTGACTGAGAAAATCTCCAACGCTTATGCAAAACCATTCAGAAAGTACTGGTAGCCATGTTTCAACTAGGTATGACTTTTGCTGACATCTTGGATGCCCTGCAATTCAACTTCAGACCAGGGCATGGCATGGACACAGCCCCAATAATACTAAGGGATGAAGAGAGGCCAATCTCATAATAACTGACCTCTCCACAACTTTTGACTGTCAACTGCAAGGTATTGCTGACCACTTACAAGACATTGCTGAACCAGACATCACAGCAATAGCGCTCCAACAGTTCTTTTCCAACAGGCTTAGAGTAATGATGGGAAACTGTTCCTCTTCCAGAAAAGTCTTCACTTCTGGGCTCCCACAAGGAACTATCCTGTTCCCCCTCCTCTTCAGAATCCAGGAGACCACCTGGAGAGGTGCTGAGACACATTGGTTTCATTGCCAAAAATACACAAGACACCCAGCTTTATTTATGATTGTTTACAGATTCAACTGCTATCCCCACTAACATGACACACTGGCTCCATGACAAAGACAGCTTGCTCAAACTTGTCTACATGGGGAATTATTCCAGACTAACTCCATGGGTGGACACACTTATTCCAAAATAAGAATTTCTTATTCCAAATTAGATTTACTGGATTTATGTAATTTGGAATAAGGCAGTCTTATTCTGGGATAAAAACCTCCACACATAGAATTAATCAGGAATAGTTAATCTGCTTTACATTCACACCCTCCTTCATTCTGGATTAATTTTCACATGTAGAGAAGCCCGAAGACTGAAATGTCGGTAGTTGAAAGAGGAAAATGTTTTCAAGGCATTATAGGAGATGGAATGAGTTGAATTTTACCTATAGAAATAAGAAACATAATGTGGAAATATGCCACTGAGGCTGAAAAAAAAACCTTAATTCTTGGTGGAAGAACCTTAATTCTTGGTGGAATTCTTGGTAAACTTCACATACAATGCTCAGTTGAACCAAGCAACTGCATATATGATGTCTGATGCCCAAACTGAATGGATATCTTCTATTGCATCACTTGGGTTAAATGTCAACACCAGTGTGATGCAACCAATAGAACACAAACTCTGGGCCATAAAGCAAAATCAGACATGGAAAAGAGTTGAACTTGAGGCTTGTATGGAAGAACAGGGAATTGGATATATTTGTAGTAACAGTGCAATTCAGCCTTATGATATACATTTAAATAAAGACAGAGGAAAATGTCATTATCAGCTAGATCCTTCCCTCCAGGTGCAGACATCTTCATCTTTTATACTGACAGAGCAGAAGGACCTAAGATGAGTCAGAGGGATTTTGGTGTGAGAGCGTAACAGTAATTTTATAAATTATTTTCTTTGAGTGTCTGGGTGGGTGTGTTAATAAAGTTTGATGCCTGTTTCTGAATGAGGAGCTCTCCCCTGCCCACTGACCGCTTGGCCAGTGCTCACAGGATGTATGTTTAAATATTAAGTGTTAGTGTTAAGTAAATGTTTTCTTTTTAAATCTGGGAATATGACGACTTTTTCATATGTGTATATAGAGGCCGTGTATACTACACTGTATTAAGTACAGGGTTAGACTAATACTAAGACTAAAAGCCTTTGAATGTGGGATCTTTATATGCATGTTACATTGAAACTACTGTATTCTCTATATCAGTGGTTTTCAAAGTTTTTTTTTTTTTTTTTTTTTTTTGCAGACAACCTGAAAATTGCTGAGGGTGTCAACAGCCCACTTATTGATCTTTCCAAATGTTGTTTGTACTGTTAGCTAACCATTGCAAACCGCTTTGGATAAAAGTGCTATATAAAAAAACCCTTAATTTTTGTTCTACAAATAAAAGCACATAACTTATTTTAATATCAGTAGTCTTACCTTTCTAATGCGATGGATGTGCCCCCTCTTCCCTGCCGTGACAGCCCCCAAGCTGGGGCTGGGAAGGGGGGGGGTCTCCCCTGCCACAGCAGTCACTAGGCTGGGAAGCCACTGTGCTGCCACAGTAGCCCCTGAGCTGGGGCTGGGAAGGAGGGCCGTCTCTCCCTGGCAGCCGCAGTCCTGGAGATGGGGAAAGTCACCTTTTTCTCTGGCCACCGCAGCCCTGCACGTCCCAAATTCCCCCCACCCGCTCTTCTCACCCCACTGTCCCCTCCCACCTATCCCCTATTCCCCACAAGGCCACCACCTCATCTTATATGTGAGTCTTCTCCAGGATACAGGCACCTAATTAGTGGAACCACACCTGCGCGGCTCCACTAATTAGGTGAGTGGCCCTTCATTCTCGTGTGTGCGCCCAGGCACGCACCTTAGAGGGAATTAGCCGTGGACCACCTGAATGGAGCTCACGGACCACAGTTTGAGAACCTCTGCTCTATAGGTGTTAGGTATTTTATGCAGTCTATGTCTTTTATTTTGCTGTACTGCTTTATTGTGTAATTGTTAAATATAACTGTATTGTGTTTTATTAAATCCTATGTATCTTTTCTTGCTTTATTAAACTTTTTTTTTTTAAAAATTCTGTTAAATAATTTAGATTTAAAAGAATTTCTGCTTGCGTCAATCCTTGAGCGGAAGGCTGTATCCGTGTCCTTTCAGGGGTTAGCAAGACTAGTTTGCTCTGGGGAGCCCTCTGCAGGTTGGACACAAGCCCCCAGTAACACACTGGCAATTCCTTTCAGGCGGGCCACAACCTTGTTACCCTTTTGTTAAATTAGAAGTGCTATTGTAGGCTAATTTAATTGGCACCTAAAATTTAGAGTAACACATCCTCCACATCCTTTTGTTTGTGCAAAATTGTACTTCCTATTTTTTGGGGATGCTTCCTGCCAGCAGTCTTTCTAATAAAAGAAGGGAATTATATAATACAATGTTCACCTGTGTGGATTTTGCTGAAAGAAGGTGTTTGGTTTTTTTTTTTTTTTTTTGGTACAAACACATTACTAAAGAAAGGACCAAAATCAGGTCTTGCAGCATCTGTCCATCATGAGTAAGTTCACAGTGCAGTTTACATTATTAGGATAGAAATGTGATTACAAAATGTACATTTCTAATATCCTCTTCCATTTAAACAAAGATCTTAATTTTTCTGTTATTAAATAAAAATATTCAATTTAAAACATATAGAAAAATATATTAAGGCACAGGAGCTAGTTATTCTATTCTACTCTGCACAGGTAAGGCCTCAGCTGGAGTACTGTGTTCTGTTTTAGGTGACACTTTACAAAAGATGTGGATAAACTGGAGAGAGCCCAGAGAAGAGCAACAAAAATGATAGTCAGTTTAGAAAACATGACTTATGAGAAAAGGTTAAAAATACTGGGCATGTTTAGTCTTGAGAAAACAGTATGTGTGTGACTTGATAACAGTCTTCAAACCGATTAAGGGCTGTTGTAAAGACAATGGGCCTGTCCACTGAAGGTAGGACAAAAAGTAATTGGCTTAATCTACACCAAGGGAGACTTAGACAAACACCTTAGATATATACTTGGTCCTGCCACAGTGTGGTGGGTTGGACTGGGTTACTTCTTCCAGCCCTATATTTCTATGATTCTAAGACATATGAAAATTATAACTGGACACTATTATAACACTTTTATTATCAGTATCCATGGCAAAATAAGATGCAATACAGTTTCCTAGAAAACAGACAGCCAACATCAATAAAGTTTTGATTGAAGACAGACCAAGTTTAATTTTTCCATAAAACCTCCACTATATTGAAAACAGCAAACTTAATTAACACAGACAGTGCTTCAGACTTTTTACAAACAACAATTCTAAACACCCCAAATTTTGCAATACTTAAACTTAACCAATTTTAAATATATTTAATCAAATAATGTGAAAGGGACAGTGTTAAACTCTTAAGATCAAAATCTGACAAAAAAAATATAGTCTGAGGGGGAAGGCCTCCAAATATTTTACAGAGAGGATATTACTTGCCTAACAAGTTATTTCTTATAATATAAAAATAGTTGCTATTTTAAGACCCACAACACTAGGATTTTCTGTGTATCTGGAGCAAGCAGTATACTATTAAACACCATTCCAAGACTGTGTTTATACTGGGTCAACTACTGATTTAGGCAAAACTTAGTGGAGGAAGAAATCTGACAATTACTGATATTATTGATAATTACTGCTCTTTGATGCTGGCAAAACACCCAGTGAAGTCAGAATTTAAGGACTCTGTAGTATGACATAGTTGATGCTGGAACACAAATTCTGTGTTTAAAACAGTACAAAACATCCTTTCTTGGCAATTACTGAATCAAGGGGTCCACAACAGCTGCTGCAAGTCACCCAGACAATTCAATGTAAACCCAAGCTTCTTTGGTAGCTACAATATGCTTCTTCAGGCATTCTGAATTTTCTGCTTCCACAACAGTTCTCAAACTGCCAACCTGCCTGCTTTTCAGAATAATATTTAGACTGGAATGAGCATATGCAGATAAGAGCAAATGTCAGTCAACTGAAAAGAAGAGAGGCCATGATCTGAAGTTTGTTTTGTGGCCCTTCACTGAGTGACTTTCTTTTCAGGCCCATTTTTTTGCCTCTTATCTCTGGTATTAAAGAAAGTAGCAACTGGGTTAAATAGTTCTTCCTGAACTAACCTCAGAAATGAAGCTATCATTCCTTCACATAATCATATAAAGGAATTTAGATTTCTTCCTCAAACAAAAACCAGAACATATAATTGCTAACTTGCCCTCTGACTAGCCACGGTCTGGTGGATCTGTTCTGCCCACTTACAGTTTTGCTCCAGCATTCATTAAATAGGCACTGTTAAAATCTAAATAAATGTGTCATGCCTTTATTAAACTCTATATGCAGTGCTGCTTTTGGTGAAGAATATATGAAGTAAATAGCCATGAGAGGAGAGATGATTTACATAAGATCTTCACTTCCATAACTTCTGGGCAAGAGTGCTTATTAATTTGTGATTAGTTTCCATGGCAGACCATTCTTTCTCCCAAAGTTTATGTTAGGTCAGAAAGGCCATAGATATTTTCTTCTGAATAGAGCCCAAAATATAGTTTGGTATGATCACATAAAACCATCTCTTTGCATAAAGTCAATTGCAAACAAAGAACTAGGTTAATTTTTAAACTCCTCTTAAACATAGTGGATAAAAGAAATTTGCTAAACTGGAAAAACAAAATTTGAAAACTAAACACTGTCAAACTTGTTAGGAAGATAAAATATATATAAAAATAATCAGACAGTGTCCATTTAAAATAGTATCTATATTCTATTTAAATTGTTAAATAATTATGCACATATTAACTAACTTGTTTAACATCATTTAAAACAACAAACACGTCAATTTTAATGAAGAAATGATGATATATCTTAGCAATTTTCATGGATGCATTTAATCTATTTTAGGAACAGAGACTCAAATGCAATGCACTTCTTCAAAAAGCAACAATATGTACTGAAACACTTTATAAACAAATAGTAAACAGTTCAAGTTACATTCACTTTAAAAGTAAAACTAAATGTACTGGATGTTGAATTCAGTACTATAGGACAATGGAATGTTACAGCTATCTTTTCAAATATAGCACTAACAGCTAAATTACATTTCAGCCATTTTTAAAGTACACTTTAAACACAAATTGAGCCTTTAACCTAACACCACATAAAAAAAAAATTACGTTTCAGGCACGAATGTCAAACTTTTCATTTTGGCATATCATATGTATCCATCAGAATAATATCAAAAATAAAACAATATATTTCCAACCGCAGTCTAATGGCATTCATAATCCATGTGCAAACATGCCTTGAAAAACAGAAAGAAAAGATCATTCGCATAGGTATAGCTTGTGTTAATTTTATAAAATAAAAATAAAATAAGCAAAAATAAAAATCTTTATGGATCATTCATTATCAGCCTGCCTTTTCTTTAATAACGCACTGCTTTTGTTTGCTTTTTATCAACACTAGCTCAGAAGCCATTTGGTTTTACAACAGCTGATATTAACAAAATGAACTGACACTAAGAAGTGACTCTAGAATTTGTCACACGAAGAGCTAAACTTGCAATGGACCTCATGGCACAGGTAGAAATTTTGTGACAAACTCCAGCTTTTGAAATGTAGTTGGAAGCTAAACGATACAGCCTTTCAGCTCCAAAGGTGTTAAAATGCCCTGGAAGTACCTTCTCCACAAGGCCTCTGTCCACTAATTCTATAAGACGCTCACAAGTTGTGACATAATCACTTATCTTGCTGTAGGGAAGCCAGTCAATCATCGATCCATCATAAACAACATCTCCGCTGAACAATATCTTCTGATCTCTGTCGTGTAAGCAAATACTTCCTCTTGAATGACCAGGCATATGCATGACAGTCAGTTGTCGGTCACCAAGGTTGATCACGTCCCCTACAGATTTAAATATATTAAGGGATAATATATAAATATGCATTTATTATGCATTGTAAGCCAAAACCAAAGTGTATACAGCGGTCTATGCAGTAAGCAAATTATATATCCTCTAAAGAGACCAAACATTGTAAGGTAAACGTGGAATGGGACTTAATTTTTAATCAGGTGATCTGAACTATAAAGAAATTTGGGCAGAAAGAAACACACATTCTAAAAATCTACTGATTTCCCAACTTCGGTTTTTCTTGCATTTTTAATACCGAGCTTTTTATGGTCTATAAAAATTTATTGTTATTTAGCTCTCTCTCTGGACTCCAACACAGTTATTTTGAGATCTGCAGTGACAGAACAATGTAAATGATTACAATGGAAGCAAGATTGGCTCCCAAATATACTACTTTTCAGAATACCAGTATTGACTAAGATATACGAAATTAAAGGAAAGTTGTAGTCATATTTTAGTTCATATTCAGAACAGATTTTTAAGAACTGTTTCACTATCACCACAGCTATGTTTTTTTAGTGAAATAGCCATTGCATTGATAGTTTCAGCAGAAGCTCAGGTTGATGATGTAGAACTGGCTAGACAGTATAGCTAATTCAGCACTTGAAAGTTGATATTCTATTCATTTTTAAAAAAATCTCTAATTTAAAAGAAGTGGTTAAAAGTAAGATTTACAACTTCAAAGCCTAGACTATGAGAGGAGGGACAGATATGACTTATTTCAACAAGTACCTCCATACAAACTGCTGATTAAAGAGTGATATTAACTAATTCTAAAGGAAATTCCATCATCTTCCACAACCTAAAGGATGGCAATCATGATACAGGACCTTCGTAATGACTGTGGTGAAGCTAATTTAAAAGAAGAAGGATTTTCAACACGCCATCATGCACTTGGTCAGAGGTTCTCAACTCTGGTCCACCGCTTGTTCAGGGAAAGCCCCTGGCGTGCCAGGCCAGTTTGTTTACCTGCCGCGTCTGCACATTCGGCCGATCGCGGCTCCCACTGGCCACGATTCGCCGCTTTAGGCCAACGGGGGCTGCAGGAAGGGCAGCCAGCACATCCCTCGGCCCGCACCGCTTTCTGCAGCCCCCATTGGCCTGGAGCTGCGATCGGCTGAACCTGCGGATGCAGCAGGTAAACAAACCGGCCCGGCCCGCCAGGGGTTTTCTCTGAAGAAGCGGTGGACCAGAGTTGAGAACCTCTGCACTAGGTAGTCCAAAAACTAAGGAGAAATTACAAAACATCTAGTCCTAGTCAGGGAAGTGAATGGGAACCGAAGAACCAGTTCATACCAGTATTTTTACTTGAACTAGAAACAAATCTGAACCATAAATTTGTCCTACTTACTGAACCTGAACTTTAAAATAAATTATTTGGGTTTCTAGTTAAAATAAATGTTTCACATTTTTTTTAGGCTTACTATTTTAAAAACTATTGTGATCTTACTTTATAAAACAAGACAACAAAATAGTAAATAGGCATACCAGAAGGCATACTTCCACTGAGACTAAAATTTGATTTGAACTGGCTCAAACCAGTAACTGAACTGTTATTTTTGTTTGGTGGCTTGAACTGGAACCAAACCCAGACACACCGAATGCAAATGAACCCAAACATGAACTGAACCAAAATAAATACTGGTTCAACTCTGGCTCTGATGACCGGCTAGCACAAGAGAAATCTAGTCAGCACTCCGGAAGTTATAGGCTTGATTAGAGGCACATAACACCTCTGAAAGTCAGGCCCTAAAATGACAGCATTTTGCATCTGTGCTGTAGCTGTTTGGGTTACACTTATTACTAGGGCCCTACCAAATTCATGGTCCATTTTGGTAAATTTCAGTCATTACATTTTAAAAAGCATGAATTTCACTGTTTCAGATATTTAAATCTTAAAGTTTATGGTGTAATTATAGTTTTAAATACATATTCATGATTTGTAAACATGTAAAGACCTTAAATCAACGTTTCTCAAACCGGGGGTCCTGACCCTAAAGGTGTCACAAAGCTATTGTGTCTGTGTGGGGGGCATAGGCATTACCACCCTTACTTCTTCACAGCTGGGCAAACAGAGAGCTGGCCAGGTACCCAGCTCTGATGGCAGCACAGAAGTGAGGGTGGCATGGTATTGCCACCCTTACTTCTGCACTGCTGCTGGCAGTGGTGCTGCCTTCAGAGCCGGGCTCCTGGCCTGTAGTCGCCACGCTCTGGCAATTCATCTCTGAAGGCAGCACAAAAGTAAGGGTGGCAATACCGTGACACCTTTACAATAACCAGATTTTCTGGGGGAGACTAGATTTTCATGGCCGTGAATTTGGTAGGGCCCTACTTATCAGTGCTGCTATGCCAGGCCAAAGGTTTGAGATCTCACCATTATCACAACATTAAAACTTGAAGCAGATTTGACTACCCTGTGCATAGCATAGGGAAACAGTATTGTCTCTACCTGAAAATTTGCTGCCAAGTTAGTTAGTTTCAAGTTATTTGGGGGGCTATTGGTGTTATCCTCAAAAGGGAGTTTGACTATGCATGGAAGGCCTAGATAATAGTTTAATAGCATGAACACTGATGATTTTATATAAAAGATACAGAATGTCCAAAGTGGTGAACCAGATGGTAGTGGCGATGAGGAAGTTGGAGCTGTGAAGTGCTCCAATGGGGTTCCCAGACCCAAAGTAACATCATACTAGAAAAAAAAAAATGAAAGAAGAGGGTAGAGAAATGGACAGCATGTAACAGCCCAAATTCAAAGAGGGGGAAAGCACTTGCAGAATTAAGGCACAATCATCAGAATGGCTTGAAGAAAATGAAGTACACCAGGAGTGTAGGAACAAAAAATGCAAGGATAAAACAAAGACAATTTAGGCTAAAAATTCAGTGAGATTTTAGACAGGATAAATAAATTAAAGTGGCTTTAGTAGTCTGAGAGATTAGATATGACTAATGTAAATGGAAAAACTAAACTCAATTGTTAGGTCTGATAAATTACATAGGTCACAAAATTCAGAGCTAAAGTTTCTAACAGAACGTTAACTCTGGCTTGTTGCATACCTTGTATATTATGGTATACAATTTGTTATCCAACATTGCTATTTTACACATACAAACATCAATAAAAAAAATAGTACATACATGTAAAATGGCTAAATTGATGCTGTTTCAGAAAAATCAGAGTTAAGGTTTCCAACTGCTGCAATGTTTTAAGTTCCCTGAGACTCTGTCAACATTTTCAGAGCTGATAAGACTCTTAATTTACCTTACTCTACTCTCGTATCTGGATGAAGTGTAATAAACTTTGCAGAGTGCTTCTGATGTTTTTAGTTTTTTGTTTGTTTTTTTTTAAATCTGCAATTCAGCTCTTGCAAACAAACAAAAAACAACTCTTCATAAGGCACAATATCAGCATGGAGGTTATCACAAACAGTTCTAGGGCCAAGGAGTTCAAATAATCCAAATACCGTGGTATTGGTTTCTTAAAAAGAGAATGGTGTCTATTAAAACTAAAATCATTCAAATAGAGGGAGAAGAGAAGCGTTCACACTTTAACAACAAATTCAGACAAGATAAGGAAAAACAGTTGAAACTGAACAACATATATACTAAGTGGGATTTTAAATAGGTATAGAATAAGAAAAGGCTAGACAGTGTAGTCAACAGGTGATTACACAGCTAAAAGTTGACTTCCCCAACTTGTACCACTCACCACTTTCAAGGAATAAAGGTTTTGTATTGCTAGAGTGGAGGGGGCAGCACAACAATCCAACTAAACATAATTTATTACAATTTTAACTCTTCAAAAATTTTAAACTATTACTTCCAATATGGAGAAATCAATCCCCAGTTTTAATTATTTTCATATACACACTTGTTTTATAACAAGTTCTCTTATCAAACTATGCAGAGACATTACTCACCCAACATCTCTCCCTCTCTGCTATAAAGTATTCAAAAGGAGGAAAACTAGTAATGTTCTCTAAGGTCAATAGGGATATTTTAACTCTACAAACAAATACATCATTTGCACCTAAATACATTGTGGGAAGGGGGGTATTTTTGTTTTATTAAATGAAACATAGTGCCCTACTTCACCCAGTGGAAGAATCAAATAATTTTAAAATGTTTTATTGCTACAACTATTCCAGACTGGTCTATATAATCTTCTTTATTTAATATTTTACCACAAATATGTTTTTATACAGTATTAAAAAGGGGACAGATTACAGTCACCTGAGGAGAAGGCTGGATATTATTTTTTCCTTTACAGAAATCTTCATAATTAAAATACAACAACATTGCATACCACAGTTCCTTTTATTATGTTCAAGAACAGTCTGGGAATTAAATCCAATTAGATCTCCAATCTGCTTAAATTTTTACAAAACTAGGCAATCTATTTCATTAGACATTTGCTATTAGCATTTTGAAAGAACTATCGTATCACAGCAACTAAATACTACTTGCAGAAATGAAAAATAGTTATACTCAGTAGGCTGAAGTATGCAATTCAAAAGCCCCCCCCCCGGTTTCAGATATTTACCAGCTCCTTGTTTTTATCTTGTGAGATTCCATTTTCTTTCAAAATGAAGGTTGCAGCCCAAACAAGCCTCATCAGGAGGACAGTCCTAACTGACAATCATCTGTGATATAGTTTATAACAGATTTGAAACCTTATTTTTCACTGCACATTCTCTACCAGTTTTATTTGCTGTTGGGGAAGGAAAAAAACTAAATTTGCTTCCTTTGCTCTGAAATCAATGGGAGCAAAATATAGGTATACCTCTTATTCATTTTGTGAATACGATAGAGGGAGATTTCTCAGTATAAAATAATTAAGGAGGGGGAGTGGAGGCTTTGGAATCTCAGCTCTTCCCCACTCTTATCTGTAAGACAGTTCCTTCCAATGCCCATCCAATGAAAAAAAACACAACTCCAAACATAAAAGCTAACACAGGTCAAAAGAGATTCTAAAGAAAATTCACCATGAAATATTCATATTAACAACAGATAATGTTGAATTACTACTTCCATCATGAAACTGTACATCCGGGTAATCAATTATTTCTTGTCAAGGTCCAAATTTCTTGGTCAAGGTATAGTCAAGGTCCAGAGAAAATAATACAAAACCAGCAATGAAAATAAAAAGATTTTGCAATTTGTTCAAAAGCATCTGACAGTCCAGTTTTGTCCCCCGGGCTGCCTATTGACTACCCCTGCTCTACATGATGGGAGAATGCATCATCACATCTTCTCCAAATTACTGGTGACTGAGACAATTCTCGCCTTAGATCCAGATTCTGTTCACCCTTAACGAAAAGTCTTCCTGTAACAGAAGAGACAAAAGGGAGGGGTGACACCATTCCTGGCAGTGTTGTCCGCTCCTGATTTGCCTGCTTCCCATCGGAGAGGAAAATACTTAGTCTGTTTTTATCTAGCTAGATCAAAGAGGAGCATTATAATTTTTTTCCTCTGTTCCCCTGAGGTCTTGCAGGAAAGTCAGAATTATAACAGATGTGGAAGAATAATTTTTGCCTTATTTAGTTGATGAAAATTATTTCCATTAGTAAACCACAGACCTGATTCTCCACTACTCTGCACCCTGTGCAGTCATTCACATTAGTGAAAAGTGGGTGTAAAACAATACCAAAATCAGAATTCTCTCATACTTATATTGCTAGTAGCATTTTACACCTTCTTTGCAGAGGTATAGAAGACTGACAAAGCCAAGGCTGCAGATAATCAAGCCCTTTAGCTGATACCTGAGGTACACTGATGCATAGGCACTATACAGACATGCACCATAAACATACATCCTGATGCATTATGTATGATTCACTTCATATAAATTGACTGATTACTACATGTAGTACAAACATATATGAATACACCACAGATAAGCATATCATATCCACTGATGCCCTTTATATAAAAAATGTTTTATAGTTGAGTGTGATACAATATACTAACACTATAAACATGAGGTATATATTTAGATACGTATAAACATGATGCACTGTATATAAGCTGATATTTAATCTAGAAACACTGAACACAGGTGTACTGATGCAAGTATACAACAGATGTGAACACATGGACGTAAATTAAAGACACAAACGCAGCATATGCACACCTCCCACATACAGTAGTGCATACAGTCTTACACAGATGTACTTTCTTATCCCCCAAAAACATACAGAGTAAGGCACGCACATGCAGATGAACCTCCCCCCAACTCTCCAGGCATTCACATGCTGGGTATCCGTGTAGATGTACTATACAGATAGTGCATCACTGTGTGTTGTACCTAAGCCCCGTTGCCTTACTGAGATGCACAACTCACCATCTTAGCCCCATTTCACTTACACACACACACACACATAGGCGCTGCTGACGTACAGAAGTGCCCAGCTCAACCTCTACGTGTGTGCCAGCAAACGCACGCATACATGCCCAACAGAACACAAACAACTCACCCGCCTTACGCAAACCCTTGTAAAGACCCCAGCGCAAGTGCCCCAAGGAGCTGTCTCTGCTTCCCTCGCTCCCACTCCTCGCACACACACACATCCCGGCCGGGCGGCGCGGGGCGGCCCGCCCGTCCCTTACCCTCCTGCAGGACGTGGGTGGGCTGCACGGGCTGCACTCGGAACTGCCGGGCGCTCCAGCCCGGGCTGGGCGGCCGCACCACCTCGCTGTCCGACAGCCAGGTGACGGTCTCGTAGTTGTCCCCGCGGAGCAGCGCGCCCGCCTCGGCGCTGTGCACCGCCACCTCGTCGAACTGGTGCAGCCCGCCCGCGTGATCGAAGTGTACGTGGGTGGCCACGGCTAGCAGGGGCCTCCTGTCCCCGCCCTCCGCCTCCCCGGGCCCGGCGCCCGGCCGCAGCAGCCCGGCCGAGTGGAGATACTCGGGCAGGCTGCGCAGCCCCAGGCCGGTGTCGATCACCACGTCGCGCTGCGAGCCCCGCACCAGCCAGATGTTGGCTCGGTTGCCGGACTCGTAGAACCGCTCCTGGATCCAGTAGATGCCGCCGCCCAGGGGCTTGTGGGCGAACCACTCCAGCGCCGACATGCCGGGCCGCACACAGCCCCGCACTGAGGCCGCCGCCGCCGCCGCCCGGGGAGGAGCCTGCGCGGCGCCGCTACCCACTGCGGGCTGCGGCAGCAGAGCCGGGGGCGGGGCTGGCTGACACGTGTTCCCATCTTTTTTAAGTTCTCAGTTTTAAAACAGCCTCAGTTTTGATTAAAAACGAAAAATGGAGTCTTGAGTCCAGTTTGATTTCCAGACAGAAGTAACTTTTTTCCAAGCTGGAGATCATAATTGATCTAAGTCTTGCAATTGAAAAATACCTTTTCTTAGTCTTTGACTTTTTTCCATCTTAATTTTGGCTTTATTTTTTGTGATACAACTAGAATCTAACAAAGGGTGTAATATTTCCAGTAACTGCAAATGGCTGGGTCAGGGAAAGGAAGAGGACGTGCTGCATTTACTTTCAACATCGAGGCTATTGGCTTTGCCAAAGGTGAAACGCTACCTGAAGTAGCATTCAAGCCCCGTCCACTGTTTCCTGTAAGTACAGAAGCATAATTTTAAGAGCATGTTGCATGTCTGTGTACTGTGTTTCATATTCCTATTCAGGTAATGAGGTGAACTGTTAAACATGTGGAAAAATCCTAAACACTATCAGTCAGTTTTGAAAGTAACTAGTCCATGTAACCATGTGCTCCCAGTGATAGAAACCTCAACAGCAGAGACGATATAGGCAGGATTCAGGTGTTTTACACTGTTGTCTGATGATAGTATAAACAGTCTGAGTCTTGTTTATACTACAACCTCACTGGTGCTATCATCAATGGAGCTGCACTGTGAGAGGCTTACAGATCCCATGTTCTCTAATGTAGACAAGGCCACAGCGGGAAGAGACTTTTTTGTTCTTGACAGCAGATTTGTTAAATTGTATTAGACTGTCCATGAGGTAACTAGCATGATTTAAAAAAAAAATCAGAACCCATTGTTTAGATTAATCATGTTTAGCACAGATCCAGCTGTATTTTGGGAAGAGGTATTGCTGAAGTTGTTCTCTGACTTAAGATAGCAGCAAGAGGTTCAGAGCAGGTTAAGTCAGCCTGAGGCACTGCATTTGGAGGGCTAGTGGGGTGGATGATGATTTTCACCTTGCAGCACTGATCTAAAGTCAGTTGAATTAGAATTTTATGTTTTTTAATAGTCAAGAAAATGTTTCAGATACTTGTTTTCTTTCTTTCTTTCCTAATAGAGATTTTCATGGATGGATACATTAAAAAGAAATAAATCCTTTTTACAATTTAACTGAAAAATATGCTTTATAAAGTTCTGAACATATTGTCAAAATACAATACAATACATTTGCAAACTAGCATAATACAGAATCGCACCCCTCTATAACTAGCACATTTTTTCTGCAGCTTTTTGTGTTGCTGTATGTGTTGGATATTAGCATAATAATGCACCTTAATAATTTACACAGCCAACAGATTTTAAGCCAGTGCCTCTGAAAATGGGAGAGGAAGAGGATTATATGTTGGCCTTAAAGCAAGAATTTAGAGCAAGTATGAAAAAAATGCCTTATTTTATGCGAAACGAAGATGAAAATCAAGGTTTGTTCTGCATAAATGTAATTTTTAGAACAGCAAAATGTATTTGTGTATGAAAAATGTAATAATTAGCACTTTATATGTTCAAGCTGTAGTACTGACACTGAATAGTGAAACTTTTGCACCTAGGAGAATTACAAGTAATGCCTACATTTGCTGTAACTAAAAAGTAGTAACTAAAAAGTATGTGTGTTTGAGAGAAGTCTGTTCTTCTCAATTTGTTTTGTTTGTGTATTTGACAACTCTGTTTAGTCAGTCAGTTTCTTCCTTGCTGAAAATGCCTTTATAATCATTAACAGTGGAGCACAGAATCCTCTATATAAATATATTTTTAAAAAGCCCAGGTTCCAATAAGGACCCTTTAAACTGTAGCCAGATTATTTGAAAATATTATATACCAATTAAAAATAATCAGTTAAAGGTTACTCTATCACGTCCCAAATTAGTCAGTGCTCCATTGTAAACTTCACAACATCCCTGAAAGACAGGTAGGTATGATAAGTAGTTTTACTGATGGGAAAGCTGAGAAGGACAGAGGTGAAGAGATTTACCAATGCTTGAATCAGTGGTGGAGGTGGAATTAGAAATCAGGAATTCCTGACTGCCAGCCTTATGCGTGTTTCACCTAGACCATAGTATCTATTCCCCCTTTTTTAAACCTTTATAAAACTGCAATTTAATTTTGAAAATATTTGTTGTCTTTCTCAGTGTTGGCTGACATATTGTATTTGACATCCAATACATATGTTTTACCTTTTCGTTAGTTTGTTGATAAGTGTTGTTTAAATCAAAGCTTCCAAGTCTTTGAAAATTGCATTGAGGAAAACAAAGGACCCAAGTACCTCCCAGCTTCACTGCAGGAGTATCAAAAATCTAGCAATCACAGAAGGCTGTCATTATTCAGAGTGGATTTTTTCCCTATTCAACCTTTTTTGTCAATTCCACCATCTTCCTGTGAGCTTAGCCTGACTGCCAAGTATGGTAAATGATGTTGGTTGGGGACTGTAAGGAACACAGAAATTACCATACTCAATCAGACTGAAGGTCCATTTAGTTTAGTATCCTGTGTCTGATGGTGGCCAGCACCAGATATTACAGACAAAGCTATAAGAATCCTGCAGTAGCAGATGATCTAATCTCTGTTTCTCCTTCCAGAAGTTAGACCCATCAGCACACCTGACCCTGATTATCAAATACACAGTCATTAAGTAGTCAACTGGTGAAAGAAGTATTTCACTCCTTTTTTGTTTTCTTGGATTAAAATGACCAAATGCTCTTATGAAATGCTTTAAAATGGCAAAGGTGGCAAAAGAGAGATGTGGGAGAGAATATTGCATCTTGGCAATATCACTCGTGGATAATATTTTGTAGTATGATTTTTATTTTTTATAATGTTAATATACATTTTAGGCTGTGGAATACATGATTTGATCTGTTGGATTCAGGAGCTTAATTTTAATTCTTGTTTATTTGGGATATGGTGGGAAATTATGTGTGGGAACTGGGGTAACATCCATCAACTGAACTGAGAAGATATTATTTAAACACAAGTGTATTCTGTTGCCTGCTACTTATCGTTACTATCAGTCATGCTGAAAAATATTGTCCATCCTGCTTTCTCCTGAATGAAAATGAATGATAACTTTTGAAACATTTTAATTAGCTTGAAGATAGGTGCCTTTACAAACTATGAAGGCCTGGTCTACAGCTAAAACTTAGGTCTACCTAACTAGGTTGCTCAGGGATATGAAAAACTGTAGTTAAGCCAACCCAAACCCCATTGACCTACCTACTGCCTCTTGCGGGGGTGGATTACTACAATAATGGAAAAACCCCTTTCATCACTGTAGTAAGTGTCTATGCTACAGTGGCATGAGAGAAGCTGTGCTGCTGGGTTTGGATTTGCCAAGTAGCTATGGTTGATTAAGATCAGTTACTCTTGCACACAGATTTTACTACATATGTTAGCCAGGGTGGATAAAAATCAATGATTTAAAAAAATAAAATTGGACTTTTTTGATAAAATGCTTTTTGAGGAAAAAGCCTATCCAAAGATACATTATAGCTCAAAGATATCTTATCATGGAATAAGGATTATAAATTCTAATTCTGTAGTATGAGACAATATATTCATGTAATGTTTAAGCAAAGTTTTGTAAATGAGCTCCAGTAGTTCATGGATTAGGGACCCAATCTTATGGGTTCCACAGGCTTCTGTGTAGATTATTTAGGTTAATCTTTCTATCTACCCAATGGGACTCAGTGCTCAGTCTAGAAGATACCATCAGATATGTTTAGTTTTGCAGTTCTCAAACTGTGGATTTGTGTCTCCAGAGGTAACATGCTTGTTAACAGCAAAAATGTTTTTAAATAAATAAATAATATATAGAGGTGAGAAATAACAGACCTCAACTCTGTTGTCCCTCTGCAAATTTGTGTACACAGAGTCAATCCCTTACCTCTCTCTAAAAGTGCAAAGTTTCAAAAAGTTCAATGAATAGAAGATTGTTGGGGGCGGAATAGATCTGGACAAGGAGAAGAAGTCTGGAGATATATGTGAGAAGCAAGGGACATATGCTTGTTTTGTTAAAATATTATATGTTTGCAGTTGAAGAAAAAAATCCAGAATACTTAACGTTGTAGTTTTAGTTAAATAAAACAATTTAAATGTCTGTCTGGTGATGTTCTCCTCCTAATACAGCATGGCAAGAAAATCCTCCAAATATTAATGATTAACCTGTTAAATTGGAGATAGTTCACCTCCCAATGACTTCATATATCTGCTTCAGTTACCTTTGGTAAATGAAAAAACCAAACAATCATTCATTTTCTGATATAGCTGTAAAAGTAATCTGAAAAGTTTTCAAAATAAATCACTGTTTAAAAATGTATAGTGTGTACCTTCTAAAAACGAAAGCTACATCTATCTCTGAGTTGTAAAAAATATGTATTAAGGTTATAACAACCAACACGAATGCACTTTTATGTAGAAAACCATGATTAAATCAAGTCTTCCTGACTAGTGTTTTAAATCAAATCCACCCTGATGTTAGCAGTTGCAATAATGTTCTTCCATAATGGGCTTCATACTGAAATCAAAGCCACTGGTTTTTCCTCTCCTGACATTGACAGTTCATACAAAAAACACCCAACACCAGTTACTTTAGGTGCCCCTTGAGGCACCATCGTTTTAAACATAAGCTTTTGTTCCACTATATTCTTGGCTCTTGTGCTTGCATTTGCCCTGGTAACAGACTGGAAGCCCAAATGATGGGGAGTCATATATGTAATTGATTTAGAGTTGAATGTACTGTTACCTTTCCACCTCCCATCATCCTAATTTGTCTCATTATTTTACTCTGTGTCTTGTGTAAATCTTAGACTCTGAGCTCTCTGGGGTGGTTTGTTAGTACAGTGCCTAGTATACAGGGGCCCTCATCCTTTTTGGGAATCATTAGGCATTACTGCAGTAGAAATTAATAATTTTGTAATTTTATTTATTTTTTTTGTTTTGAGGCATTATGGTTTATAGTAATAAAGAAGGACTAACACTCAAGAATGCCTAAGTTCCAGTCCCAGTGTTTTTTTTACTGAGGGATGGCTTGTCTACATGGGAAGGTTTTTCATTATAATCTAAGGTGTGCATTTAAAATGATATAACTCTTCATGTAGACACTCTTTTTTTTCAATATGAGTGCATTTTTTCAGTTAAGTTTATGTTGCTTGGGAAAGGGATTAAGCCATACTGAAAAAAGCCACATACCAGAATAAGACTTTGTCTACACTAGACAGGGTTCATGGTATAAATATACCAGCAAACCTTCTTAATGGAGGCATAATGTAGATATAGCTTATACTCGTTCCCTAAATAAAATAAGCTATACTGGCAAAAGGACTTTTTTTGCTCATATAACTGTGTCGACAGTAGGGCTTTTGCCAACCTGTATACTAGATCAGTATGAATGGTAAAACTTTCCCATGTAGGCAAGGTCTAACTGACTAAATCCTCATCTACTCTGGGGCCTGGTCTATACAAGGAAAGTAGGTAAGTATTCAGTGAAAAATCCCCACACTTGAGTGATGCTGTTAAACTGACCTAACCCCCAGTGTAGACTGCGCTAGGTTGACGGGAGAATTCTCTCGTCGACTTAGCTACTGTCTCTCGGGAAGGTGGATTACCTACGCCAATGGGAGAACCTTCCCATCGGTGTAGGTAGTGTCTTCACGGATGCGCTACCATGGTGCAGTTGTGCTGCTGTAGCTGTTTAAGTGTAGACAAGTCTTTATGTATGTTAGTAGTCCCACTGATTTCAAGGGAACTGCTCACAGTAATACAGTTAAACATGTTCATCATCAGCACAATGGAAAGCGCATCTGTATAAAAGGAAGGGTGTGTGTGTGTGTGTGTATGTATGTATGTATATTTGGGTCAAGGGAAGCATATAATACAGTGTTTGGATTGCCTTGGTTAATAGCATGTAAATGAAATAGAATTCAATAACTGCAGGTTTTTCTTGTTCTCTAGGAATTGAAAAATATAGTAAAAAGTACCTGCAGATGAAAAAAGAATCCATGGAATGGACCCCAGGTAATAATGTAAATTACAACAGTGAACTTCTGCATGGATCTTGAGTAATCTGCCAGTTTTCTTAAATGCCCAGTGTGACCAGAGTCCAAGGGGAGTCAACTGAGGTCACTCAATTAGGGTGAACTGCAAAGAATGGGGCAGGCAATCCCCAAAGCTGATGGATATTCCACTACTTAGATTTAACAAGCCAGCACAAAACAGCTTCTATAATACCTCACTGGTTACCCAGAAGCCAACAACACAGTTCCCTTGAAGTAATCCAGCCTTAGGCCTCCACCCAGACACGCCAGTCAAATTGACAAGGATTACTGAAAATCTTATTCATCATATAAAAAAGTTCTACCAATCCCAAAGGATCGGACACATTACCTCCCAGGTTAATGAATATTCCAGATCTTACCCAAATACACGCTTACAGCCAATTCTTATTAACTAACCTACAATTTATTTAAAAAGAAAAGAGAGAGGATTGGTTAAGAGATCAGTATACATAAAGACATGAGTCAATCTTAAGATTCAGATTCATAGCAGAGATGGTGAGCTTTGTAGATGCAAAGAGTTCTTTCAGAAATAGTTCATAGGTTATAGTCTAATGTTTATATTCAGGGTGGTCCAGTCAGGACTGGGATCTCAGTTCTTATGGCTCAGGCTTCCCCTGCATGAAGCCTCAGGCAGATCTGAGATAAAAAGGATTGGGACCCAAAGATCTTTATACAGTTTCAGGCCTTCTTGTGACAGCTTGTAGTTCTTTGGCAAACAATAGACACTCGTGGACTTTGAAGTGGACCCATTTCCTAAGCATTACCAGTAATTATTCACACAGATTAACGTAAAGCAATTGCCTGTTTTTCCACCATTCACAGATGATTTGCTATATGTTTCAAAGAGAGATGAATACAGTGATATCCTATGTTTACAGTTCATTTAAATGTTAAGATGTTCTTTTGATCTCTGAATTAACAGAATACAGCATAGACAGGGACTCTGATTATATTGTTGATCTCTACCAATGTATATGTAAAAACACAAACATTATCCACCTATATGTTTTTAAAGGTTGAATTTGAGTCATTTATCTTGTAGGATTCTTAACGCTTTCTGGTCATGCCCCAACGCGAGATTGATGTCAAAGAGAGCTAATTAGAGCTCCTGGATAAACCTCAAGGATCTCCCAACCTTGATAAGGCATCAGCCACAAGATTCTGTTTCCTTTTATATGAATTATGTCCATATCAAACTCTTGCAAGGCCAAACTCCAACGGAGTAACCTAGAATTGGTTTCTTTTGCTTTGTGTAACCACACCAAGGGAGCATGATCACTGAACATGGTAAACATCTTGTTATACAAATAGGGTTTGAGTTGCTTTACTGCTCACACAGTTGCACAGCATAGCATAGTGTTGTTCAGTGGGTGTCAATTTTTCGCTTAGATATGCAATGGGATGCCTTTTACCCACTTCCCCATCCTGAATCAGCACAGCTCCCAGCCCAGCTCCCAGCCCCCTCTGTAAGCACAATTCTTCAAGGGTTTTTCTGTCAAGATCTTCATATGATCCTGGCTCACTCTTTGTAACTGATTTTTAATCCTTAAACTCTCCAATATCAAAATTAATTTTTGACAAGCGTGTGGTTCTGATCCAGAAACCCAATTAACCTGTGGTAATGTGTATCCAAGACAGACTACGCCACTGTGACCAGAGTCCCAGGAGAGCCAACTGAGGTCACTCAATTAGGGTGAACTGCAAAGAATGGTCATGCGTCACACCCAGTTTCTCCATTTTAAAACAATGCCAGTCAAATGGCATTTGCAACCTTTCTAAATCGTGTATTCCTTGTGGAGGTGCAGACACATGTTTTACCACTGCAAACTTGACAAACCTGTATTTGAGCTGCCTGAAAAAATAAATCTGATTTTTTCCACCTTTGCTTGCAAGTTAGTGTCTCAGACTTGCATCACATTTTCCCCAAAAAATTCAAGCTTGAGCTGAGGATTAACATGAGAAATTTAATCAATGAAAATTTGTGGTGTCAGTGATCTGAAGATTTGGGGTTTGGAATGGAAAGGCCACCTCGGCTTTATCTATATAGCTTCACTACTGCTAATTATTACATGTAAATTAAAGGTTATTAGGTTCACTTATGTCTGAACTTCGGTTGCTTCTTCGGGGAAGAAACTCTTTTTTGTTCTATGGGCCTGATTCTGTAAATCTTTATACTAGGGCTAAACTTCAAGTACACTTCAGGTACTGTGTTTACTTTAGTGGGACTAGTTGGATACCAAAAATTTGAGCCTGTTTTCAGTATCAGGATCTGTATTTGTACTGCACCAAGAACAATAGGACCCCAACCCTCCTTGGGTCCTTTGGGCACTAATGTAATACAAATAAATAATAGTTCCTATATATTAAAATTATTTCTTATGCAGATTGGAGAAGGCTCCCAAGAGAGATGAAGCCAAGGAAAAAGACCAAAAAAGGTAGCTGATGTAGTTTTAAGGAGCATTCAGTGCCTAGCAATTATATGTGAGGGAGACAATTGTTAGAGCTGGTTGAAAATAAAACAGTGGTAATAATTTTTGAAACATTTTGACTAGGATTTTTTTTTAAACATTATTTGACTGTTCTGTTTATTGTTTTGTAGGATGTTTTCAGAACTACCAAAAACTAAATTTTGATATTTTAAAGAAAATAATAGTGAACTTATTGGAGCTTATTGTTGCATCCGATGAAGTGAGCTGTAGTTCACGAAAGCTTATGCTCAAATAAATTGGTTAGTCTAAGGTGCCACAAGTACTCCTTTTCTTTTTGCGAATACAGACTAACACGGCTGTTACTCTGAAACCTGTTATTGGAGCTGGTGTATCTGCATTTCCTGCTTTGCATACCAATATGTCTTTGAATGCTGATGGGGTAGCACTGAGTTATTTAAAAAATACTTGTATTCTTTTGCTGTTGCTTTCAGAAGTTTGCAAACATCTTTAACCGCTGTTTTTCCATACTCCATGATTTGTGTTCCTGCTTGTGATTTGGTTGGCTCTTCTGTTTGTTTTAGTTTTTGTATGTGAATTAATGTAACTTCTGTTTTTCCCTATTTTTCCTTTTCTGTTTATTTTCAGCTCTCTTTGATAGAATTGTGAACCAGATCCTTCAACAGCAGTTAGAGCTGGTATTGGTTGCTCTGAAAGAGAAAGGAGTTACATTTTATGACCTTTTGTAGTGAAAATTAATTTATTTTTCAGTGTTCCCCAGCATGCATGACCATTATTCCGATTTTCTCTGGAGAACTATTGTTTTGTTGATGTGAAGCAACCCTTTGACTGATACCTAGATGTCTGTTATGTATAATTATTTACTTTCATTACCCCTTGTCCAAGTGTTTAGTGAGTCATCTTTCAGTTCAAGGATAAAATAGAACACAGAAAAGTGAATGTGCAGTAGTCATGGAGACTGGCTCATCTGGAAGCTTTGTTCCTTTTAAGAGCCTCACTGAGAAGCATGGTACTAAAAGTAGAGTGCAAGCATTCTCCTGGAAATTAAATTCTTTTTGTCAAGATCGCCAAAGAAGAATAACCAGTATATAGCTGTTGTTCAAAAGTGTAATTAGTGCTGTATTTACACAGACTTTGAGCCAGTAATTGGCTCTCCCAGATCCTAAGAAAATCAGCTGCTGATTTGTCCCTTTGCTCGAGTGACATTAAATGATGACCATAAACATAGGCTCAAAGTCACTGCCTTTAAGATACATTTTTATTAATTTGATCTCACACCAAAAGTGACCATTTTTCTCTTTAATATCAACAACAAAAATCAACTGAACAGTTTAACTTCTGTGAGCATAAGAAAGATACAGATTCCTTTACAAAATGTATATATATATAAGCCTTTCAGAAAACATAGTCTGCAGAGGTTTGTAGAAAGGTGGCCATTATATCATTCTGGCGTACTCTGAGAACAATAATCTAGATCAGTGGTTCTCAGACTTCAGCAGGACCCCCATTTTGATTTTAAAAGTTTTGTGGACCCACAAGCCAGCTTCTAATTTTCCATAGGGGTGCTCAGCCCCTGCTCTGCCCCAGGCCCTTCCCCCATTCCACTGCTTTCCCAAGGCCCCACCTCTTCCTGCCCCTCCTCTACCCCGCCTCTTTCCTTCCCCGAGCGCACCCTGTCCCCGCTCCCCCTCCCAGCCCCTCCTGTACGCCGCTGAACAGCTGTTCTGTGATGTGCAAGAGGCACTAGGAGGGAGGGGGGGGAGTTGATCAGCGAGGGTGGAGGCCCTCCGGACATGACTCACGGATCTGCTGGAGTAAGGACACCTGTTTGAGACTCACTGATCTAGATAACACATTATAATCAAGTCAAATGTGTGTGTTTTTAGAAGAGGGTGAGTTTTGGGTTTTCCCCTCTTAGCGCAAGTCAATTTTTCTATCTTGGAATCCAACCCAACTTGCTTTGCCCATTCTAACTATATATGTTGCTGAGAGTGACTTTTACTTCTGGATAATGACATTGCCATGGTTAAAGGGCTAGTTGCACCTCTGTCCATTTTCTGGTCTCTGAGTGCACCCCGTCACGTTTTAGGATTCATGCCTTTACCTCCCAGGGGTGGAATTCTGCAGTTCTGCCTCTCTGAGACCATGCCCTTCGCTACATCATGATGTATTTCAACCATGCGTACCCAGCAGGTGCAACTGTGTTTGGCATCTTTGGTTCTGCCCTTCGAGAAACTGACCAGGTGTATGTAGTGACCAGTCGCCTTAGAACCAACATATTATTTATTTTAACAGAAAGAACAAAGCGTTTAGAGAAAAAGGATTGTAAGATAATAGTTTTACATGCCTAAAACCCTGCCGTCCTGTGACGGTGACCTAGGAAGGCCTAACTGCTTCAGACCACCCCCCCCCACCCCCCCTCAGCAAGTGTCAGTATGTCGACCTGGTTCTCCTGAACAACTCTTCTCCCCCACCCACCTCCAAAAAAACAAAAAAAAACCCCAACCCTCTCCTGAGAGTTTCTTTTTAAACTGCTATATATCTTCCAGTTCCCAGGCCTTTTCCTTAGTGGCATTGTTTTTTAACAACCCTCAAATGTTTTTGGAGAAGTGGCTTATCTTAAGCCATTCTGTTTCCTTCCTGTTTGCTTTCCTTATAGCTCTCTATAAAACTAAACCAGTATATTCAGAAACAAGCATCCTCACAATCAGGTCAACATACAGTTAATAAATTATTACATAGTAGCTCCACTTGCATCAAAGATGTACTGTGTTGGATTATTAGAGGTATGCTAAAAATATTTCCTTGTTGCCACAGCACCCCTATCTAGATAAAATATTCAAGTGAACATCAACACTGTCAACGACAAATGCTTCCTGCATAGTAGAATCTATATCTTTCTGTCAGTCTTTAGTCTTTTCTCAAAAGCTAGTCCAGATAAAACACGATCAGGTTGTGTTCTAGTGTACCTGAAAAACCACACAGCTTCCAACACTTTCTATAAGTTCCTATCCTCATTGTTCAATAAGTGAAGAGTAAGTCTTGTAATTCTAGGGAGGTTATGTTGCATTCTTCTTACAAGGCAAAGAAGTTGAATCCCAACTACAAGTGCAAATCTCAGCTCCTTTTCTACTATGGCATTATGACTGCCATCTCTATAATTTTGCAGTTTATAGGTTATCACATAAAGAGGAATTAATGCTATATCCCCATTTGAGAAATCCTTGTCTAGTGGGTAAAGTAGAGGACTTGGGATCTAAAGATCTGAGTTCTATTCTTGGCTTTTCCATTGACAATTTATTACTTTTTGATAGTCAGATGGGACTTGACATTTTTGAAAATTAGGGCCTAAAGTGCTCGGTGTCTACTTTGTCATTCCAAAAATGGAGCTGCCTCTTGGGAGTCATTATTTTACAGTTATACTGTAGGCAAGACCCTTAAATAGCTTGGTTTTAAACAAAGTCCATGTACCTACGTAAAATTAAAAGCTCACTCCTTTGTGAGGTTTGGTTTTATTAACAAAGAATGAAATAAAGTAAAGGTCATCTCAAGCCTTTTCTACAGGATTCTACAGGATGTCAAGATTGCTTAGCCAACACCCTAGGTTATTTTTCCCTGAAGAGACAGATCTACTTCACTTACATCCATGTAATAAGCAACCTGGAGTCAGCAGAAGCAACTTAGCCCTTTCTCAGCTGGATCAACAGCTGTTAAGATGGCAGGATGTTTGAAAGTGAGGACTGCCAGCCTACTACAAAGACCTACTATGATCTTGAAGCTACATATGCTGAACAAGAATTAAAATGATATTCAGGAGATTTCTAATATATTTAAGATGATGGAAAATGACAATAATACATATTTTCTTCTGTACGTTCTTAACCAGCTTTGAATATATGTTTGAAAATTATTTGACTGAAGCTTAATATCACAATTTGGACAAATGCCTATTCAAAGTTGAGTTTCAGATCTGCCCTAATTAGGGAAAAGTGCAGCATTTACATAAATTGGGCTATTGCAATTCAGTGCAGGGTAAAGGATTTGCAACTGTAAAGCAAGGATATAGCACAGACATTACATTAATTTGCCATGACAGATGTTAACAGTGCTGTAATCTCTTAACAGCGAGTAATGTGTATTTTCCATGTAGGAATTAAGAAGGTAAATTAAGTAACTTATTATTTTACTTCAGCAGGTGAAAAAACGAAAAAGGCAAAAGTTGCCACACCCACAAGTCATGTGGATGTGTTGAAAAAAATTGAGGTAAGACCTACTTGATGCAAAAGATGCAGTTTCTCTGTATAGCCTCTGTTGTGCAATACATGCTTACTCCCGGGGGAATTCTGCACCACAAAATAAAAAATGCTGTGCACAGTATTTTAAAATTCTGCATGTTTTATTTGTCAAAATAATGCAAGATAAACACTCTGGTTTCAATTATTTAGGCAATTTATTTAAACTACAATACCATGGATGGAGATTTGGAGTGGGGAGCATTGAAGAAAATCCCCAACCCCCCTTGCCTAATAGTAATGTAGCTAGGTTTGATCCTTTATTTCTAGTTATTAGTCAACAAATATATGCAGTCATATGCTCAGTGTTACATCATAGGCAACTAAAGAGCAAGTGAAGCTGGGGAATCAACCTCCAGAAAGGTCAGTAATAAACAGTTCATGGAGCACATTTTAATAGGAAATTTTTTCAGTCCATTTAGACCAGTTCTAATCACTAAAGCACCATAAGCATTTATAAGCCATATTGTCCTTTACACCAGTCTGGCAATGTAAAGGAGCCTTACAACTTTTACACTTCTTTTATACTCCTGGGGGAATTCACAGGACAATGGCAACAACTCACTAAGCACGCAGGCTGCTACATTCTGCTCTGCCTGAGTAGAGAGAGTCTGCCCCATGTCTACCTCCTCAGAAACACCCCAAAGCCCTGCCCCTCCTCAGAAACACCCCAAAGCCCTGCCCCTCCACACTGAGCATGCCACAATAGCAAGCAAGAGGGACAGTGTGCCACTCTCACACGCATGACTGGCCAGATCCCGCCCTGCTCCCAGAGGTGATTTACGTCTCTAGTGGCTGCTCCAGGTGCCTGAACTGACCTGCCTGCACTGCTCTGGAGAGGTGTGGCTTCCCTTTGCTTCCCCATCAGAAGTCATTTTTCTGCAGGGAAGCAAAGAAATCTGCGAGGGACATGAATTGTGTGCATGTGCAGTGACACAGAATTTCCCCAGGAATAAAGCTGCAGAAAGAGAATTCAATAGCTGTTACATCTCAATCATCCTACGTTGGGTGGGACATCTCACATTTTAGCCATTTCTCTGGTCAGGTCTGGTCTTGTTTTGCCTTGCCTTGCTGACACATGACTGCATGGTGTCTGAAGACATGGGACAAGGACTGTCTCTCACTCACCAAACTCTGTGATGATTCCCCTCTGTACACTGCTGCTTTTTGGCCCTTTGAACAAGAAGTCTAGCTGTTCATTCTCACTGGGAGGGGAAGTGGCTTAACTGAATAAAAGGGTTGTCTTGAAGAGACAACAAGAGAATTTCGTTCAAGTGCCTCCCCCAAAGGGAAGGAGAGATCTATCAGTGCCCTCTCAACCTACCAGTGTTGCAAATAAACCCATGTAGTGAGTTGAGAAGAGAGGGCGTGAGGAGGGGACATTTGGAGGCAATGGCTAGGCAAATTGGGAGGAAATTTTGATCATAATTGTAGACGTATGTGTTGCACACAGTGGTATTAAGAGGTTGAGAGGCAGAGTTGCCCTGTGTGTCTTTGTCTGATTTAGTACGTACGCACATTGGAGCAGATGTTATGTGGTGTTCTTTGTCTTATAAAGCACCATGTGTGCCTGCACAAATAATTACCACTTTATCCTAAGATAACGGGGAAGGGAATTCAGCACTGGAGTACTACACCAAATGTGCTAAAAACATAATGGCTAGTATTTGATCTAATAAGTCCTAGGAAAATCCTGGCATTTTGGTAAGCAACATAATTGCCTGTTATTTTTACACCATTGTTTGGTTAGTTGCATTATTATTATTATTAGTTGCAATACAACAAAACTAAACTCTGCATTTTGATAGCGTGGAGGATATGTTGTTGATAGACTCCTTAACATGTTCTAACTTGTGACAGGAGTTGGAAAAGAAAGGTGACGAAGAAAAATCTGATGAGGAAAAGGAGAAAGAAAAAGACAAAGAGGGTGAAGAAGAAGAAGAAGAAGCAGCAGCAAATGAACAAGAAGAATATGATGAAGAGGAACATGAAGAGGTACTGGTTCCTTTTCTAGCTCTAACAAAACAGACCCTATTTGTTAGAGGTAAATATGGTGACAGGAATGATGACTGAAACCACGTGTACCAACAAAGTTGTTCGCTGTTCTGCATTAGAGGAAAAGTTGGTATGAGAAAGGCACTATTACGTGGACTAGCTGCAAATTATGCTGCTTAGTGCTGTGATTGATTTTAAGAGATTCTGTTAGATATGTTAGTATCACCAAAATCTTGCAAAATCTTGTTTCAGCAGTTAGAAGTGAGTCCTGGCACTAAGAGTGGATGTCATTATTTATTTGTATCACTGATAAAGTGCAGCAAGTTTATAGTGATACTTTTACAAAGATCTAAGACAGTTTTTCATAACATGCTTTCAAACTATTTGTCTTAGTTCCCCAATGTTATGGTGGCTGTTGGCATCTGAAAACAACAGAAGATTTAAAAAAAAAACGATCCAGATTATATCCCAGGCTGCATTGGAGTGTGATCCAAATGGCTCATGGCCTTAGGTAACTGTAGCTCCTCCAGCAAAGAAAGTGTTCGAGGCACCATGAGTGTGTCCATGTATAGACAATCAAACTTTAAACATCCCAAAATGTAGGTCTTTTCCTCTCATCAAACTAGGAAAGGAGGATGTATCCCTGTATATTCTTCTTTCAAAATCATACTGTATTCTCCTGATTAGCATTATGAGGCAATGTGCCTCGTTTAATAACGGTGCATTTAATTGTTTCATCTACATCAGTAACTTAAAGTATTTTGATCTATAATGTATTTTCATTTAGGAAAACGACTATATTGCTTCATATTTTGAAGATGGCGATGACTTTGGTGCTGGCAGTGATGACAATATGGATGAAGCAACCTATTAGTTATTTATATTAGATTGTGTCCTACCCTGGCCTTCTAATACATCCACTAAACCATTTGGACCCAGTTGTAGGTGGGCTGAGCACCCGCAACTCTTGATGCAGCTACTTGAAGTTGGAGCGCTGAGTTCACCCTCAGATGAAAGGGCATTTTTTTCTGATTTATTTAACTGAGTTGAAAAATGGGAGAACTAGCTGCCATATTACTGTTCTTCCCAAATGCTTTGAAGACAGATATTTATCACTGCAAGATATTATCTGTATCTGGGAGTTCTAGAGAACCTTGCAGTGATAAATATCTGTCTTCAAAGCATTTGGGAAGAACATATATGCCTTTGTATTGCTTCTGCTGCACTGGAAAAGAATATACATTTTGACTGAATTGTGCCTAAGCATTTGCACTTCTCTATGCATTGGAGGGATCAAATCCTGTTCTGGATGTGAAGTCATATTTCAGAGGATACTGAAGTCAGTAGCAAAACTTGTATTGACTTAAGCGAACCAGGATTTGGTCCTTTCTGAACACAAGCTGTTCTTACTTAGCTGCTGACTTTTTAAAGGAATTTATATAATTTCTGTAATCAGGGGATTGAAATCTAACTGAACACAGCACTTTCTTGAGCAAAGTAGCCTAAAAGTACTTTGGTACTGTGGACTAAAAAGTAAGGAGATAATTTTGAAAGGCTCTTGCATTCTAATCAACAGACTTTCCTAATTCAGCACTTTGACGAATAGGGAGCATCTTTCAAACCAGTGCTTGTTGGGTGTAAGGAGACTTAATAAATGAGATTAGATTGTGTTTTATGAATTACTGTTTACTGGAAGTGAGGTCTGGGGCTAATTAGTAGTTTCATTTAGAGAGGGTTTGTGGCTGAGGTTTGAGCAAGGGAGTGGGAAACCAGGAAATCCTGATTTCTAGGTTTGGCTCTTCTCTGTGGCCTTGGACAAGTCCCTTAACATCTCTGCATCAGTTTCTCCAGCTGTTAAATGGGGAAAATACTACTTCCTACCTCATAGTACTGTTGTGAGAGTTGATGTTTATAAAAAAATACTAGCTATATAAATGTGAAATATTGTTTTTATTTAATTTACTTCCCAGCACAGCCAAAAAATCAGACTGTAAAATAAAGGTACATATACTAAAAGAGTAATATGCTATGGTAAACTGTGAGGGTGGTGAAAACAATACCATAAATGCTATAAATATTCTATATTTGTGGCTGAATATGTTGTGACTCTAATCTTTCTATTACAGTAATCCTAGGAGTTATTTGTAACAATAGTTGGTAGGTACAACATATTCAAATGTATCTCTAATATTTTTGTGTTTCTAAGCAATTTATAATCGGTCTTATTTTTTAAAAAACTGTTTGTTTTGCTTAAATTCACTCAAAATGAATAGAAAGCACTGGATCCTAAAATCTCAGCATCATCTGAAACTGTCACTGTTTCAGTTATGGCCTTTGATGTCTTTTTGAAGTAGCCACAGGAGCTGTCTTCATAAAAGGAGAAGCATGTGGTTTTATAGAATACGCCTGAAATTTCCTTTCTGCCAATCTTCAAGGAAACTTAAAGCTTATTCTTCTTACTGTTTTTTGTTTCCTTTATGCTGCTGTTTTTCTCTGAAGTATTCCCAGCTGGACCCATAACTACTCTCAAAGACGGAGATGCTGAGGATAAATTTAAAGCAAAATCAATAGAAACCATTTTAGCTGACTTGAGGATTGTGGGGGGCTTCAGATTTTTAAATTTAATTTAAAATTTAATAAAAATGAATGAAAAATTGAAAATAAACTTTTTCCTCTAGAATTATTAAGCTCAGAAATGTCACTAAAAGGCTCTAACCTATGCTTTTGTTGTTCCTCTGCACAAATTGGAACCTGTGTTAGTTGATCAGATTGGTCCTCTTTCTTTTCGCTCTTTAGCTGTTGAGAACTAAAAAATGTGTTCTCATCTAGTGAGAAACTGGTTATTTGGGTTTTTTTTTTTTTTTTTTTTTTAAATCTTGTAAGCTTTTAAAGTTTGTTTCTTGATGGTTGGGGAACACATTTGCCAAACAATACTTTACCTCAGTGCTAACTCTGAAACAATAGAGAGATAAAATCAACAAAAAACTATTTACATATACTAATGATTGTATAACTTGGGGCCTGGCTGTATTTTTTTTCCCTGTGTTAATTAAAATGCTCTGATAAACAAAATGTGAAGCAATTCCAAAGGATGAGAAAACTAAATGCAATACAGGGCACACTTTAAATGTATATTTTAACTTGATTATTTTTAAATGTTCAATTGCTATGTAGGAATATACAGCAAAACAATGTAAAACAACTTATTTCTGTATTATTAAATACTATGCTATATTGCAACAGAAATTTACTCTGGTCACTAATTAGGACTTTGTGTTGAAGTTAATTTTTTTATAACTAATAATGAAGAGTTTAGGACTAAAGTTTGTGGGTTTTAAATTTTTTTTATAGTATGGTCTGCACCCAAACTGCATTTATGCAAATAGGCTGACTCTACATGGCCATGGCATGTCCAGTTATTTCTCTGCCCATCCTTGCATGTGGGCTCCTGCTCCAACTCAGGAAGAGAGAAGCTGAGCAGATGACATAATAAAGTCACCATTTTTTGAACACTCCAGAGGTTCTGCTTGCATCAGGCAGAGCAACGGGTAGCTGCAGCTGATCCTAATAAACTAGAGAAATACAACATACATGGAGCTACTATAAGGTGGTGCATAACTAGTTGGAAAACTTCCTAGAGAATAATCATCAGTGGTTCACAGTCAAGCTGGAAGGGCATATTGATTGGGGTCCCACAGGGATCATTTCTGGGATTGGTTCTGTTCAATATCTTCATCAGTGATTTAGGTAACGGCATAGAGAGTACACTTAGTTTGCGAATGATTCCAAGCTGGGAGGGTTTGCAAGTGCAAGAATAGGATTAAAATTCAAAATGATCTTGAGAAATGGTCTGAAGTAAAGAGGATGAAATTCAATAAAGACAAATGCAAAATGCTTCTATTACCAAGGAACAATCAGTTACACACATACAAAATGGGAAATGACTGCCTGGGAAGGAGTTCTACACAAAGGGATCTCAGGGTCATAGTGGATCACAACCTGAATGAGAGTGAACAGTGTAACACTTGTAAAAAACGCAAACATCATTCTGGAATGTATTAACAGGAGTGCTGTAAGCAGGACACAAGAAGTAATTCTTCTGCTCTACTCTGCTGATTAGGCCTCAACTGGAGTAGTGTGTCCAGTTCTGGGTGCCACATTGCAGAAAAGTTGTGGACAACCTGGATAAAGTCCAGAGAAGAGGAACAAAAATGACCTATGAGGGAAGACTGAAAAAATTGGGTTTGTTTAGTCTGGAGAAGAGAAGACTGAGAGGGGATGTAACAGTTTTCAAATATATAAAAGGTTGTTACAAAGAGGAAGGAGAAAAATTGTTCTCCTTAACCTTTGAGGATAGGACAACAAGCAATGGTCTTAAATTGCAGCAAAGGTGGTTAAGGTTGGACATTAGGAAAAATTTCCTGTCAGGGCGGGTAAGTACTGGAATAAATTGCCCAGGGAGGTTGTGGAATCTCCACCATTGGAGTTTTTTTTAAGAGCAGGTGAGACAAACACCTGTCAGGGATGGTCTAGATCAGCAACCTTTGGCACACGACCTGCCAGGGAAATGTGCTGGCAGGCCAGGACGGTTTGTTTACCTGCAGAGTCTGCAGGTTTGGCTGATCGCAGCTCCCACTGGTCGTGGTTTGCCGTTCCAGGCCAGTGGGGGCTGCGGGAATTAGCATGGGCCGAGGGATGTGCTGGTCTCTGCTTCCTGCAGCCCCCATTGGCCTGGAACGGCAAACCACGACCAGTGGGAGCTGCGACCGGCCGAACCTGCAGACGCTGCAGGTAAACAAACCGTCCCGATCCGCCAGCGGATTTCCCTGATGGACCATATGCCAAAGGTTGCCAATCTCTGGTCTAGATAATACTCAGTCCTGCCATGAGTGCAGGGGACTGGACTAGATGATCTCTTAAGATCCCTTCCAGTTCTATGATTCTATAAAGTAGACTTATAGAACCATTGTGCCAACAACTGCTTCCTTAGGTGAAATGTGAAAAAGGAAGGCAGGATTTTATCAAATGCAGTCAAAGATCACAGAATAAGGAAATAGTGAGATACAATGCAATCAGAAGAAAGAGTATACAAATATAAAGGCAGAGACAAACCACCTTATTTCATTGTCCAACATGAGGCAGTAAGATTTAACGTGTTCAGAAATGACTTTCCACCAAAAAAATTATGGTTAGTCAAGACAAAGAGCAGAGCATGGTTTCAACAGGCAGCAGCTGAGTTTCTTCAGCTGTCTTTTTTGATGTTTGGGACATCAATTCATATTTATCCAGATAGGTTCCCCCATCTCCATGGACAATTAAGACCAGAAGGGACCATTATGATTTAGTCTGATCTCCTCCATAGGCTATAGAACCTAATCCACTAATTACCAGATCAAGCCTGTAGACTTTAGCTGAACCCAGCTCAGGGTAAATTGTCTTGTTCTTGGAGTTTACTGTACCAGGAGCAGAATAGGAGAAGAGTATTTGAGGGCCTGAATGTACAGGAATGGGGTCATCAGAAGAGGTTGCTGAGGTACTCTTCAACACCATTGTCTCTCTCACATCACCATGAAGACTGAAGCTATTTCCTAACAATTCCAGACTCTGCCAGAAGCCAGGAATCATTCTAGTGTCAATCAACATGAAGACACACAGGAAATAGAACTTAAACTGCATTTATAAGTATGTCTTCAGAATGTGGAGAAAGACGAGGTGTAACGTTACAGACAAATATCTCCCATACACACACACTGCCCAGATCTCAGTGACTTGGAGAATTTGCTTATGTAGTTTACTGAAAACAATATGGTTGTGTTGATGAAGGGTGTTGTGTTAGCCAATTTAAGTTTGAGGATACCCTCATTGCCATTTTTTGTCTGTAGTCAAGCCTTGAACCCAAGGCTGCCTTTCAGTGACAAGGCACCGATAACTTAGTGGTAGCTTGCCATCTGTATATTGTACCACATGTACTCAGGTGATTCTGGAGCTATTTATGGCTTTCCCTTTAGAGAGACCTCCTTCCATTCCATCCCTGCACAACTGGTGGGGGAGATGTTGCATTACCCCACCATAGAGAAATGTGGCTGTTATGGCTATAGTAGCTACCATGGCTGGTAGTGAATATGGATAACCATGCAGCTAACCACTGCAGGCATGACCATACCTTAGCACAGCCCTTTAAGAATAAAGCTTGGTAAAGTTATATTGTTCACTCTATTGAACAGGGTCTGATACAAGAATTGAACTGAGCAGCATGCCTGTGAAAGTCTACCTCTTATAGGGAAAGATGAAGATGATAGAGTTGAACTATACTGTTCAGGGTCTGAATGAAACATGGAACTACTTTTAAGATAGCATTCCAAATTGGCACTGTCCCTTTAACTATATAGAATATGGTTGATATTCCCCAATGTTAGCAGAGTGAACAAAACATTGTTTACTTGGGTTTAAGAAAACTTCTGACTCTGGAGAACAATTTTACAAAGTAAAATGGGATTTCAGCTGCAAATTCCTAGGACAGTGGCAGGCGAACGTAGTATAGTATACCATTGGAAAGGTAGTTTTGCCAGCCTGTGAAAATGTTGGCATCTGAAAATTAGCTTCACTAATAACTGGGTTACTTTTCTTGGGCTTGTTTTTTAAAACTGCTTCACTCACCTCATGAAGCTAATGGTTTTTAGAACATCCAAACTAGGTCAAGGGTAGTCATTTATCTGAAATTGAGAGTCTACTCATAGGGCAGTGATTCTTAAACTTTTGTACTGGTGACCCCTTTCCAATAGCAAGCCTCTGAGTGCAAACCCCCTTATATTTAAAAAGGGTTTTTAATTTATATTTAACACCATTATAAATGCTGGATGAAAAGCTGGATTTGGGGTGGAGGCTGACACCTCGCAACCCACTATGTAATAACCTTGAGACACTCTGAGGGGTCCCGACCCCCAATTTGAGAACCCCTGCAATAGGAGGTGAATAACCATACTGTAATGTCATAATACATATTAGATGTAAATATTCTACACAATATATAAACAGAGATATTCACCAGCCTAAGGAGTTTAGTTTGAGGTTGTACATAGGCTAACCAATATCAGCCTGAGAGACAAGTGTGCAACTTCCTCAGGAAAGTAGATGCAGGGACAAGAACATACTGTCAAGTTCACGTTTCGCTGCAGACAAAAATATTTTATTAGAATGCTCAGAGCTCTCCCAAAACTATGAAGCAAGTAAAAGGAACAAAAGGTTTAATAAGAGGCTTACATCTTCAGCACTGCATTATTTCACATCTAATTACATTTTGTCCTGTATAAAATACTTTGTTATACAAAGACCATTTGTGGTAGTGTACTCCAAAATATATCAGATTTAAATAAAGCATCTACATATGTGCCAACAGTGCAATATGCACTTAGATTAAAAATTGACTTCCTGAGCAAACAATGTTTTGTATTTAATCTAAAGCATGATTTTTCACTTGAATTCACTGTGTAATAAATTTTTTCCCCAATTTCAACTTCCCTGTTAAAACAGCTTTGACAGGAGTCTGGCTTTACCACTTCACTTCTAACTATTAAGTGTGAATCTATATCACAAAGAGCAACCAGATATTCACTGCTACAGTTGATACTGCAGTATCTGCCATAGTAGTTTGGAAAACATAGTACAATTGCAACAGAACACCACCACCCACAGAGAAGCAAACTGAAATTAATGCAGGCAACTCCCTTTAATACTAACAGAAGTCCCATATTCAAGGGAAACCTGTGTCAAACTCTGATAAAATTAACTTTCTGGTCTTAAAAATGCTGTTATATAAGCCAACTGAATGTTGCTCAAAACAAGAAGTTTTTTCTTAAGTATTTTTTCAAAACCAACTTTACAAGGTAAGGTTTATACCTCTGCTGCAGCACGCTTTTTTTTTTTTTTTTATATAAAAGGAAGAACTCATTGACAATAAGCCACAAGTCTTCTCAGACCTTAACTCAAACTTGTGGGATGTTTTATGTGAGATGTAGATAAACAAAGGCTCTCAGTATACAATGCCACAGAGCAACATAAGTAGTAACGTCTCTTTACTTGTATTTTAACAGTATAGAACCCTTTCAGATTCTAATTCAAGGTATGACCAAATCTGACCCTTATAATTTATTACCAAAATTTTAATATTTTAGTATTTTCTTTTGGCTGCTCACGTGTGTATGCAATGAGTCACACTTACAGAAAATAACTAGTATGCAATGTATCTTTTGAAAATCCCAAACAAGCTGGTTTCACGTTGTTCAGCTTGTTAATTCTTTTGGGCCTTTTATTGTGATGAAAAGACCAATCTCTGACATTATAAAGAATTAACATTTTGTAGTTCCAAAACTAATCATTGACATAGTAGACAAGAGGCTAGTTAAGGCAAGCAGAAAAAGCAAGCCTAAGTTTGTTCAGAGCACAGAATTGTATTCTATGCTTAAAGAGTTCCAGATCCTACATAGATATGATTTCTATTAAGGTACCTTAAAAGTAATGTTGAAATCCTAGATTAAAGCAATCTCAACTGTTTCTAAACTACAACTAGCTGTTTAATGTTTTGACCATAGAAGCAAAGCTGCTATTATGTTTGTAACAAGAGTTTTTGTAACTATTTCTAAAACAAATGTTAAATAATTCCTACTTGTATAGCTAGTTTGGTCCTCTCTGGAAGAAATTTTGCATGATCAAATTCTTCTGAGAGCTGCCACTTTAACAATTCAAAATAGCCCCAAAATAAAAATTCACTGGATCAAAGTGTACTTCCACCTACCATCAAATTTTAGACCACTGGAGCCTTAAAATGCAATTTTTGTTTTCTCAAGTTTTATAATTTCTAAATAAAAACAGTCAGTGAACCATGTTTGCCTCATTTAACAAGAGGCTCTATTTGCCCTCCTTAAAATCTGTAAGACATCAGATTTCTCAAACATGAGAAAAAGTGTTTGTAAGTACTGCATCTCTTAAAAATATGTCCATTTCTCAGAATCACTTATTTATACTGTACACTTGGTCAAGATGCTGTTTAAATATAAAACATAACATTGAAGGGAAGTATTTTTCACTCAAGTCTCTTTTGCTCCCAAAGTCTATCCATTTATTCATATGGTGAAATAATTATGAGTGGAGGGTAACAGTGAGAACCTTGCTTCAGGGAGCAAATATGATGGGATTTAGTGCAAGTTTACGCACTATCTTAATTCAATTTTTAATAAATCTCCATAAAGGAATACCTCCCCTTTCCTCTTTAAAAGAAAAATTAGTAAGTTCAAACTCATTTCCCTCTTCTCTAGCTGTAACTTTCTTAGGAAAAATGTAGGTGACTGCTAAATGCAGGGACCAGCCTTCTTCAGGGGAAGAAATTTAAGAGCACAAGAATGGCTGACAAGGATCATGGGTGCAGTAAGGCACTGCCAGTAGCTGCACCCTCACTGCAGGCCACATTTCTCTGCTAGATGCCACAGGGTTTCCCTCTGAAGTGTTGTGGGAGTGAGTCAGAAAAGATTGGTGCGTCTGAAGCCCTCCTACAGACTACCATATTCGTCCACTCAGACACCTGAAACCACCAGCTGTTTCAACTGAGGAAAACCAGTTTTTTGCACTGTAAGATGTAACTAGGAGAGTGACATTTCCTTAATAATACAAAAAAGGTAAGGAGTCATTGAAGGAAATGCCAATCCCCTTGGATTGTTTTGCCATACAAGTAGTTGAACAGAAAACGACATGTTATTTAGCCAATTTCTAGTTCTTCAAGTTTAAGCAGCTAATTACTACACAGGACAAAGACTTCTGTCTCAACAACTGGATTGTGTTTAGGCATCAGAGCATAGCCTACTTATACACAAAGTGACCTCAAGCAAGCTTCTGAAGTACATTTAAAAAGAGTGCTTATGAGTCTATTGACTGGAGCGCAGGCAGAAAATGAGACCCAGCCTGAACACTGGGCCTTACTTCAGTAAAGTAAATTTGCTTATACTCAAAAAGGAGGAATTTAATGAACTGCTTGGTTGTGCACTGATGGTGAAAAGCTCACCACCTTCTATGAAATGTCTTTGCAATCTCACCACTTGAACGTAAGGCAGTAGTCATAGTGCAAAAAAAAAAAAAAGGTTCAACATAAGCAGTGCTCTATCAGTCTACGAAACTGAATGTAGTATATCTTTCTAGTTAGTCAACAGTAGCTCTCAGCCCAACATACTCATTTTCCTTTCAGGAAGTCTCACGCTGATCTAAGGAAAAAAGTGGTTTGAACTTTATATATGGAAAAGGTTTTACACACAGAATTTACACCAGCCATACACTAAATATGTATTCAGTGGTATATATTATGAAGCGGGAAGTAAATCTCTTCAGTTGACAGCGATACACTGGGATATTAAGATAGCCTCTCTAGCATGTACCATTAAATATATTATAAATAAAGCATGAAACCATATTTATTTTAAATTAAACATGCTGAAGCAGATGCTTTCAGATAGCAAATTACAGTCAATTGTACTCATTTATCTCATGTTTGTCAGAACTGCACCTTAACAGCAATTGTTAATTAAAAACAAAACAAACCAAAACCAGGTTATATTTAAATAGAAAAAAGTGCAAAGCCTTTCAAAAAACACCTGTTTACATACATATTTATACCATGACAATCTCACATTAAACCTGGTAATGTCATCTGTCAACATGCTTGACCGTTTAAATGACCCACAGAAGGATTATCTCCTATGTAAATGTGGCAGGTTCCCACAACTATTTAAATAAAGGAAGCAAAGCATCCTTGTACTTTAATACTGCCCCAAAAGAAGGAATGTATACATCAGTCATATCTATTCTTTGCACTCCAGATGCATTTTGCATTCTCTGTTTCTCTCTTCGTCTGAAAGTTATGTTATGTGTCTATGAACAACAGTCTCCTGGGACTTTCCATTATAATGCTGAAGCTCTTCCTCACTCTCAACATTCATGATGTTGGCTGGATTTATTCCATTTTCAATTTGTTTTTGTTGTGATGGTGCTGTGACTAGTGAGTGGGCAGATTCCATTGTAGAATGGTGACTAACATCCACTTTCACTAAAACCTCATAATATAAGAGATAAAAAACTGGAGTTATAATACCAATCACCAACATTATCACCACTGCTGTCCACCATCCTATGCCCCAGTCTGCTCCATAATAGGGATCTTTCCGCTTTTTGGTTTTAGCATCAGGTTCAAAGCATATCTGCTGTGCAGATAAGGCAGAAACAACTTCATTAAGATTCTCTCTTTTTGTATCGTTACACTTTACTATTTGTTCTATATCGCGATCCACTTCTTTCAAGAAGTTGCCAACAGTCTCATTACAGGAAAATGAATCAGAAGTTGGTGATGTTTCTTGGAATTCTGGGGAAAACTGAGTAGAAGATAAGGATCTTGAAACTTGCTTGCCTTTTGGAGAGCAATGAGTTTCAGTCAATAAACTGAACTTCTTCACTGGAATTTTGATAGATCTCAGTGCAAAAAAATCCTGGTCAGTGATAAGATTATTAATCCTCTTGATGTCTGCAACCTGAAGAAAAATAAATAAATAAAGCAATGTAGTTTAAACATGAACAGGTTTAATAAACCTGAAGAAGAGTTCTAGCCTCCCTGAGTGACAGTGTATACCCCCTAAAAGGGGAAATCCCACCTTATAAATGGAACCCAATCAAAAATATTTTGATGCAAGACAGGGAATCAAAGTTCCAAATACAAACAAAATTTTTGAAACAGACAAGAACTGAAGTATAGACTGGAAGGCGGGAACTGTATTCTAATGCAAATAATCCCTTTGACTCCCTCTGAACTTGGGGGAAAAAAGTCACACAGCCTGTGTCTCGTTAACTATTTATAAAAATGGAAATAATACTCCTCCCTCCCTTTCAAAGAAACGAGGACCATTAGTTTATGAAGTGTTTTGCAAACAGACATACTATTACTGTAAAATGTGGTTTGGTTATTCTAGAACATCTAGGTAGATAGAAGTTCTCCTACTTTACAAAATCACCCTAATTCATCTAGTACAGTTCTTTCTTCTCTGCCTCTGTATTGCCAAGTGCAGCAATAGGCATAATTCAGGGCATTGTCTTCCTATGCCCCCCCTCTCTTTGAGAAAGGGCAGGGTTTCCTACAGATTTAAGAGCTCCGCTTATTAACTCTCACAAAAAATAGTCCAAGACAGCTACAAAAAAGTAAGCTTGTGAAGGGAGGGAGAGGAAATAAAATGGGTTCATAGACTTTAATGGGTTCATAGAATATCAGGGTTGGAAGGGACCTCAGGAGGTCATCTAGTCCAACACCCTGCTCAAAGCAGGACCAATCCCCAATTTTTGCCCCAGATCCCTAAGTGGCCCCCTCAAGGATTGAACTCACAAACCCGGGTTTAGCAGGCCAATGCTCAAACCACTGAGCTATGGTTAAAGGGGTAGTTAAAAAAAAATAGATTTCAGTTAAAACAAGTGTTCAGATACTTAACTTTTTTAAACTTTTCATCTTACAAGATGAAAGTTCCTCAGATTTGGTCTCTGCAGAAAGGCTCTCTTCCCTCCCCACCAATCCCACACCCCCGAAAACAGGAGCAAAACATTTGAGAACAAGTAAATAAGACTTCTGTTTCACTCACCAAGTTTTTTTATAATTGCTTTACAGTTAAAATGGCTAGAGAGTTGAATGTTTACATATAAGAACACCCCTGAGCATTCCCTAGAAAATTGTTTTTTATTGACCAAGTTATGAGCTTTTGAAAGCTGCATGAGCAAATGTAGCTCAGATTTTGTGCAAATTTCTCACTACTCTGGTCAAGAAGGCTATACTACCACACATGTACAGCTAGTTTAACTACAAAGTGAGAAATGTACTGAAGGTTCACCTTAGCTGAGGCAAGAGCTCTGCAGAGAGTGCCAAGAAGCTAAACACTACTCATGCAAGTTAAAATCCTAAAACTGGAGATGTTGCAAAGTTGGCAGCACCCTAAGGCGCATGTAAGAAGAGTGTTCTCTTGGCCCTCCTAAGGTGCATAGGGAGGGAGGTTAGTGGTGTCTGGCCAAATAGCTCCTAGTGAGGTTATTTACATGTGCTAATACCCATCTATGGCTAGTCTTCAGAATTTCAGAGTCCTGGAGAGCAAAGTTACTTATTTTCTCTTTATTTTTCTTTCTAAAAAATTAAAGTACCATAGGAAAACTTTTAGTGAGCACTGCTGTTATACTGTCAGGCATCCAAATCAAGAAACATCTCCATGCAGGCTGCTCTATTACAAGTCTGCCCACTTGTGGCTATGCACTGTCGTACAGACTTCAGATGCAGCCGCACATTCTCTGTCAGACACACCACACTTTTTCCCAAAATGCATAACATCCGGGAAATGCTTTCAAGAATAAAATCTGTAAAATGTGGTATGAAGATTTGGAATGAAAATGTGACGACAATACACGCCTTACAACATTAAGTCCTTTTGTTGTAGTCTTATGTGCTGTTGAAGAGTTATCATATAGTAACCCAGAGGGAGCTACAGTTCAGAGATGTGCAGTGTCAGCATATTTTACACACAGTAAAGTTTTTAGTCATTCTAGGTTCTATTTGGATGAAAGGTGCTACTGTACATACATTCAAGATTATAGCCAAGCCAATAGTTTAAAACATTAAAGCCTTTTGCTATATCGTAAGGCATATACTAATATTTTGTAGCATTTTAGTCATTCACTCCGAGTACCTTTTCCAGGTCCAAAGAGGAGCTCTGTATGGCTCAAAAGCTTGTCTCTCTCACCAACAGAAGTTGTCCGATAAAGATATTACCTCGCCCACCTTGTCAGCCTTAGCTTGGGTATTTCTTGCTTTCGGGGGGCTTAAATACTCATGCATCTTAGCATTCCTGTTGTGTAGTTTCTGTAGGGAACACTCTACGCGTCCCGCTGGGCCTGAGCGGCTCGTGGGCAAAATGACAAACCGCGTTGGGAACCGCTCTGTACACGAGACTTACCGAGCAACAATACTGCAGCGCTATCGCGTTTAACGTCTCGCCTTCCTGGATGTCCTTCGTTAGTAGCACAATATCATCCAGACGGTCTCGCGAGGTGCTTTGTCGCACCTTCTCCCTCCCTCTTGGGCGCAGCTCGGACACCTCCCCGTCCTCCTCCTGCGCCTCGCCGTCCGCCTGGAGGCCGTTTCCAAACGGGTAGGCGCGGCTACCGCCCGCGGCGGGCAGGGCTCCGGCCGGGGGCTGGTTCCTCCCGGCCATTCTCTCGGGAAGCCTCTAACGACAACAGAGAAACACCTGCCACCCGGGGCAAAGCCTTCAACCGCGCCCAGCGCCCCTCGCCCACCCGCTGCGCTGGTTCCCGGCGCCCAATCAGCAGCCGAGGCCTGCGCACGGCGCTGCACATGTGGCGTTACACTGGGGACGGGCGGAGGCTCTGCCGCGGCGGGCTGGTACCTGGTCCCCCCACCGCCGCCGATGCCAGGGGTCGTGGGGCTCAGGGCGGCCGTGCCGGTCCCTCTCCGCGGGGAGGAGCAGGGCCAGGGCGAGGCAGCACCTACCTGCCGCTCCCCCAGGAACTCTTCATGGCAATGGCGGCGGGCGGCCGCCGCTCACCGGTTCCTTCCGCGCAGGGCGGCCCGTAGCAGCCGCCACGTCCGCAAAGCGACCCCGCCCCCGGTCCCGCCCCCGCGCGCGCTTAAAGAAGCCTTCCGCGCATGCGCATTGAGTAAGGGACGCTGTAGAACGGCGGTCGACTGTTCTCTGGGCCGCGGGAGCTGTTCGCTGCGGCCCGCCCCCTATAGACACGGTGCCGAGGGCCGTACACCAAGCGCAGCCGCCACCGGGGCCAGGGCTATGGAACAGGCGTGTCCCCGGGGGCCGACCCGGCCGAGGGGGCGGGGTGCCTGGGTTCCCCTAGCCAAGCGCTGGGGCAGGGCGCCTGGCAGCGGTGCCCGCTCCGAGCGTCTAAAGATCACGAGACTGGCCCCAGGATCCCGGGGGTTTGCAAGGGACACCAGTCGGGGTGGGTGATTTTGGCCCCAAAGCAGGCACGCTGCTTGGACCCGAGATCAAACTGCAGAGTTGTGCCCACGCTATAAAATGCTGCTGGGTGGGGCGGAGTCTCCACCCTGAACCCGGCCCTGAACAATTTGAATGAGTGCCCCAGACCTGGTGCCCCAGGTCTGCCCAGCCGGGAGTTGTACAACGCCGCTCAGTGACGTGTTTGGCCCTCACTGCTCTCCGACTCCTTCTGCAGTTCTAGTGCTTCTCCAGATCCCCTTCCGGGTCTGAAATGGGAGGCAGATCCTGGGGCTCTTCTCCCCTTTCCCAGACCTGGATTGCAGGGGTGAAAATGGAGGGCATCGAGCCGGCCAACCAGTTTATTACAGGTGAGAAAAGGGGAATAAAGCCTCCCTGAGCTATTGGATATATTTCAGGTTTCAGAGTAGCAGCCATGTTAGTCTGTATCTGCAAAAAGAACGGGAGTACTTGTGGCACCTTAGAGACTAACAGATTTATTTGAGCATAAACTTTTGTGAGCTACAGCCCACTTCATTGGATGCACGCACTGGAAAATACAGTGGAGAGATTTATATACACAGAGAACATGAAACAATGGGTGTTACCATACACACTGTAACAAGAGAGATCAGGTAAGGTGAGCTATTACCAGCAGGAGAGCGGGGGGAGGACCTTTTGTAGTGATAATCAAGGTGGGCAATTTCCAGCAGTTGACAAGAATGTGCGAGGCACATGATGGCATATATCACATGGGTAGATGTGAACGAGCCTCTGATGGTGTGGCTGATGTGATTAGGCCCTATGATGGTGTCCTCTGAATAGATATGTGGACACAGTTGGCAACGGGCTTTGTTGCAAGGATAGGTTCCTGGGTTAGTGGTTCTGTTGTGTGGTGTGTGGTTGCTGGTGAGTATTTGCTTCAGGTTGGGGGGCTGTCTATAAGCAAGGATTGGCCTGTCTCCCAAGATCTGTGAGAGTGATGGATCGTCCTTCAGGATAGGTTGTAGATCCTTGATGATGCATTGGAGAGGTTTTAGTTGGGGGCTGAAGGTGATGGCTAGTGGCGTTCTGCTATTTTCTTTGTTGGGCCTGTCCTGTAGTAGGTAACTTCTGGAGCTACACTATCAGAGGCTCGTTCACCTGCACATCTACCAATGTGATATATGCCATCATGTGCCAGCAATGCCCCTCTGCCATGTACATTGGCCAAACTGGACAGTCTCTACATAAAAGAATAAATGGACACAAATCAGACGTCAAGAATTATAACATTCAAAAACCAGTCAGAGAACACTTCACTCTCTTTGGTCACTTGATTACAGACCAAATCTGTAATTACAGACCAAATCTGGCAATTCTTCAACAAAAAAACTTCAAAAACAGACTCCAATGAGAGACTGCTGAATTGGAATTAATTTGCAAACTGGATACAATTAACTTAGGCTTGAATAGAGACTGGGAGTGGATGGGTCATTACACAAAGTAAAACTATTTCCCCACGTTTCTTCCCCCCCCCCCCTACTGTTCTTCACATGTTCTTGTCAACTGCTGGAAATGGCCCACCTTGATTATCACTACAAAAGGCTCCCCCACCCCCCTGCTCTACTGCTGGTAATAGCTCACCTTTCCTGATCACTCTTGTTACAGTGTGTATGGTAACACCCATTGTTTCATGTTCTCTGTGTATATAAATCTCCCCACTGTATTTTCCACTGTATGCATCCGATGAAGTGAGCTGTAGCTCATGAAAGCTTATGCTCAAATAAATTTGTTAGGAAATATTTCAGCTCCCTCTTCCTCTCTTGTAAAAATGGTGTCCGCTGCTTCCTTTGCCCTCTCGCCTACCCAAAAACTCCTCCGCTGTATAAATCTTTCTCCTTTTACTAAAGAATTCCGTGGAGAGAAACAGTTACTAGTTTCTACCCAATTTTTTTTAGAGAGAGAAAGCTCTGCCCAGGTCTTGCATTAGCTCTGGTTGGCTGCTTTTTCCTAGGAAGCAGAAAAGTGGGGAAGGCTAGACTGACCACGTTCCCAAATGACACCAAGGTAGGAGCTTCTGGTCTAGATCACTGAAGTGCCTTCAGCAGGGGCCAAAATTGTGGTGTACAAATCACAACAGTTGGCAAGATTAGGGTTGGGCCAGACAGTGGAGGTACACGTTAAACCAGTCAAATGTTGCCAACCACAAGTGTTCAAAAATTCTGAAGAAAGAATCATGAGATTTTAAAAAATAACACATTTTGGATAACAACAAAATAACTTTTGATTTGTCTTCTCATTTTGAGCCTTTAAGCCTAAGGTTCACATTTTCAAGCTTTTCTTTGCGACAAAGTCAGGAGGGCTAGAAATTTCCAAAGAAAGGTGAAATTCTTAAGTAGTCACATGACTTCAGGTGCAGGTTTTTAAGAAAAACATTTGAGTCTCATAATACAATTGCAAGAGTTGGCAACATGTGGTCAGTGTTTTGAGTGTAACATAGGAGGTTAGACCCAGCTTAACAAGTGGCTTTGTCGGCGTTAGTCTGTTGATACACAAAACAAAAATAATGTATTGCCTGTTACTGTTCTTTCCTTGAACATGTCCACAAATTAGAGTTGCTACCTTTTTGGAATTTGCCTTGCAGAATAAACTTCAATGCATAATACCATTGTGACACAACATCATGACTGTTTGCTAGAGTTTTTAGAGAGAGCTGACGGTCCCAGTTATGGGTGGGAAAGGAGGTTTTGTAGGTGGCGGTTAGCAGAGTTCCTGTTAAAATGGTCATTTTCATTATTTTATTAGACACTAATGATGTATTAGGTCATCTAGAACCTGGTATAGTATCTTAATTTAAATATAAATAAAATACATTGCAATGTGGTAACATTGTAAAATAAGGTTGTGATGCAGTGTGATATGTAAATCACAACAATGTAATGATGTTTTGACAATAGATTTTTCCTGGAAGCATTGCTTGAAGGATGTGAAATTGTCTCAGGAAAGTGGGGATGGCTCACACAAAATTCTGGATACTCTATAGTAATCGTAATCCATTTAGAAACTCTTAAGGGAAATGATGCCAATAAGAAAATCAGAAGTTGCAAGCATCAAAGGAGATTTTCTATCCAGAGCAATTAAGGTGCAGTACCAAGGAAGAGAGATATCATGTAAAAGAACATAAACATAGTGGGCTGTATTCTCAGGTGCACTGCAGAAGTATATGATAGGAGTTAAATATGTATTGGGCCCAAGGAAGGGCACAGGCCGTGCAGGAGTGATTCTGCACCATTTTAAAGCAAGCATAGTGGCACACTGCAGAGCTCATCTGCTAGCAGTGTTAATGGAAAATTGTGCATGTCCGGTACAAAATTGGGAGTGATCAAAATAAGCTAATTTATGGGCATCTTCATCTCAGCATTAGGTGTAACATAGCTCTAGCTACCCAGAGCCATCTTTAAACTACTATAAGCCCTTGTGCAACCAGGGGAATTTCTTAAATGAACTTAGGGAGCCTAACAGTTATGTTTCCCCACAGTCCTTTTTCTTCCTTGCAAAGTGTATTTGGTAGCATCTTCCCAATACTTAAAACAACTAATCTAATGATTTGGCTAAGAGCTATTTCTTGTTATGGACCAGATCTCTAACTGGTGTAAGCTATCATAGCTCCGTTGAAGTCCCTCTGTGTATAAGCAGCTTTCATGCACCAGTTTCAATTGCTAGTCAGTTACCTAAATGAACTTGTATCTGCCTCAATATGCTCTTCTGTAATACAAGCAACAGCAAATTGTGGGAAGGTTCAATCCTCCTCCAACTACATTAATAGACCATGTAGGAAGTTTTATGCAAGCTGACAATATTGGGTTAATTATCTACAAACCAAGATTTTCTTATGGTATCTCCAGGTGACAGAAAATAGTAGTAACAAGGGAGTGGGAATTTCAGCTATTAAGAAGTGTCACTGGACTCTTGGCAAGGAATGTCTGAAACACCGACTCGTCTTTAAAAAGGAAGCTTTCAGCAATAGAAATGAAACAACTGTCATTGTCGGTAGCTGGGAAACTGGCAATTCAGATTCCATTCATGTTGCTGAAAGATTGTTTTATAAGATTGGTCAGAGTAGTGGGTGGACCTTGAGAGGGCACATTTCATACTCAGTAACACCTACAGCTGAGTTTGATGATTATTCCAGCATAAACTACTGATGGCATATTGTGTTGAAAATGGCACATTTTTCTTTAGTCTTTGGGTGGTGGGGTACAAGGAAGGTCAGGGCAGGGAATTCCATCATTTCTTTTATCTAGCGGTGCACCATCAGCGTGAAAGAGAACTGCCGAAGCAGCACTTTCCCTCGGAAAAAAAAAGTACTGGAGTTTGCTTTGACCCCACTACACCCCTGTCTGTAACCATTTGTAACTAGTGACATTTTCCCATCAATATACAAAAGGATAATTTCCCAACTTGATGAGCAGGATGGTAGCTGCACAGCTACTATGAATGCTAATGGGAAAACCGCCTTTCTCCATCCCTCTGTAAGTTACTTTGCATATCCTAATAGCGCATACTCAACGAGCAACAAGGTCAGTGTTAATCACTACATGGCATTCCAAGTGCAACTGCAGCAGGCTCTCCACCCTTTCCTTTGGACATGTTGTGTCCAACATTGCTTGAACAGAGAAGAAGCAAGGAAATACAGTCCCACTGGGAACAATAGAAGTATTATAAGAAAGGATTCAAGAAGGAAAGGAGGTAAGGAATTGAGATGGGGGAAAGCTGATACCTTTTCTGAGTCATCCTCAGTAAATAATCACATCTTGTCTTTCTGACAATACATGCATGTTACTTTCCCCTACTATATTGTAAATTACTAGCATTTTATAGTTAAAGACATAGGCCAAGATTTCAACTTTGATGGTTAAAGTTAGGCATCTAAATACATATTATAATCCCCTGGATGAAAGGGCATGTTAGAATACGGGTAATTAAGAGATTCACTCAGATATGTACACCCAGAGGCAATCTTAGAGTGGTGCATCTCCCTCTGCTCCACACTTGGGATTACCATTTAAGGGAAAAAAGAAAAGGAGTACTTGTGGCACCTTAGAGACTAACCAATTTATTTGAGCATAAGCTTTCGTGAGCTACACAGCTCACTTCATCGGATGCATTCAGTGGAAAATACAGTGAGGAGATTTATATACACACAGAACATGAAAAAATGGGTGTTATCATACACACTGTAAGGAGAGTGATCACTTAAGATGAGCTATTACCAGCAGGGTACCTTTTCTTTTTGCGAATACAGACTAACATGGCTGCTACTCTGAAACCTGTCATTTAAGGGAGTTAGAGGAGGCAAATGCAGCAATGTGAAGTCCCTGGTAGGAGAGCTCCAGTGGAACCAAGCTGTCCAGCCAATGTCTTCTTACAGGACTTAAAGGGAGGAAGGCTGCAAAAACATAATACAGCTTGGGTCTGTAATACATTTCTGGGGGACTCAGTGTGGCATAAGACAAATCTTTCCTCTGCTTTCCATTTCTTCCCAGGCTTGCTCAGCACATGCTCTCCCACCAGATCCCCAGACCTAAAGAGAGCCTTTGGCAGGATCTCAGGGAAGTGGGAAACACTGCCATACATATAGCTACCTCACCACCTCCCCCTTTTCTACATGGGAAGTGAAGATTTTTATACAGAAGGGAATTATTGGGTCCTAAGATTTCCAGGGCTCCCCCTGCTGGCAGAGTGCTGTGAGGGGACTCAACATCCCTGTGGTAGCATCTGTCACAGGACAACCTGCACAAGCCCACCTGCATCTGAAGGTCCTTCCCCCAGCCTTGTGGGAGGGACCACTGGACCTGGGAAGCAACTGAATATGTGGGACAACTAATAAATAACAGGGTTAGGAGTGCAAGTCACAGGTTCAAGACTGGGGATACCGAGCAGAGAACCCTGGAGAGTGCCCACTGCTCCTCAAAGCTGTCTAGGGAGCCAGCAGATGCCACCCAGAGGAACTCTGCCTGGATGCGTGAGACCAGGGAGGAGAGGAAATAGGCCCCACTGTTGCAGAACACCTGCCTTATTGGAAATCCAGCCTTGTGGGCGGGACCACTGGACCCAGGAACAACTAAGGAATAACTGAGTCAGTAGTGAAGGTCACAGGTTCAAAACTAGGGATCCAGAGGGGGACACCGAGTAGAGAACCCCGGAGAGCGCCCACTGCTCCTCAAAGTTGTCTAAGGAGCCAGCGGACACTGCCCAGAGGAACTCTGCCCATATGCATGAGACCAGGGAGGAACGGAAATAGGCCCCACAGTTGCAGAGCACTTGCCCTGTTACAGGACTGGGAGATCTTGGGCTAGTCTGCCCTATTTAATTAGCACCACCTTTGTGATAATTAGCTGCTTCCCAGCCTGAGGGGTGGATGGAATAAATGGGGTCAGGTGTTAGCCTGATGAACACCTGGGCTGTATTAAAAGGACTGAGTCTGAGAGAAGGGAAGAGGAACTACAGTAAGCTGGTTAGGTGCTATGGGAGGCCCTAGAGATAGTGTTTGCAAGAAACAGGGAGGTCCCTGAAGGAAGCTTCTGAAGTCTCCTGGGAAGGAAGGCAGTCAGACCTTGCTAATAAAGGGTTGTCAGGGAGAAAGCCCTAGGAGGCAGTGCTCAGCTAGAAGAGCAAAGAAGAACTATGCAGAGAACAGGAGTAGGGGCAAAGAGCAGGGAATTTCAGTGAGTCGTAGACTGTGAGAGGGGCTCTTAGGAAAGCAGCCTGGAAGTCAATGCTCTGTAACAGAGCAGGGCAGGAATTAAAGGTAGCCTAGAAGGGGCTGAGAACCAATCCCAGAGGACAAGCTGATGTAGCTCACAAGGGGCAGAATAACTGTTTAGATGTTCTTTGGACTTTTGTTACACTGAAAGGGGACTAAATTTGGAAGGTGACCTGACTGGAGGACTGGGACCTGGAAGCTGCTGTAAAATCAGCATGGCAAATAGCAGCAGTCCTGATTGTAAGAACTCCTGCAACACCATGTCCTGGCTTGAGGGGTTCTGTGATGGTGAGTTCTGCCCTATTCCAGGGTGATGCTCTGTATCTTGGGGGAACCCCCCTGAACCCCCATGTTCATCCTTCTAATATGATTGTGTGGTATGCAATGCAAAGTTTGTCATGTCGGGTATCTTCGGAAGGTTCATGATGCACTGAGCATTGTTGTTATAGTAATGTTATAAAGTGTAATTTCATGTATATAGTTATGAGGCTGAAAATGTGTCCTCATGGCTTAAAACAAGCCCAAGCAAAACTCTCCAGGAGCAGAAGGGCAGTGCACACTTCATCAGGGCGTGTATGGGCATGAGGCTGGGCACCTAGCCCAGCCTCATAGGAACAAAGGACACTGGCCTAGGCAGCAACAGAGGATCTGTTGGGCTCTCGAGTGAGTCACTCCCCTTCCCTTGGTCAGTTTGGGACTATGATGAGGTAATGCTTACCTGACTCTGAAATGGGGAGGCAAAGCCAAGAGGGAAGAAAGAACATGATAAAAGGGAGAGATGCTTGCCATGCTCGCTCTCTCTCTCTCCCACCTCCATCTGCAGACAGCACCACCAAGCGGCTGAAGCACTGATCAAAGGGGAGAGCCAGGCTGAAGGGCAGCCAGTCAGCCTGGGGTGAGAAGCACCTAAGTTTGTAATGGCACCAAAAGTGTTAAGATCAGCTTAGAATGTGCTTTGCTTTTATTTCATTTGACCAAATCTGACTTCTTGTGCTTTGGCGTATAATCACTTAAAATCTGTCTTTTGTAGTTTGTTAAATTTGTTTGTTTTTTATCCTACCTGAAGCAGTGCGTTTGTTCTGAAGCGTGTCAGAGACTCCTCTTGGGATAACAAGCCTGGTACGTATCAATTTCTTTGTTAAATTGATGAACTCAAATAAGCTTGCAGCGTCCAGCGGGTATAACTGGACACTGCAAGATGGAGGTTCCTAGGGTTGTGTCTGGGACCAGAGAGATTGACTAGTGTCGTTCGGTCGCACAATCCAACAGCGGCTGGCCAAAAGTGCTCACTCACGTAGCTGGGAGCAGCTTACATGCTAGAGGCTGTGCGTGAACAGCCTAGGAGTGTGGGCTCTCACAGCAGAGCAGGATAAAACTGGCTCCCAGAGTCAAGTATTGGAGTGACCTAGGAGATCACCGGTCCGGATAACACCAGGGGAACGTCACACAGGGTCCCTAGGCACGCTGTTGGGGGTGCAGATTCTCTAGCATCCCATTGTGAGGGCTTAGACCAGGGATGGGTAATAATTTTAGCAGGGGGGCCACTCCACAAATTGTGGTAAGTCGTCATGGCGCGCATTTCTACTGTATTAATGGAGCAGATGCAGGGTCTGGGAGGGAGTTTGGGAGCAGGAGGGAGCACCAGGCTGGTGCGGAGTGTTGGCGTGCAGGGGAGGGTGACGGGTGTGGGCGCAGGAAGGGAGTTTGGTGCAGGAGGGGGCTCTGGGCAGGGGATTGGGGTGCAGGGTCTGGGAGGGAGTTTGAGTGTGTGGGCGGGTTCTGACCTGGGGAGGAGGTTGAGGTGCGGGAGGGGGTGCGAGGTGCAGGCTCTGGCCAGGAGGCGCTTACCACAGGCATCTACCAGCCGGGGGCGCAGCAAGGCTCAGACAGGCTGCCTGCATGCCATGGCCCCGCACTGCTCTTGGGAGCGGCTGTGGCCAGCTGCTGCTGGCATGTCTCTATGCTCCCCTTGTGGGGAGAGGGGCAGTGGGTCTCCGTGTGCAGCCCGTGCCTGCAAGCACCACCCCTGCTTCTCCCATTGGCTGGTTTCCAGCCAATTGGAGCTGTGAGGACGGTGCTGGGGACGGGGGCAGCCCGTGGAGCTGCCTCCCTGCCCCCCTGGTCAGGGGTGTGTAGAGACATGCCAGCAGCAGCTGGCTACAGCTGCTTCCAGGAGTGGCGAGGGGCCACAGCAGGCAGACAGCCTGCCTAAGCAACCCCCTGCACCGTGGGACTCTTAGCGGCCCGGACTCAGAAATCACGAGGGGACAAAGGAGGCCAGACAGAAATGTTATACGGGCCAGATGCAGCCCGTGGGCTGTATTTTGCCCACCCCTGGTATGGTTTCCACTGCCACTGTGGTGGCTGGGAGCTGTGGGGTCCCTCTCCCCCCCCCCCCCCGTGAGGATGTTGCTCATTGCTGGAACCCTGCAGGGGGACCCTAAGGAGGCTGTCGCCCGTCGCTGGAATCCTGCCGGTGTCCTGCTGGCTGCCAGCTCCGTTCCCGTGGCCCCAGGGGCTGAAGCAGAAAATGTCACGGAGGTCTCTAGAAGTCATGATTTCCGTGACATAAACGTAGCCTTAATTAAACATGCTGATGCTGTACTCTGGGGTGCTCAAACTGGGGGTTGGGACCCCTCAGGGGTTCACGAGGTTATTACATGGTGGGGATCGCAAGCTGTCACCCTCCACCCCAAACTCCGCTTTGCATCCAGCATTTATAATGGTGTTAAATATATTTAAAAGGTTTTTTAATTTATAAGGGGGGGTCACACTCGGGGCTAGCTATGAGAAAGGGGTCACCAGTAAAAAAATTCTGAGAACCACTGTGCACACTGAAGTCTAACACATTACTCTTCTTCACATAAGAAGTACAGATTTATACAAAAATAAATTCTACATACATTTATACAAGAATAATTTTTACTCTAGAGCATTTTTTGGGCTTGGGTCAGTGACCTTTAGGCCTATCCCAAGTCCTGCTTTAGCGCTTGGCTTGTGTTCTCCTTAGATCAGTTTGCTTCCTTTGCCTTGGCCTGTCTGACTCCTTCCTACCTCCTGTCTGAACTTTCTGTCTCTCACCCTGAGCTCCCTTGCATGGTTCTGTGAGTGAGTTTATATATCCCCTGCTTGGCTTCTTTGTTCTGTGTTTGGTAATTTTCCACTTTCCAAACTCCAGCACCCTGCAAACTGGGTTTTCTGGGCAGGAGCCAATTTTTATTCCAAACTGTTTCCACCTTATGGGTGGTTGCTGAGTTCCAACAACCCACCATTGTTCCCACACTGGCAGAGACATGATGCAGTCTTGCAAGCTCATGGTAGAGATCCACAAACAGATGGGAGCCTTCATGATACAACAGTTTTCATAGTAATGTCCTCGTATCAGCCTGAATTCATAAACTTCACAGACAGATACTTTGTGATGATTTGGGGATCTGTTATGCTTAGATAATCCTTGTGTAGCATCTCTCGGGTGTGTTGTGTGGAATTACAGAGAGGTTGGACTATAAGGTCACTTTCTCTTTCTGTCTCACTCTCTCACAGTTGAGCAATTATTGAGCCAGAGAGAACGAGGATGACTCTATAATCCAGTAGTTAGAGCATACACATGGGAGGCAGGAGTCCCCGATTCTATCACTTTCATTATTTATCCATAGCAAAACAGCTTCAGGAAACACTGAGGCAGCTCACATCAAAATATCCCATATTAAATTGGTTAGAGCACCTCTCCTGAGAGGTGGGAGACCCTGGTTCAAACCCTTTCTCCTGATAGGAAGAGAGCGTAATTGAGCCTGGGTCTCCTATATCCCAGGTGAGTGCTCTCGCTACTGGGCTAACCATTATTAGGTGCTGCTAGTGGCCGGATGTTAAATAGGACCATACCTGGGAGGCAATGAAGGAACTTTTATGCTGTAAGCTTACTCACTGACTGAGTTTAATGGCTGGCCACCAATATCTGCAACTGGAACAAACTGGCAATGAAGAAAAGGCCTTTGATTGCATTCCAGGGTGGGTAGAACTGCACCAATACAGGGCCTGATCTTCTTGTGCAGTGCAACTAATTAGAGCCAACAGGAGGGCTCTTCTGCCACTCAATCATCTTGCTACTAGCATAGGAGGGAAAAGAGGACATGCCTAGGATGCCCTTGCATTACATTCATGCCTGACTGCATTTTAAGCCCCTTGTGGTTGGTATCGCATAGGGTAAATTAGAGCAGCTATTCCCTTGTTCTGTAAGAAAGGGGAGGGGAACTAGTCAGCACAGTTCAGCAGCAGGATCAGGGAAGAGCAGAGGTGAATTTTAAGCCACCTATTCACACACCCTGATTTGCATCCTGTGCAAGTTTGCCTCACTCCAGGATTTGGTCCACAGTCTCCTGATAAATCCAAACACCTTAAATGTTACTGCCTTCACAGCCTGCTGCGTTGATGGTACCTTTGGACAAGGCAATGAGGGCACGTTCACAATTTCTGTTAATTGCAAAAAGCAATAGACTTTTACACTAGCATTTTTCTGTCATGATGTTAGTAGTAATCATTTTATTAAATCTCTTGCTTATTCAATTTAATTTGCTTCACAGGTTTTTTTGGGGGGGTGGGGGAAGCAAAATTTACAAAAGAAAAATTCTGTGCTTCAACCAATTAGAAACTGGAATATTTGCACCGGGTCAGATCTTTTAGGTGTTGGTTACATTTTCTTGCAGAACAAGCTAATTTTATATTTGCATTTATCTTTTGTATCAGTGGCTCTCCATAAATTAATAACAATTTCATTTAGCATAATTGTACTTTAACAAAGATATAGCTATACACTCCAAAATCATTGCTCTATTAAAAATGTTTTAAGCATTTTTTAACAAGTTATAAAGTTTCCACTTTATATTTTATATCTAAGTAACAGACATGGGATTCCAGTAAACATAATAGCTCCTTTTCATGAATTTTAAAGCAGATTCCTTCTTCCCCCCCATTCTTATACAACTTTTGTCTTTCTATTCTACTTGGCTTTTATACGGACATCAGAATGCTTCAGAAACCTTTACGTTCTCTTTCACTGAGTATTAGGCATGTTAATGCAAATATATTATGAATAATCACTCCATAAGGAGAAATAGTAATGCATCCCAACTCACATTAGTAAAGTGTCTACAAGGTACTAATATGCCTAGCATGACAAGATGAATTTAATGGGAAGAAACAAGGAATTTATTTTATTAGTTTCTCTCTAACCCTCAAGTAATAAATCTTAGACGCTTTCAATATTGATTCAATGAAATGAATGGCTGAATCATTCTGGAGGGGCTCTGCCAAGTGGACAAATGCTTCCATGGTTACAGTGTGATATGCAGTGTGGTTACTGAGCTTTGTTGGTTTCCTCCCTCTGCCATTGAAGTAAAATAACAAACTGCAGGGAAGCACCACGCATGGTGGGCATAAACTGGAGGCAGCTCTGAAAGATCAAGCTAGCTGGTCTTACACAGATTTTAAACAGTATATTTTCTCCTGATTTATGCAGTAACTATTCTAAATATGTAAAGGGAAGAATATGGAGGCACATGTCACTTTTTGTTGAAGAGAATATTTTGATCATTTGTGCGAACAATCCCACACCCTGATTTGATATGCCACAAATATAAAAGGCTGTAAGGGAACACTTTTTGTAATAGAGAAAACTACAAGATTCATCATGTTTTTTCTAGGGAATATTCTTAAGTTTATTTTTATATCAGGCAGTTTTCTTGCATGAGGATTGCCTGCAACTCCTCACCAAAAAACACCATTAATATATATTTCATTAATAGCAAAAGACGTGTATAGAGTATCTTTTTACAGAGGTGTTGTAGGCTGTTTTACAGTAAAAGATGACTAAAGGGTTTGCCTTGGCACCCTGTGTAGTCAGTATTGTTCTTACCCTCATCTCACACTTGCGTGAGTTTCAAGTGCTGCATCAGCTGGTGAAGAATCCAGCCCACAGATCTTACACATTTTAAAAACAAGCTGACAAACAAATGTTTCCTTAGTTTATAAAGCTGCACTAGGGCCAGCATTACAAATAGAGGATGGAATCCTGAACTCCTTAGATGGATTTTAGTCAGGCCAGAACTATAACTGGAACCAAAGAGGACAGTGAGGAGGTGAGCGTATCCACATCCTCTTTTCATGCCATCCACTCCAGGGGAGAGCATACACTTTACTCCCTTAAGAGGTGGAGCAGCAGGAATGTGCCTTCTACAACCTTGAAAGCTCCAGAAAGTGTTATGCTTCCCTGAAGTATAATTCCTTGTAGATCTCTCACTGGGGATGTGTGTCCTCCGCCCCCGCCCCACATGACCATAACATTGGCTGCTGCCTTAAGGACCCATTTTAACACCAAATACAAACACCATGATTTGGCTCATGAATAGGACTTCAGTTTCACGATGTATAGTTACATTTGGAAGATGAAATCCTGACCCCAATGGCAAAACTCCCATTGACTTCAAGGGAGGAAAAATAAACAAGAAATGAGTAGCAGCTCATATTTTGGCCTGTAAACTTTAAGGGGAGAAATGAAGAGACTTAAAATATATAATTAACTCGTATAGAAGAATAGAAACTGTTTAAAACTGTTTTTTAGTGCCGCTGAGTACTTTTTTCCCCCTGAAGGGCAAACAAAATACTTATGGATGACTGAAGGCAAACTACATAAAAGTTTGTATGGGGCTGATAGAGCTGCTTAACACTTTTCTTAATTGGTCTGAAATATCTTCTGAGAAAACAGAAAGTAAAAGTGATGTATGTGGGAGAGAGTATACAAGACTTACACTTACAGTATGTAAAGTAAAAAATTATATTGAAAATAAGATGCTTGGACACAGATTTGAACTGTATAAGAGTTTGCCTTCAGAAGAATACAATTCAGATATAAGTTTTCTGGAAAGCATTCATACTGGATTTGCTACCTAATGTCTGAAGTGCTTTGAGTGTCCCATGTCTGTTACCAAGGCTTACATGAGTTTTTTTCAGTAATTTAGTGGGCGTTTTATAAGAAAGCATTCTGAGTTGCCATCTAGTATCTACATTGTCAATGACATACTGCAAATTAAGAGATGGACACACTTGACTGGAAAAAACAAGGCTGCAAGTTTATTTAACAATAACCACACATGAGGGGAAGACAGGGAGTTCTTGCCAAGTTCTCATCTTGCTATTTCTCTGTGTGATCAGGAAAGCCAGTAGGCTCCCACTGTGGTTTGAACAGAGGCCATTAGGCCTCATTATAAGACCAAACCACCTCTGCAGAGATGGTAATCTTATTATGTGCCAATATAATGATACACTATGCCTCCAACAGCTTCAGCCTGGCAGATGGAACAACTGAATCCAAGTTGTAAACCGAGCTAGTAAAAAAAATGGAAACTAAATTTTGCAAAGAAATAAATACGTAGTAGTTGTTTTTATTTCAAAGTATTAGAAACTGACTTTTTTCAAGTCTTTTTGTGATTTTTTTTTTTGTGTGTGTGTGAAATTTTTGTCAAGTGCATTGTGAGAATTTTTCATTTACCAATCAGCAGAAAATTGTTGATAACCATTTTCATAACATTTCAGTAATGGTTTTGATAAACTATTATGAAGAGACATTTCCCCCAAACGAACAAAACATTTTGACAATGTCAACAACTTTCCATAAGAAATGCCATTTTTGACAAAAGGCCATTTCTCTGTTTAACATGTCACATGAAAAGTTTCAACCAGCTCTAGCTATAGACCATGCTACTGCTAGAATGTGACAATCAATAGTAATGCTCATCCTCTAGTCTGAGCTGAGAGGCTAGTATGAGCAGACAAGTGAGGGCTTATGCAGAGAACTAGAGAATGACCACCTATGTTGAAGTTCTCACTTTATTAAGTTCCTCCTACGAGGTGTCCTGGTCCTCTCTGGGAACCAGAGGATTCCATGAGTTTAACTTATTGCCACAGCAACCAGGTAGATATAAAGCTGTACTCTGTAGATATTACTGTTCTCCCTGTGTGTGCACTGAAATTCTCTCATATTTTGGAATGACTACAAAGACAATTAACTCTTTCCTTTGTACTCCTTCACACATATGTTTCTCCATCAGGAAAGCATCCAGCAAGTAAGAATGTTGAGATGAAAGACATGCTAACCATTCCCTGGTACAAGATTTGGTCATTTTTGCCCTTTCCCATAGCATGACCTTAACTCAGTTCCATGAAGAATTCAGCAGTCTTGCCATTCTCTATGTATTTTTCTCACTAGTTCACCACTGTTTCATTTGCGAAGAGTGAAGCTGAATGCAAGTTAAGTTGAACAAGTGGAACTTTATTAAACCCTGTGGGTTACTCTGTCCATGTGGCTGAGTTGCTTCCAGCCTAACTCTACCTGTTTCCTGTTCCCCTGGTGACTTGTCCCCTCAATAACAGCCCCTCCTGGGGCCATGGACCTTCTGATTCCAGTTTCAATGATACATCTTCCCTATTTTACAAACATTTTAATATAAACATTAAAAACAAATAATTGATACCTAAATCCCTTTGGCCAGAGGTTGCTAGCAAATAGCTGAGTTGGAATCTCACCTTTACAACAGACTCAGTGGTTACATAGTCTTTGAGATAGTTTGGCCTCCTCAACAGGCAACCACACTGGGAGTGACTTATCTCTGTCTCCATATAACCTGTCTCTGTGGAGTTTCCTTCCTCCCTGTGTAGTTGGCTTCTGGATGGTTATTTGTCTCTCTGTTCTGTGGTGAGTTTTGTATAACTATAGGCTCTCTATCTTTGTGTCTGTTGGCTCATACATGCCTCTGGTTCCTTTGGATCACATGTCCCTCTTGCATAGTCACCCCATATGACCTGGATGCCACTGAACCCTTCATAGCTCCTTTAGTTCACTCCTTTTGGCATCTCTCTAATGACTGGATCTCCACAGGAGTGTGTGTTTCAAGGGCTGGTAGGTCCTTGGCTGACCTGTTGTACTCTATTGCCTTTTTTCTCTGGTTGTTGGCCGTCTTCTCTTGGCAGTGTCCCCATCCTTCTGGCTGTAGCAAGTCCCCTGTCCCTGGTAACAGGGTTTTTGTCCTTCATCCTACACTGGACTGTTTTGGCATCACTGTGATGGGGTATTCCTGTGTGCCAAAAATGCTAATAAGGATCTCAACCTTAAAAAAGGCTTATAAGGGCCTTCTATAATAGTCTCTTAGCTGTTTTCACAGCTGAGTGCACCTTACCATTACTCTGGGGTATGCTGGGGAGGAGATGTGATGGTCAAACACCAACTTGCATGCAATTTCTTTGAATTCTTCTGAGGCAAACTGGAGTCTGTTGTCAGTGAATACGGTGTTTGGAATACTGTGTTTCATAAAATGGCACTTCAGTTTGCCGATCACCATCTTGCTTCTTGTATCAGGCATGGCATTGATGTCCCAAAAATTTGAATAGTAGTCCACTCTAGTCAAGAACTGCTTTTCACTGAAGGTCAATATGTCCGCTCTCCCCTTTCCCCATGGTCAGGTGGGCAGCTCATGTGGTAAGAAAGTCTCTTTCTGCTGGTGGTAGTCGTATGCTGGGCAAGTGTGATAGCCTTCTAACAAGGAGCAGAGTTGTGTATTCATTCTCAGCCAGTAAACACACTCTCAAGCCTAAGACAGCTGTCGATGCCCACGTGTGAGGCATGTATTTTTTGCACGACATCCTTACATAATAAAGTGGGAACAACAGTCCTCAAAATATGCTATCCTGAGCATTTGGCTCATCTTTACTGTGAAAATATGATCCTGCTCCTACTAGTACTTGGCTTTTGTCTTCTGGCCTCCCTCTTATTGCTCTCTTGACTGCCTGTTGTTGGATGTCCTTTTCTGTTACACTCTGAATCCATTAACATGCTGCACTCTCTCTGAGTTTCAACAGTAAAACTGATCAAAATCAGTTCTCTTCCCCCAACTCGTTGAAGCTGGGTAGATATCCCCTGTTCAGGGTGTCAGCTAACACCAGCAGTCATTCTGGACAGTATCTGATCTGTGTCTAGTAGGGCTTGAGGTGCATCAACATGAGCAGCAATATCTCTGGAGCATTAAAAAGTGGCTTTGCCATGATTGTCCCCAGGGCTCCAGGGACCGTTGTGAGGCTTGAGCTAGTGGTGAGTTTCAGAGAGGTGCAGGCTTTTTGCCGTGTTCCCCAATAAGGTAAAATAACTGTTTTACTTTCCTGTTGTTTTTATCCTCCTGCATGGCCAGATCTGTGTACAGCTTGAACTCCTTATACCTCAGTATTGGACACTGAAATAAAAGCACATGATTTAAAGAGGTGCAGAACACCTGTGGTTCCTATCGACTTTAATGGACTTTGTTGAAGCTCAGCACTTCTGAAAGTCAGGACACTTTATTTTGGTACCTAAATGGATGCCTAACTTTAAAGTATGCAACAGTGAAAATAACCCTAGCCTTATTGTTTATATAACTCAGAGACCAGCTTATAAGTAAAACGAAGAGTACAAAAGAGAAAATGTTCTCTTCTGACCCTTTTCTTAGACTTTCTGCATGGTCTTATATCACCTCTAGTCACTTTGTCCCATTGCCTTTCTGCTCTATCTCCCAACTCCGTCTTGTCCTCCCCCTCTTTCAGATGATGCCAGTAAAGGGAAAAGGCAAGATTTCAAAACAAACAAACTAGAGGCCATTGATGCAGTGGTGGCTGTTGCTTTCAGTACTGGTTGATCTGCAGCTGAGCCATTTTTAAACCTCCACAGTTTAGTACAATCAAAACAAAGAAAATCCAATCAAAGAATTGGGGGATCTACTTAATGTACCTTATTTAGTGCTTTTAATGAACAGAGAAAGTTAAGGCTGATCTGGAGGCATAGTTCTGTGCAATGCCAGATCTGTTGTAGATCCAGTGCCAGACCTGATTGTTTGTTCCTAAAGCTTGTAAGGGTTTGGAGTACTGTGCGGGCAGCATGCTGAGCCCTTAGGAGGGGCACCAAGTCCTTCATGTCACACAACAATAACCCTTCTGACTGCTTGAGGAGCAAGCTGACAGGCTCCAACAGGAGCTCTGGCCAGTCATCTGCAACAAAGGACAGTGTTATGTTGACAGTATTATGGCTAAAGTAGAAAAATAACAGAAATTCTCAGAGCTCTGAAAAAAGATATAGAGGACTGCAGACCTTAGGAGTGGGGGGAAAAAAGTACAACCACTGTGGATCTGGATGTAGTTTTATTGGCCCTAGGGGTGGTGGGAGCAGTTGCAGCTCAGCGGCCTCTGGCAGTGGTCCCGGGGGTGGCCGGAGCAGCGACAGGGGGCAGTCCCGGGGGCGGCCTGAGCAGCTGCTGCTCGGCGGCCCCCGGCAGTTGGTGCCAATGGCCCCTCCCCCCTACCAGCCCTCCCGGGCACCCCCAAGCAGTGGCTCCCGCCCCCACCCCAGTAGTAGCACTCTCAGCAGTGGCTCCCCTGGGACCCACACAGAGCAGCGCCTCCCCCCCCCCCAGCTAAGATTTAGTCAGGGGTATATATAATACAAGTCATGGACAGGTCCATGGGCCATGAATTTTTGTTTATTGCCCGTGACCTGTCCATGACTTTTATTAAAAATACCCATGATTAAATCCGAACCTTAACTATAAGACATTGTTTTCCAATCCTTTAATCATTCCTATGGCTTTTCTCTGAACCCTCTCCAATATTTCAACATCTTTCTTGAATTGTGGACACCAGATTGGACACCTTATTCCAGTGATTGCACTGGTGACAAATAAAGAGGTGATATAACCTCTCTGCTACTACTCTATTCTCCCCTGTTTATACATCCAAGGATCACATTTTGGCCACAGCATCACACTGGGAGCCTGTGTTCAGCTGATTATCTGCCAGGCCCCCCAAGTTCCTTTTAGATTTACTGCTTCCCAAGATAGAGTCACCCATCAGTAAGACCCATGGTCTATATTCTTTGTTGCTATATGAATACATTTTCATTTAGCCACATTAAATGGCATATTGTTTTCTTGCACCCAGCTTACCAAGTGATCCAGATTGCTCTGCATCAGTGACCTGTTCTCTTCAATTTTTATCACCCGCAAAGCTTTGTTTTCTGCAAACTTTATCAGTAATGATTTTATGTTTTCTTTCAGGTCGTTGATAAAAATGTTAAATAGTGTAGGGCGAAGAACCAATCCCTTTGGGAGCCCATTAGAAATACACCTGTTCCATATGACTCCCAGTTTATGGTTACTTTTGAGACCAGTCAGCTAGCCAGTTTTTAATTCATTTAATGTGTGCCATGTTGAATTTGTATCATTCTCGTTTCTTAATCAAAATGTTATATGGAACTAAGTTGAATGCCTTTCAGAAGTCTAAGTATATTATACCAACACCGTTACCTTTATTAACTGAGCTTGTAATCTCATTTAAAAAAAAGATGTCAAGTTAGTCTAACACCTATTTTCCATATAGCCAAGTAGATTGGCATTAATTATATTACTTTCCTTTAATTCTTTATTAATTGAATTTATTAAATTGGCCAATGTCAGGCTGACAGGCTTATAATTACCTTGATCATCCCATTTAGCCTTTTTAAATATTGGCAGAAAAGTAGCTTTCTTCCAGTTCTCTGGAATTTCCCGACTGTTCCAAGTCTTATTGAAAATCAATATTAAGAGTCAAAAGATCTCCTTGGCCAGAACTTTTAAACTCTTAGGTGTAAATTATCCAGACCTTCTGATTTTAAAATGTTTACTTTAGTAGCTTCTGTTTATCATCCTCCTGAGTTACTGTTACATGATATGAATACATTATCTGGCTTTTTCCTGAATACAAAACACAAATATTTATTGAATACTTCTGCCCTTTCTGCATTATTGTTGAAAATTTGACCATTTCCATTTAGGAATAGACCAATTCCATTGTTAGGGATCCTTTTGTTCCTAATGTACTCAAAAAGCTTCTTATTGTCCTTAACTGTGCTGGGCATAGATTTCTCCTTGTGTCCTTTGATTCCCTTATCCAATTTCTATAATTCCTAGTTTCTAATTCATTTTCATTGCTATCACCTTCTCCCTTTTTTGTTATGGATATTTTTTCTAGCTGCCTTCACTTCCCCTCTAAGTCAGATCTTTTGTTAACCAGTCTTTTTTTGTCCTTGATTTTGAGTTTTTGGGCATATAATAAGATATTTTTACACTGTTGTGTACAGATAAACTCTACCCTTGCATGGAACCCAACTGAAGTCAATTGCACTGCTCACATGCATGATGTATTTGCAGGATCAGTTTATGATTTCCTCTACTGCTTGCATCAGAGATGAGAAAACATTTTAAAAAATAAGAAAATGTGATTGTAAAACTACAAGCAATCATAGGAGGACACAATGGTAATATTTATTTGCCTTACAGGAGTGAAGGAGTTAATGTTTGTATAGCATAGTGAAAATGTAAAGTGTGATATATGTGTTAAGCATTCGTCTCCTTTTCTACAGACCCAAAATAAAAAGCAAGATTGGGAGAGCTCCCTTGAAATGGTGAAACTCCCAAGAAAATTGCCAGCAAAAATGATAAATGTAAGGACTGTTCTCCCCCTAAGCGTTGCGGGAACTTGCAGAGACTTTAGTTCAGCTTCTGCTACATTATGGGCAGAATTCTGACAACTCTTTGTGGTGGGTTAGTTATCATGCTTCCACCTGCATGTTCCTCAGAGTATAATCCAGTTCAGATCTGCCATGCCAAACTGGGAGGGAAATTCTGACTTCTTAGGTCCCAGTGCTGCAAACATGAATGCACCTTCTTAAGTTTGCGATCACTCATCAACTTAAAATTAAGCACATGCATAAGTACAAGATTAAGGCCTTAATGCCAAATCCCGCAATAGAGATAGTCCTGCGATTAAAAACAAAAACAAACATAACCCTTCTGCCAGGTGCAGCCAGCGGCAACAAGGGTCGGGTTTGGTGTCTAGGAGTTCCTTTTCAACAATACAACACAAAACCGGTTTGAGCTCCCACCCAGTGACCTGGGCCAATTACACACCACCCCCTGGGTGTCTCTAAGAGGAAATATTTCCCCTCTTGCAAGCATAGAGTCTGAGTGTAGCAAAAACTTTTAATAAAAGGAGGGAAGTAACTCAGCATTAATTTGGGAAACCACCGCAACTAGGGTTCATAAACATAAACCATGAGCAAAAGACCCATCCCCAAGTAAGTTGGGCAGTGTCCTTTTCCCCTCAGGTTCTTAAGTCCAGCAACCCAAAAGTCCCTTTAATGGGCTCATCCCTTCCCTGCACCCGGCTCACAGTTGCTGTCCTTGGCCAGTGCAGCCCCAGAATTCAGAGGTTCATCTGCAGAGTTCACCTCCCATGCCGGGTGGTAAGGAGGCACTTTACATGCTCCACTGCTTGGGCACTTGCTCATCGACCTGCCAGACGATTGCCACGCCTCTCTGCGAGGCTCTGCTCTGGCCCTCTCCACCAGCCACCCTGCTGGCCACTTGCCATGCCCCTCTGCCAGCTGCACCTCTGCTCCAGCCACCTGGCTGGCCACTTGCCAAGATGTCTTCAGGGCCCACCACTTAACACAGCTTTCAGTGATTTCAGCTGTTAGTTGGGGAGCCTCACTCCTAGTGCACAGTGGGCAGTCTCTTGCGATAGAGACACCATCCCAAAGTAGGTTTAATACCTCAACATCAGCAATTTCAGCTCTGCAGTATGTAATAAGACTCTCAATTGAGTCTAAATTAGTTCTTTTATTATACCATGGAGAAAAGAAGGATCAAATGATGTCTAGAACCTTTAAACACAATCCACATCACCCTTTCTCAATTCAGTGGGCTTTGGAACCCTTGTCCCCGGCCTAGCGAGTGCCATTGAATTGAGGGTGAGTCCCTCCATCGCGGTATGCCAGTTACAGTTCTGCTGCCCTAAATCCACACAACAGGGATAACAACCCTTTCTTACTCCTGCCCTAATAACAAGGAGACTGGGGACCCAACACCAGCCACAAGTGATCATTTGGGCCAGCAATCCCATCATGCTGAGCACCTAGGAAAGGTGGGTGTGTCCATGCAAACGAAATCAGCTCCTGAAGTCCTTTTCCACAGCTCACCCACTAGATGTCAGGGGAGAGCTCATTCAGACTCTGCTTACACAAACAAACAAAAAACCACACCCTAGCAAAAAAACCAACCAGATCTGTACTCTCTTGGAGCTTGGGAGTTTGAAATGTGGATCTTGATGTTGTGGCTGAAGTCCCTCTCTAGTTTTCACTCAGTCCAGACGCTCATTAACTTCAGTATTTGGCCCTTAATACTTCTTTCAGCTCTCTTTCTGATATAAAAGGATAGCTATACTATAAGGTAAAACTGAGAGGATCTAGGCAAAAAAAAAAAAAAAAAAGGCCTAGATCTTGCTGGCTCCAGAGACGTATTTGGTTTTTTTCCCCCAAGTGCTTGTGTGCCTATGTATAGGGCCCTACAAAATTTCTGGCCATGAAAAATGTGCCATGGACCATGAAATCTGGTCTCCCCAAGTTAAATATGGTCTTTTATGTGCTTTTACTCTATACTATGTAGATTTCATGGGGGAGACCAGTGTTTTTCAAATTGGGGGTCCTGACACAAAAGGGAGTTGCAGGGTTGTCAAAGGTTATTTTTTGAGGGGGTTGCGGAGTTGCAACTCTCACTTCTGTGCTGCTGCTGGTAGGGCGCTGCCTTCAGAGCTGGGCGACCGGTCAACAACCACCGCTCTCCGGCTGCCCATCTCTGAAGGCAGCACCCCACCAGCAGCAGTGCAGAAGTCAGGGTGGCAACACCATGCTACCTTCACTTCTGCGTGGCTGCCTTCAGAGCTGGATGGACAGAGAGTGGCGGCTGCTGACTGAGGGCCCAGCTTTGCAGGCAGCAGCGCAGAAGTAAGGGTGGCAATACCATACCATGCCACCCTTACTTCTGCGCTGCTGCTGGTGGCGGTTCTACCTTCAGAGCTGGGCTCCCAGCCAGCAGCCGCCGCTCTCCAGCGGCTCAGCTCTGAAGGCAGCGCCGCTGCCAGCAGCAGCACAGAAGTAAGGGTAGCAGTACCGCAACCACCTCTACAATAACTTTGCAACCCCCAATTCCTTTTTGGGTCAGGACTACTACAATTAAGACACTGTGAAATTTCAGATTTAAATAGTTGAAATCATGAAATTTACTAGTTTTAAAATCCTGTGACCACGAAATTGACCAAATGGACTGTGAATTTGCAACAGTTTGCAACAGGGGTCTTGGACTTTTTAGTGAAATAGGAGCTGCTACTTTTTTCTTTAGTTAGACAGTAAAATTGGAGTTAATGGGGTTAATTTTTTTAGGATCTATCAGGAGGTAGGTACCAAATGGTTTTTTCCTAGTGCTATTCGTCTGAAATGCATTAGAGTCCAGATTTTCTTCTAGTAAAGTAGGAAATGCTACACTATTTGGAGTGCAGAGTTTGGGACTTTGGCAAGATCCTTTATTTCTGCCCCACTCCTGTGTCAGGCATGTTATTGGTCAGGAAGCGCTTGGTGATGTAGAGATGGCTATGCTTGTTCTCTCTTTAGGCAGTGGCCTATGTGTGATGCAGCCAAAAAGTGTGGGACCTAGCAGGATCCAGGTTTGTGGGGCGCTGCTGCACCAGGAAGCATCAAGGTGCAGATTTATTTATGTGGGTGCACGAGGAGCCGCTGTACTCATGGATGGTACAAGTTGAGGGCTTGGAGCCCAAACGTGGCTGGACACAGGTAGATCCCGCGTTGCCCTTGCCGCCTCCAGGGAAAACAACCGAGTTCCTGTTTATCTGTGTGGAACAATGGCCTGGCCCACTTCCTTGCATCCCTGTGGGCAGCTACGCCGGGCGCTGGAAGGGGCTGGTTCTGCTGAAGCTGGAACAGGGCAGGGGCTATTGGCGGGGACAGGGCTCCGTCCTCCCACCCGCCCCCTCCTCCCAGGGGGTGGGGAGGCAGCGGGAGGGCGGGGAGTGCCGGACGCAGCGCGGAGAGGAGGGAGGAGTAGGAGCCGGGAGCATGCATAATGTGCGAGTGGCAGTGAGTGCGCGGGCGGCTGGCGGAGTCCACAGGACGCGGATGCCCATGTCCCCGGGTGTAGGTAGGTTTGTTGCCCGTCTCTTCCCAGGGGGAGGGCGGGCCTTGCATTTGGAGCATCCTTCCTCAGCGGCAAAGCTGCCCCCGCTAGCTCTAGAGTTGTGCCAGCAGCACCTGTTGCCGCAGGGAGCGGCTTTCTGGCTGTGGACAGAGCTGGGCTTGGAGCTCGCCCTGCATGGCTGCTGGGGAATATAGTCTGCTGAGGTGTCTAAGTGTCCTGGCGAGCGGCTCCTCTTTCTCTTCTCTGGGCTAGAGCAGCAGACAGCAGCGCTTCCAAGGGAGACCCCTGTTCCCAAGAGATCAGAACAGGCAGAAGAAACTCAGCCTGATAGGTCCCAAGCCCGGGAGCGATTTGGTATTTAATACCCTGAAAACTACGCAACAAAACATCAGTTTGACTATTTTCAAAGGAGTGAGAATAAAATCAAAACAGACTGGGGGAACTTCTCCCATATTTGTTTGCACTGTGTACAGCTCAGCAAAACAAAGCGGGGGGGGGTGAATAAAGCTTGGCCAACGAGCATCCCATAGTAGAATTAATTTGCAAATAATAACAAAATAAATGAAAATGGAATAGCTTGGGTGTTTAAAAGGGTTTACCCTTCTACAGCTTTTTGATGTGTTCATTTTGTATGAATTATTGTAGAACCCACTCTGGCTAAACCAGATAAACTGTAATTCAAATTTAATAGGAACTACATGCCAGACCTTCACTAGGGTTTTTTAAATGTGTCTCTAGTAGATTTACAATATAGATAGATTTGGTGTGGCATGCAAATTATTATTTTGATACACTATTTGGACAGCATCCAAAAGTGTGCTTTGTGCTTCTAATATATATTGTGCACACATTATAAATACATATCTACTTGGAACTATTCTGTCAGTTAAATGATAGGCATTTAGAAGAAAACTTATGCATTAGTACAGTGTAATAACCAAAGATACATACATCCAGAAAATAGATTACCCATCTTTTAAACTAAAATAACCTATCCCACAAAAATGTACTCAGTATTTACATGCACACTGAGGGCCATTTGGGGAGAGGGGGATTAGAAGGGTTTAAATAATATTAAGGATGCAACTGAAAATGTCCAGCTATCAGGAAATTTAAAGATAAAACTAACATTCCATACAAGTATTTTTTAAACCACTTCATGACTTCAGGATGAAATATTAGTCAAAAGCCAGGAAAATTAAGACATTTGTTTCTTAATCTTAATGCTATTTAAACACAAAGTCATTGTGTTCTTACATTTTTAAACGGAAGAAATCAATGACATCATAGTTAGTTTACATCTGAGTGAGCATACTGGTATCAAAAGTGCAGGCTTATCACCTTTGGTTTGGGAGTTGGATCCTGCTCATACTGAAATCAATGGGAAAACTGCCATTAGCTTTCTGGGATTAGGGCTGGACTTTTTCTTTGGGCTAGCAAAATAATGAGGGCTCAAAAATAATATATTTTGGATATTGAAGAACTGCCAGCAAATATATGAGCTTGATCCTGAAGTCCTAATGCAGATAAAACACCCATTGAAATGGTTGGGAGCTTTAGTGGAATAAAGGTTTCAGAATCAGGCCTAAAATGTGTCCTTTTATTATTAACATTTTGTTCTTTTTTAAAAATTAGAAGTCTGAGCCAAATATAGGAAAGGTTTAAAGCTATATGACACGCATAGCATCATTTTATTTAAAATAGTGAGGGTCTAGTTTATTTGCTTGAGAGGCTCATAGGTTTCCATTAAAAAACCCTCTCAGATATAGGACTCAATCCTGTAAATGCTTACACACTTGAGTAACTTTACTCACACAAGTAGTTACAGGGGGCTTGATCTTGCAAACACTTACACATGTGCTGTCCTTTACTTATGTCAGTAGTACAAGTTACTGCAATGGAGCAACTTGCATGAGTAAAGTTAATCAAGTACAGAAGTGCTGCAGAATCTGGCTCATAGATATTAATGGAATTACTAATATTAGTAAAGTTACTGACATATGTATATTTCTATAGGATTTGGGCCATAAGCTGTAACCAAGTATGGTAATTTTGAGAAAATGTATTGATAATGCAAAAAATCACCTTTTGGAGTGGTACTCTACTTCCACAATTGTCAGAAATTAGAACGTGGGTAAAGAAGAGATTAATACTGAATTATTATTGCTTATGTATTGTATTTTGAAATATTTGATACCTAACGTGAATATAATTTTAATAAAATACTTAACATTTTAAAATGAAAACTGTAATTGAAAATGTCTTTTGAAATGTCTATTGAAAAAGTTCAATAGAGATGGACCTACTAAACTTGTCTTGAGTACTTGTGAAGATCTCTTAGCCTAACATGGTTTTATAGGTCTTAACAAACTGTGTGCTCTACACTGGATTCTTGCTATTATATAAAATAGAATGTCTAAGATAATTTAAGGTTTCAGAGTAACAGCCGTGTTAGTCTGTATTCGCAAAAAGAAAAGGAGTACTTGTGGCACCTTAGAGACTAACCAATTTATTTGAGCATAAGCTTTCGTGAGCTACAGCTCACTTCATCGGATGCATACTATGCATACAAGCTGTAGCTCACGAAAGCTCATGCTCAAATAAATTGGTTAGTCTCTAAGGTGCCACAAGTACTCCTTTTCTTTTTAAGATAATTTAACTTCATTTTATTGCTGGATAACACTTCTCTCTCTTATTTGCTCTTACTGAGTGCCCTTTTACAATGTGTTCTTAGTATTACTGTCACTGTATAAATTGCCGTTTAAGAAATATAAAGAATATTACATCCTAAATATAATTAGGAGGGAGCAAGTATGAATTATTATGTGAAAACTCTTCATACACATTGTACTAGGCCCTGAACCTGCATAGACTTAAGCTCATGCATCATGTTACACACATGAGTATTCCTGTTGACTGCAGTGGTACTATTCACTTGCATAAAGTTACACATGTACTTAAGTCTTTGTGGGATCAGAGCCTTAGATTATAACCACTGTTGGACAGAATACTTCTCCCATCCAAAAAAGCACAGTTAAGCATTGCTTGCTATGCATAACACCCTCATTGTCAAATTCATGTTTATAGATCTGATGCTGTGAATTTCAGACATTCAGTGGAGTTCCAGCAATTCAGAGAAAGTTCACATTTTATCAAGAGAAGTATGTTAGTTTTTTGAGGGAAAGAGATTGACATGGTGAATAACTGGTATGTTATACAACCTAATCCAGGTGGGACATTGTTACCTTTTCACTTTGAAAACTGCAGTTGACTAATGAATGAGCCTCTTCCTGTAAAGTCTTACTCACACAAGAAGTCCTAACTCAAGCAAGTAGTTCTATTGAAATTGAGTAAAGACTTTGTGCATGAATGAGATTTTGCAGGATTCGGCTCATGGGATCAGTAAGAATTGTTAAATGGCTATAGCAAGAGGCTGAAAACTAGAGATGCTGCAGTGTTTCAAATCTTAAAAAAAACAAAACAAACCCACAACCCTAAATGCTGACTCATTGCTTGATTTATTAGTATTTTCTTGAAAACTATTAAAATTGCTTTATAACTCACCAAATGTTGCAATTTGTTATAAATAACAAGTCTTGATTTAAACAAGCAAGAAGCTGATTGAATACTTGAATTTATCTGGCAAAATGAAATACAATGAAACGCATGGTCTATACACATTTTGAATTTTGTGGTAGTGGATTTTTCAATATGTTGACAAGAAAATTCCCTCTAAAATGCCATAGTATTATCTCTTTATATGTTAAGATATTTTGATATTGTGTCAGTTGTATTTTTCCAAGTTATAGTTATGTAAATCAGGGTTTGCATTCTTTATTTGCTAGCACAAGAAGCTATTTCTTTCCCCCCCGTCACTTCTCCAGGCCTCATCCTATATATTTGGGGCTTTGAACTGTTTCAGGCTTTACTTTATTAGGGATTTAACATGCCCTTAATTCAGCCATCTGTTATGGGTTTGGCACACCAACAGATCTGAGGTACTGGTCAGAGGCGAGCGGTAGAAATTTCCCACATTTTTAAAGGTTAGGGAAAGAACTACCTTTATGAATAGATTTTGAATAATTCTCAGCGAGACAATGGCGCAGAAGTGGGGTAAAAAATGTGTGTCATTCTCTGAAGCACAAGGTCCTCTGTCTGTCTTTAGCTTTGCTGAAAAGCAATTAGCATTTCAACCAGCCAATTTGGTTACATGCAATGAAGTACTTGGGTTTGTAATTTGCTGCTCTCGGCTTGGTGCTGTTGAGAACTAGCCCCGTGTAATCCTCTCAAAGTACCTTTCTTTCCAGCCTAGTTATTGTTGCTGGTCTTAAATAACTACTCAACAAAGAAATTTCCTTGTCTTCAGCTACAGGGTGCTATCGGGTAAGGAAAATTAAATACCCAGCTAATAAGGGAATTATTATAATTATTAAATAGTCATTATTAAATTGTGGCACAGGTTAAAAGCTTTAGAAAAGTTTAAAAAAAACCCAAACCACTCAACAAAGATAATGTGAGGTGTCTTTGAACCCAGACAGCTTTTGCTTTCAGAGCTCCCTTCAGTACACAGAACTTTATCATTTGTATGATTTAAAAACAGATTGCAGAGATGTAAATGATTAATTCATAGTATAGATTGGAGAGGAGGCCTTGCATTTTTTTCTTCTATGGAGAGGTATTGTTTTGGGGCCTTTGTTAAAGACAGATCTATAGAAAAAATCCTCTTCTTTGCTTCCCTGTAATAACAAATGAAATATATTTAGTCAAATAATTGATGCACATATTGATATATTTCTGTAATTTAGTATAAATATTCAATACAAGTTTTAATATTTAAGAATATATGTTTTTGTTATGAGTGATTTATTTTTGTGATTAGGGTAACACATTAATTTGCTGTGTAGCTCATACATGCTTATTCCCTTGTAAGGAACCACAATACATAGCTATAATTCTTTTGTCAGTTCACTTGAAATAATACCCTTTAATCCATGTCACGAGGCTATAATTCACGTCTGTTCACCTGGCAAATCATTTTTTCTATAAACTTATTATGTAAGAAGCAATAGTCAAGGTTGTTTATTTTTATTTTTCAAAGCTTTCCGGTATGAGAGATAAATTATGAATATGCACTAAAGTATCCAGTAATATGATACGCATGCAATGTATGGCTCAGCCAGGCAAACAGTAATTAGAGGGATAAATTTTGTCCTCATATTCAAATTTAAATTTTAAGGGGGTGACAGATACCTCCAAATTCAAGGTACAAATGGAAATTATTCCAAAGTCCGAGGGCCAGAGCTTCAGTTTGTGTAAAATGGCATAGCTCCATTGAATCCCAGTGGAACTATATCAGTTTACACCAGCTTAGTTTCTGGCACCAGTACTTAAGGGCCTGATTCTGGGATGTGCTGAGCACTTGCAATTCCTTCTATAATTGATGGTAGCTGTGGGTCAGCATCTGTAATGACCAAGACGTTATGTAGCTGTTTGGTCAATTGTGTAAGAAGCCATGTGAGAGAGGTACAACAGAATAGAAACTGTCTAAGTGTGAGGGGTGGGGATTGCATGTTTTGTGGGAGATAGGAGGCCTCTAAGGGTATGTCTGCACTGCAGTTAGACACCCACGGCTGGCCCATGCCAGCTGACTCAAGCTCGCAGGGCTTGGACTAAGGGGCTGTTTAACTGTGGTGTAGACATTAGTGCTTGGGCTGCAGCCCAAGCTCTGAGACCCTCCCGCCTCACAGGGTCTTAGAGCCTGGGCTCCAGCCCAAGCCCAAATGTCTACTAGTCTGACCAGATGTCCCGATTTTATAGGGACAGTCCCTATTTTTGGGTCTTTTTCTTATATAGGCTCCTATTACCCCCCCACCCCCTGTCCCGATTTTTCATATTTGCTGTCTGGTCACCCTAATGTCTACACCGTGGTTAAACAGCCCCTTCTCCTGAGCCCTGCAGGCCCAAGTCAGTTGGCATGGGCCAGCCACTGGTTGTTAATTGCAGTGTAAACATAGTCTCAGTTAAGTGAAAAGCACATCCACCCCACTTCTTTTGAGAGGAAGAATGCCTCTATGTTGTGCTATGCCTGGGTTGCCCTGACATTGCAAACCTTTGTGTGAGTAATTTTTACAAATGTGAGATGCCCACTGACTTCAGTGTGACTGCTTGTGTGAAACAGGATTATTTGCATGAGAGTGAGGGTTTGCTGGAATGGGATCCTTCTCTGGGACTTGCCTTTCGCTTCAGTGATAGTTATGTACATGACAAAAATACTACAAGCTATATTGCCAATTGTTGCAATACTATAGCATATTTATCTGTTACAATATATGGTATTACTGGGTTTTGGATATAGCTACACATGGACAGATTCTGATCTCACTTGCTTCAGTGTAGATCAGGAGTAGATCAGTTGAAATCATTGGAGTTGTACTGGTGTAAACTTACTGTAAATGAATCAGAATCAAACCCATAGTATGTTATTTCTTGATAAAAGAATGTTGTTTTAGCAGATTTCAGCCAAAGCTTGATTGTTTATCACACAGGATCAGATTCTGATCTCTGGTGTAAATATGGAATAACTCCAGTTGGGTAAGTTCCATTGGAATCACTCTGGATTTAACTTTGAATAACTGAGATCAGAATCTGGCCCTTAATGCTAATCATAATTATTATATGGTTCTGTGGGATGCCCAGTAAGGTTACGATTAGGAAGTCTATTCAGAACAGGTTATAAGGTATCCACAAATGTTTGTAATTAAAGACCTATGCTCTATATGAACAATTTTTTTGCGTGCTTGCCATTGGCAAGGCAAAGAGCTCAATAAGTGAGTTTAGCAGTGTCTGATAATTTGGCACTTCATTCTGTGCTCTGCCTTAAGAAAGTAGGCAGAGCAGATAAGTTGAACCTTGCAGACCCCTGAGCTCTACCTGACTTATAAGACAAAGCTTATTTCTCCTGAGATCCTTATAAGCTTAAGGAATACTAAGAGCACATGAAAGGAACATCCATCCCCTTTTGAGAGGATGAAGAGAAGAGCCACCAGAAAGTACAAAAGCAGAATATGAATTGCAATGGTCCCACTTCCCTCACTTTGACCAAGGAACAGAGGGAAGAGAAGATGGCATTCACTTCTCTCCCATTAGCTTCAAGGAAGAGGCTGGGATGCTTTGGGCTTTCCATCAGGGTTCTACCTCTAGATTCAGCTGGGAGACCTCACCATCTTTAGTATGGGTTCCTGGCTAGTACAATAGATTTAGTTCGCTGGCTAAGAGGGTTAGCTTCCTGGCTAGTAGATATGAATGTGATGAAAGGTTGCTCAAACTCCTTTCCTCGGGACAATATTTATACAATGAAGGATGAGTATCCTCTTCAAGGGACTTAATTGAGAGAAAGAGGTTTTTCATATAGAAATATTTTCAGGTACATTAAACTAGCTGTAGCTCCATTCTCAGTGCTACATGTCAAGTTAGTGAGTTTTCGTAAAGTTTTAAAGAGGCCTGCAGTTATGGTAAAAAGCTGTTGTTCAGGAGAGTAATTGCCTAATATTTGTCTAATTAAAAATAATCCCTTCAAACGCAAATAAGCCCTCCTGAAAACTGAGACGGGAGCCTGCTAGTGCTCCATCATGGCAGCAGTACTTGATGGGCAGCATGAAGCCATTGAGTTGGGAGTTTTGGGACAGTGGAAGCCAGTTGAGAGCTCCCTGCAGCTGGCAATGTGTGTGTATATGTGGGGCCAGGTCAAGTGTTTCCCAATATTTTGCATTAAAAAGGGGAGAACAGGCACCTGTGAGTGATGCTCCCTGCAGCAAAGAGGGAAGGAGGGTCGGCACTCTGAGACAGAAGCTAGGGGGCAGGGCCCCCAAATAATATGCATGAAAAAATGGGTTACTGACAGTCTCCCACAAAATGTTACATCCACCAGAGGAGTCCAGAATGGGGAAGAGGGGAGCAAAGAGAGAAGCAACCAACCTGGCTGCTTGGTCTTTTATAACTCTCCTGCTTCCTCTGTTTTGCAGCAGGTAGAGGCATCAGGCTTCTCTCGAGGTATTGGGATGTCATTCTGAAGTAGTGACATGGAAGCACTGTCTGGTCAGTCCTCTTCCATCAAAGTAAGGGATTTATTTCTCCACCCTCCACCCCCCAGTCTCACGGGAGAAAGGGGCTGAGACAATACACCCTATTCAAATGCCAGGTTTTGCTGGCACACACATTGTGTCCTCCTTTGAAAATTTGGTCCTTAATATTGACAGCTGAGCTAGTGAAGCTGTGAGGTCAAAAAGAGAAACGTTCTGATAAGCCTTAATACAGAAACTCCTTTACTGTTATATTACTGGCAACATAGGAAACTCTATGAATGTATCCGATGAAGTGAGCTGTAGCTCACGAAAGCTTATGCTCAAATAAATTTGTTAGTCTCTAAGGTGCCACAAGTACTCCTTTTCTTTATAGGAAACTCTGATTCTTAATGAACTGATATTATTACAATTCATATGATCTTATAATATTATGCTTCATAATGTTTGTAAAGTTCAGTGCTGGAAACCAGGAGTTCTTGTTGTATCTCAACAAGTTCAGCAAAGGTGGTGACATTGTAAGCCTTCCTGCACAGTTCCAACCTAGTGTGCTTCAGCCGTGCTCTGGAGAAACTGCCTTTAAGGATGAAAGAGCAGTTCTGACTCCACACTGATTCAGGAAAAGATCCTGCAGGGTGCACAGTGGAACAAACCCAGTTGAGGATAGGGTACTGTCTGGCAGCCCGAGATGGCCATCATGCTGCTCACACTACAGAGTAGCACACAAGCCATTCTTTTGAGGTTCTGCTTGGCTGGGTGTATAGTAGTTGAGGGGTGGTAATGGGGACAGATAGGAAGGAATGTGAAAGATGCTATAACCTTGATGTGCTATACCTATACACTTTAGTAATCCTGAGTACAATGTGAAAGTAAGCAATACAAAATAGTCACAGATCTGAAGAGATCACTCCACTCTAAAACATCTACCTATATCCCCTACCATCTTCCCCTCACCATCAGCCATGCTAGGTCTGACAGCTAGTCTTGGCTCCGGATGATAATCTCCTTTTGCTTCCCCCATTCATGATCTCTTCTCTCCTCTCTTCTCTCTTCCTAATTTGCTATCCTGCACTGTCCTTCTCCTTTAATGTCGGTTTATGACCTGGCTACTGCCTTTTCAAGTTCAGATCCCTTCATTGCTGTTTCCCATTTCATGTTGATCCTTTCTCACAGACTGAGTGTGTGCCACCATCCTCCAGAGTCCCCACCCCAGAGAAAGTGAGTGGTGTCTTCCATTTTAAAAGCTTTTGATTATCAAATGTAAAAGTCAGGGTATAAAAATCTGTGGAAAAGACCTTCTAAAATTAAATTGAAAAAAACTAAATTTATGTTGTTGATTTGGTGGTTGGGAGAAATTCAGCATTGTAATGTTTGAGCATAAGGCAATCTTCACTACCCTCACCCCTTGATCTGCACCGTTGACTTCAGTGGAATAGCTCACAATGTGTAGAGCTAAGAATGTTGTAAGTCTTTGCGGTATCAGGGCCCAGAAGCAAAATGCAGCATAACTGAAGTCCAATCTTAGAATAATTTGATGTGATCTTAGAAACGTAGGTGCAAGAATGGGCAATATTTTCTTCTGAAAGGTTATGAATAATATGTGAGTAAAAGGAGCCACAGAGAAAATAACAGTACAAAGTATCAGAAAAGCTTGTATGCTTTTGGGGCATCTGGCTTGCACGTCTTTGAAGTGAAAACCATGCCATCAAACTGCTATTCAACTATGGCATCTCCTAAGGCAGCACTGACATTGTGAAGTGTGGTAGTTTAAAACCAGTGTGTGACATTCTTTCAATTTAATGAAATGCATACCCAGACTGCATTAATGCTTTTTTTGTAACATGCTATTTGGTGACAGTAAACATGAATTGTCAGAGGGAGCAGAACAGGGGTGATATGATCTATGACTTATTTGTGATTTATGACTTTTAGAAAATATTTTATAGGATCAGTAAGTAATCTTTCCTGTCCTACACTGGGAGTTTTCTCTTTCTGTAGAAACATAAATGTGCTCCAGAAAATGCTATATTTAAGAAACTGTGTGTTACCTGCTAAGTAGCATTACTTTTTAAAAAGTCCTTTGATTTTTAAATTGAATGTCTAACAAGGGTGTAATTTTGGGATTTAAAGCATCCTTCACTGTCTTTAAAAGTCTGTTATTTTCTTTTGAGAGCTATTTTTAAATATTCTTGATTATATAAACCCTTAGAATAAGACCATTCATTTTTAGTATCCAGGATTACAATGTGTAACATCATTTGAAGCTACTATTGACACTGTAAATCTCTATTTGCTATGGCTCCATCAAGCCCAAATTGACCTTCACAGCTGTTGGCCCATTGAGGTTCTATTTGACTTCCTAGGCTACAGAGTCACAAAGGCTGTTTAGACCCCTTTTCTTAAAGATTTGTTATATTCTCCCTTCCCCTCACACTCAGTAGCAGTTGTGGCAACGTATGTTATATTTTTATGTGATTTGAATCTTGTCTTCAAATTCCTTCTCACTTAGTCCTCTAAAAAGCAATACTCCTATTAAAGGATGCGAGGTAGCAGAATTGGGCCCAATAAACATTAGTAATTTAGCAGCATTGCAGGATGGAATGTATTATCTATTAAAAGTTTAGTATTTTTACTGTGGAAAAACTACAGTAGTTTCAATATAAATATGAAAAGTCAAAGATAAAATTACCGATATTAATATGGTACGATAGGTAAAAAAGATGTATAATTCTTGTCACAGAAAAAAATAATTTAGGCCCAATCCTGCAAAGACACTTGATGCAATATGATTAGTATGGGACCCACTCACTGTGTGTATAGTTCAGCACATGTGTAAATCTTTGCAGGATCGGAGGAGTCAGTATATAAATCATGACCAGCATTTTATAAGGTAAAGTATCATGAGCTATACTGGCTCCTTGCATAATATTTTGAGTCCCATGAGCTGAACTCTTCAAGTTTTGATTTACATTACTTTTACTAGCTGTAATATTTTAAAGTTGGTTTAATATGCACAGAGATAAAGGTCATTTTTGGCAGGTTGCACACAGTAAATCATAGTTCAAATAATTTAATGAGGAAGAATTCTCACCTACTGAATAATTGATGGCATGATTTTGAAACCTCTCTTGTTCCACAGGAGTAATCCTATAGTTTTAGAATGTCCCCTAGTAGAGGTAATAGAATTCAAGTAATTCTAAACTTTATAACCTTGCCCCCTAAGGATCATATTTTCAGTATTATTTACTTGCAGCACACACCGTGGGAAGCTACTTGCTAAGTCTATGACAAGGTAACAGCTGAAGCGAAAAGGTCAACAGACTCTTCAGTTGCATATAGAAGATGTCTGCATTTGCAGACTATGTAATTGTCTCAAAGTTTACAAAGGTTACACTGACTATTCACATTCAAGCTGTAATATAGGCACTCAAGATAACATTTATACTCTGGAGAGCAATTTAGGGTAGAGACCAATACACATCACTTTTAGGTTAGTCGTAGTCAGCTTTCTTGTTTCTCGTCCTGTGAGGTGCCTAGAGTCTTCCACTCTAACAGAAATGGCAGGATTGGGTTTTCATTCATAATCTTTATTTTTTTGCTCTGTCCTTTTTGTCCTCAGTTATTTTGTTTTTGGTTTTTTTGTGTCAGACCATCTCATAGTTAAATTGATAGGTATCAGTAGATGACTAATGTGGGTCATCTTCCTACAGAGTCACAGTAATATAGGAATTGCCTTACTTCATCTGACCAGTTGTCTATCTAGTCAAGCATTCTGTCCCTGACTGTGTTCAATACCTGATGCTTCAGGCAAAGACGCAAGAAACCCTATACTAGGCAGTTATGGGGTAACCTGCCCATAGGGGAAGTTTTATCCTAATTCCCATTGTTTAGAAGTTTGTTTTTATATCCCTTCCAAAACTTTTTAAGTTTTAATTTAGTTGAAATCATATTTCTGTAACTCTGGATCCTGTAAGTGTGAGTTGTTTGTTCAATGAGTGTCATCATATCTCTTTAAAGTGGCTCTTTTTCCTTGACACCATTTTCCTGTGCTTGGAAAGTTACCTCATAAGGGCAGATTGTGACAGACTCTTGCATAGGTGTGCATGGGGAAAGGAGTGTATGAAGAACCTCCCTTCTTGTTGCATGCCCCATGCAAGTGTGGTAACAATTGCAGACCTCGAGCTTGAGGGCAATTCATTCACTGCTCCCTTCATGCAGACATGGGGGTGTACATACTTGAAAGAGGTTGAGGAGGAGTGGGGTGGAGGAGTTGGGGTCGCTGGCCAGTCCGTAATGTAGATAATATTGAAACTCGGGGGGGCTGATCCTGAAAGCCTTTTACATGCAGAACTCTCATTTAAAATCCATGGGAGTTCTGCAGATGAAAGGCTTGTGGGATTGTACCCATGGTAATAAAGATTCAGTTTGTGGTAGGGGTGAAATTCCTCAAGCAAAAAATATTTTATTGGGTGACATTCTTATCAGAAATAATTAAACACATTTCAAATGGGTTGTAAAATGGATCATTTGTTTCATCGGGATGATGGCTGCTCCGTCCCTGATTTTGTCTTCTGGATAATATCTGTCTGTGTGTTTTCATTACCCAGCTGTTCCCAAGATGGTGTTCAATAGAGCTGAGTGAATAACTTATTACTAATAATTTAAACAAACAATCTTGTCTTTTTTTTTCCTGTTTGTAAATTTTATGTGACGAGGTTGTAATTTTCTTGAGTTTATTTATTGTTCAAAATTATTCAGTACATGATTTCTGTGAATTATTCTTGGCCTGTAGCTTGTTTTCAGTTCATTGTGAATATACACAGTGCAATATTCATCCCATTTTGACTGGACACCGATCACATTGATCCTGCAATAAGTTCTGCTTGGGCAGAGCCCTGGGTCTGTGTGAAGCTTCATTTTTTCAGAGATCTGCCTGTGCAGAGTTCATTGCAAGATTAGGGCAATCACATATTTCTTTTACCTTACTGGATGAGCATAGTTTTTAGAACCACAGGCACTCTTTGAATACATCCTGATTAAAAATTCGATACTCACTTTTCACAAACATTTTCTGTGTCAATAACCATTCTTGTCAGCACATTCATTTCTTAGAACATGTGTGAATTGCCATTTCACAAGAAAATCGTTGGTATGTTGTGGAGAGAGATCTAAAAATAAAATTATAATACTGTTTTCGTCAGCTGAAGGAACCCTATCTAAAGAAAATTGTCTCCATTGGGGACCAATTCTGCAACATGCGTTGTACCTCTGGAAAATGCTGAGCACTCTCAACTCCCATTGAATTCACTGGTACTTGAGGGATGCTCAACTTGCCACTGGACTTGGCCCTAGTAAGGGAACTCAAATCCAGCTGAGTCTTAGATTGCTCTATCCTAAGAGAAAAGGATACACCCACATACTAAGGGAGAGTCCCAACCCTGAAGAGTTCACCGTCTCATTAAAACATGATGCCACAACTGGGTGTAATTAAAAAAAAATCTGAAAGGAATCTGGGAGAGAGGCTGAGAGAAACAGTAATAAAAATATAGGTCAAATATATACACACTAAATAGTTTAGAGTATCAGCGATCCTGACGGCAAATTCAAAAATATACAATAGGAAGTAGAATATATTTTAAACACTTGGAGTCAGTTTTTAGCAGGCAGTGTTATTTGTACCTACAAAATATAGGCCCAGCCCTACACCGCTGAAATATGTCATCCAGTTTGCTCAGAATTATGGCCTGTGCATGTTTTGGGCTTGCTCTTTGCAGTCCTTACTCAAGCAAAACTGATATTTGGAAGATTGAATAAAGATTGCAGGATTGGGGCCAAAGGATACGAGTAATTTTGTCAGCATCAGGCACATGGTGAGTGGATCAGATGTGAATACAAAACCCTGCAGTTGATAATTATGTGAATCTTACTGAAAATATGGTCCTTAGGGTTTGTATCATATTTCTCCGTGAAACGAGAAAATATCCAATTATACATCAAATTACAATAAAATAAAACAAGTTTAATTAAAAAAAGAAATGAGTAGAATATGAAGTGTTGGCTGTAAGTCAGTGATTCGTAGAAATTGTTTCCTATATACTAAATACATCAACTTCTTAAACTCTTTTTTTTTTTTTATAGGTATGCCCTCTGCTTGTTTATTAGTTAACCTTCTTTTAGCATTATTCATCAGCTTCACATCTGGAGAAACAGAAGTAAAGTTTACTGGGCAAACAGAATTTGTAGTTCATGAAACTAGTACAACAGTTATACGTCTTGTTATTGAAAGGACAGGAGACCCAGCTAACATCACAGCAATTGTATCGGTAAGAAACTGCCTGTTCTCCTCTTTTTAAATGAAATTTGGATATCTGTATGAAACATTGACTGCTGCTGGTATGTTTTCTTTCTTTCTTTTCTTTTCTTAACTGGGTCACTGCAGTGGGATGTATAGCTAGGTACCCTTGAGGCTCCCTGTGGGGACTGTTTTGAGTCAGAAATACCCAATTGCTACAAGCGAGGAAATTTCCATTGGCTGTGCCGGTAGAAATGTTTTCAGGCTACTGATAGCTACTCAGAAAGCCAACTACTATTCCTGCTGGAGCTCCGTGAGTTTATAGGGCAGTATGATTTGGATTCTAGACGGTACTTGAAAGTCCACTCCCGGAGAGTGGGAGAAGAGAATTTTTCCTTCTCCAGTTTTTCTGGGCTGAGGGAGAACAACTGTACCTCTTTAGTGACTTCATTAATTAGGCCTGTGGCTTTATTACTTCAAAAAAAGGCCAATTAAGGAAAGATATAGAGAAGAGATTTGACCATTCAGAAGGGAAATAGGAAGATTGATCCTGAGAGGCACCTGCCATGTAGAAGTCAGGACACAATGATCTGAGAGATTAGCTTGTGTTTACATTGTTTTCTTTATTTCTTAGCTATTGTTAATCACGGGCCTGATTCTGCTTCCCTTACTCACATTGAGAAGTACCATACTTTTTTATATAGTCATATTGAAATCAATATGAGAATTTGCAGAGTAAGTTTCTACTCAACATGAGTGAGGGTGGTAGAATTCCCCATATGAGGGAAGAGGTGTGCACTGAGTCTGCTACTTTTTATTTTGTGTAGATCCAGAGAAATGTGCCATATTTGTATATGGTCACCAAACATTGTACTCTTCTGAGCTCAAACAATGGACGGTGCAATTATTTGAGTTAAAAAGGTTAGAAATTGATGTTCCAGAGGACAGTGCACTGGGTATAAAATCTAGAGAAGGCATGAATGTCTTTGAAAACTGGTGCTCTTGTAAAACATGTAAAATGGCAGAGTTCTTTAGTTTTTATATTGAAAGGGGCAAGGATGCTATTACAAATATTTTTACATTGTTTTAATAAAGCTTATACTTTAATATAGCTATTGTTAGTTTTATAGACATACTATATGGCTATTGTGGTGGTTCTGAGGAAGAGCATTGCACTTGTGGGGAGAGAGACTGGAATTTGGCACCCAGAAGTTTCTGCTTTGGGTTTGGTCCTGCATCGATGACAAAATACAGAAGGAAAAGTTGACTGAAAACCCTATGATTCCAGTTAAACTGAATAAACATTTTTCATATAATTACTGCATCAATACCTTGGTATATATCCCTTGGCTAGAACAAGTGGAAAACAGTTTTGAAAAAACAGAAAACTAAGAGATTAGAAAATAAAACATAGCCCTATATATTGACAATGTACTAGTTAATTGCTTGACTTTATTGCATTTTAAATAAAAAGTTGAAGAAAGTTAGTAAACACTGTAAGTGTCAAGAGTGGTAATAGGCTTAATTTAGCATGTGTATGGATTGTATGATATGCAGACATGCATCTTTGTGGCTACGCTTTAATATATATTAAGAAGCAACAGAATAGTGCAATAAATGTAAGAAGTGAACATTAAAAAATTCAGACTCTTTTTAAATTTTGAAAAAGTTCAACCATTCTATAAACTGGCTGAAAAACAGCTGATTAAAATAAGCAAAATATGCTGCAATTTCAGAAAAGTGAAAATTTTGAACAACTCTTGTAGGAAGATGTGTGTGGTCTGTCCACACTAGAGATTTTTGGTCTTTTCAATAGTGCTTCAGGCAATACTCTTTTCAAAACTTTCTAATTGAACTTGGTTGCCTAAAGTTAGGCACCTAAATCCATAGTTAGGTACCTAACTTTAGGCAACCAAATTTGATAATGTTGGTCTTTGTGTACACAGACCAAAATGCTTGAACTTTCTCACAAGCATTCTCAGCACTACTCTAATTTCACTGTTCCCGTTCAACCCATTACAAACAGCTCCATCTGTCTTGTTCCGTTCAAACTTTCAGCGCTAGTTTGGATGGTAACTTGAGGCATTGCAGCCACACTGGTTCAGTTGGCTTTCCCAGCTCAGTGCTTCAGTGAACCTGCACACCTAGCCTGAATAGCTTTGATGGTTCAAAGCAATAGGTTTGTAATTTGTCAAATGACAATCCTGCCTTCAAGTGAGTCAATGGGAGATTTTTGCCATTGACTTCAGTGGGAGCAAGATTGGGCAGAGTGTGTTGCTCAGTGTTGACTGATCGCAGTTTAGCAAGAACATAATAATTTAAGAACTGTGTGTTTAAAGTAGGTTATGTTAAAATCTTTATTTATTTATAGCTAGCAAGTGTTGAAATGAATAATGTATAATAATTCCCATAACTGAAAATATATTATTATTCTACACAAATGGAATGACCAACAGGCAGTCCCTATTTAGAAGGCAATGATGTTACTCTAGTAGAGGGTGCCAGAGAGTATGGTCTGCTTCATCTGCCAGAACTCTCTGTGTTGCATATAATCTTCATTACCTTGGAGAAAGAGAGAAGCAGAGGTTCCTTCTGGACCCATGACCATCACGTCACAATACAGAGCACTCGGCTGTTGCATCTATACTAGTATTTGTTATACTAATAATGTGTAGTGTGCATGTTCTTGTAAATAGTATTTTAAAAATAGTGTTCCTATTTAAAATATGACACTGTGGTGCACTGTGTGCAAGATAGTCACATACTGGAATGGATTAAGGCTCCCTGATGAGACCATGACTAGCTGTGCATAGGTGACATACTTAGTTTCTCGGGATGGGTATAGGAAGTTGCTTACTGTGTTGTTGTTGTCCTGTGCCATCTGTCCAGAAACACTTGGACTGACGGTAGTGAAGATTGAGGGAGGAGTAATATATAGAAAACATCCTATATAATATGTAAAGCAAAGTCAGAAGAAAATTATAGAAAGTGTGGAGTAGGTTATATTCATATGTGTATTTATTGTAGATTTACGGAGAAAACACTGGTGACTTTTTTGACACCTATGCAGCAACGTACATACCTGATACAGAAACAAACAGAACTGTTTATATATCGGTCTGTGATGATGATCTTCCGGAGGCTGATGAGATGTTCATGTTTTACTTGACATTACAGGTAAGTGTTAGTTTTTTTGTTCATCTGTTTCACTAGAAAAAAGACTTTGGCATATGTGGCTGCAGCTTACTTACTTACTTCATTGGTGAATTTGGCTCCCCATGTCTAAAGCTTAAAGTTTGGACAGCGGGCAACCTGATAACCTTGTGCTACTTCTTAGCAGTTCCATGCACAAGACATGAGTTTGTTTACCACGCTTGAGACTTTCTGCAGAGGCAATATGTTCAGCTATGGAGACTTTAACAGGGACTGTTTCCAGTTCATTAAGAAGCAAAACTGAGGTTCTGAAGAGAATCTTGTCCTTTCTTCCTTGTCCTGCCCAGAAAGACATTGCTTCAAGGGGAAGGGTGAAAAGTAGTTGGGAAACAGGATGATCCTCATTGCTTCAGAAAAAGACCTCCCTGGAAAAATATACCTTGAACAGCATGTAGGTAAATCAGTGTATATTGCTAATCCATGTTAGAATGAGGCAACTATTGGAGAAGCTTGTTTTCTCCCTTTTTTTTGAAGGTTAACAGTCCATGGTAAAGTTTAAAGTCACTGCAATAAAAGTGAATCTTCATTTTACCCCTCTGTTTCATAGTTAGCACAAATGATTGATAGTAAATGTAAATATACGTTTCCCCCTCCTTTCCCTTTCCTTCTTCCCTTCCTCTGCCCATCAGTATTTAACTCAGAAATATAATAGAAAAGTCATAAACTGATCTTACCCATATATATATATATATATATATATATATGGTAAACTGCTGTAAACAATCTGCTCATGACCTGTAGATTCATATAAAACTTAGCTCCAAAATTTCAGCCTATACAGAATGCTAAAAAAAAAGCTCTTTCGTTTCTAGCATGACTGCATGTTTCATGTCTAATTCCTTATTGCTATGGTATCATTAATAGATTATCAGACTATGATTAATGTCTTCAACGTTTCTTTTGAGCATTTTATTGTTTAACCAGACTCAGACTCTATAGAATGTGTTTTCCATAGGCAGTAAGAGTGATTTTTGTGCATTCTGTTGACTTGAATACCTTTTTCTTGGAACTTGTAACCAGATACAAAAATACAATGAACCAATCAAAAAAATAAAAAAGCTCCAACAACAACAAAAGGAAAGACATACTCGCACTTTGAATGAAAACATATTTATTTAAAAACAAGTTCTTACTGAAAAACTGCATTTTTTTAAACTGTCTGAATTGCTGGTTCACTTATCATATGTCTTGTTAATTTTAGAAACCATCTGCAGGAATAAAGCTTGGGTCACCAAGGTCTGTCACTGTAACAATCTTATCAAATGACAATGCCTTTGGAATTATTTCCTTCAATATGGTATGTTTTTACATTCTATACCTTAATCATTTTAAATAGTGTAAAGGGGTGATTTTCCAAAGGCACCAAAGGGCATTTATGCGCCTAATTTCCTTAGAAGTCTGTGTCAGTTGGGCACCTAACTCCCATTTGTGACTTGAAATCAGCCCAGTTACAGATTTCTTTAATATGGTTAAATATATATGACTGAAATCCTACTGAACACTATCAGACATGCTTTCATTGGGCTGCTCTCACACTGGGCAAGCTTTTGTGCTAGTCTTCCTAGAAGTGCAGCATAGAACTTGCAGCCCAGGGGAAGGTGGGGCCTTGGTGGTTTTAAGCAAATCAGGAACTCCATACAAAAGTTTAAAGAACTGTAGATTAGTACCTATAGTTGAATTCACTTTATTTAGTGGTTTCATCACTTTGCAAGTGAAATGAGTCAGTGTTCTCCTTGTGCAAGTTGGTAATATACTGTCTTAACTCTGGGACCAATTTTACTCCCATTGAAGTCAGTAACAGAGCTCCCATTTATTTCACTGGGTGCAGCGTAAGACCCTGTCTTCTTCAAAGAAATAACATGATGTGTAATGTTCCTACGTGCATTTTAGAGAGCACAGTTCACTGCTGGTGTGAAATTAAGTTGAGGGCTACTCTATTGCCTTACATGGATATACACTCACTTATGCCATTGGTGAATTTGGCTCAGAGATATTGTGGATATCTGAAAATATTGTGGTCCTTACTAATCCGTTATCAGTATTTTTATACTTACATCTCAGAATCCCACACAGGCACCAACATGTTATAAATTAGTCAGTACTTCTGGAATACACTGCTTGGGAGTGCCCTTTGCAGTGCTTCAGACAGAGTGTCACATGCTGCATTGCGGAGATAAGATGGGGCTGGACGGCAGTTGGAGCCCCTTAAAGAATTCTAGCTGACTCAGCTAGAATTCCTGGTAGTGTTCTAGAGGTACTCCACCACCTATTAAAACTTGCAATGCCTGCTTCTCCCTGCTATGCTAAGCTAGTTCTGTTGGCTTGTGTTGTGGTGGGGGCTGGACCATGGCCATGCTAGCTCTCCAGTCCATTAGTAGTGGGCAGTTCCATGCCTATGCTCTCCATCTTGAATGTGGCTGGCTCTTGTACAAGGAGGCCCTTTACTAATAAAGCACAAGAACCTTAGAAATAGCCCAAACTTGTTTTCTGGGTGAATTAAACTTTATTGACTGAACAAGTCTTTGTAGCTAAAATAGATTTAAAAACTCATATTTGTAAAATAATAAAATTGGACTACTTATGAAAATCAGTATCACGACATAAATTATGTCCTGTAATTTTAAAATCAATGTAAATATCTAACTATCTAATAAATGATTTTAGAAGGGAGAAAATCTGTTTTTAATTGGCTTAGGAACTTCTATAAATAATAATGATACAAGCCAAGTAGCTTGTATATGGTAGCGATGTTTGTTTATAGAAAAAAGGGGGGGGAAAAGAAAAAAGCACTCAAGTAACCGCTGCTAATATTTTTATCTGAAGTCTTTCAAGCTTTTTATTAGTTGAACTAATTGGTTGCTAGGAAATGAGAGGAAAGTGATCAGGAACAGTCAGCATGGATTCACCAAGGGAAGGTCATGCCTGACTAATCTAATCGCCTTTTATGATGAGATTACTGGTTCTGTGGATGAAGGGAAAGCAGTGGATGTATTGTTTCTTGACTTTAGCAAAGCTTTTGACACGGTCTCCCACAGTATTCTTGTCAGCAAGTTAAGGAAGTATGGGCTAGATGAATGCACTATAAGGTGGGTAGAAAGCTGGCTAGATTGTCGGGCTCAACGGGTAGTGATAAATGGCTCCATGTCTAGTTGGCAGCCGGTGTCAAGTGGAGTGCCCCAGGGGTCGGTCCTGGGGCCGGTTTTGTTCAATATCTTCATAAATGATCTGGAGGATGGTGTGGATTGCACTCTCAGCAAATTTGCAGATGATACTAAACTGGGAGGAGTGGTAGATACGCTGGAGGGGAGGGATAGGATACAGAAGGACCTAGACAAATTGGAGGATTGGGCCAAAAGAAATCTGATGAGGTTCAATAAGGATAAGTGCAGGGTCCTGCACTTAGGATGGAAGAATCCAATGCACCGCTACAGACTAGGGACCGAATGGCTAGGCAGCAGTTCTGCGGAAAAGGACCTAGGGGTGACAGTGGACGAGAAGCTGGATATGAGTCAACAGTGTGCCCTTGTTGCCAAGAAGGCCAATGGCATTTTGGGATGTATAAGTAGGGGCATAGCGAGCAGATCGAGGGATGTGATCGTTCCCCTCTATTCGACACTGGTGAGGCCTCATCTGGAGTACTGTGTCCAGTTTTGGGCCCCACACTACAAGAAGGATGTGGATAAATTGGAGAGAGTCCAGCGAAGGGCAACAAAAATGATTAGGGGTCTAGAGCACATGACTTATGAAGAGAGGCTGAGGGAGCTGGGATTGTTTAGTCTGCAGAAGAGAAGAATGAGGGGGGATTTGATAGCTGCTTTCAACTACCTGAAAGGGGGTTCCAAAGAGGATGGCTCTAGACTGTTCTCAATGGTAGCAGATGACAGAACGAGGAGTAATGGTCTCAAGTTGCAATGGGGGAGGTTTAGATTGGATATTAGGAAAAACTTTTTCACTAAGAGGGTGGTGAAACACTGGAATGCGTTACCTAGGGAGGTGGTAGAATCTCCTTCCTTAGAGGTTTTTAAGGTCAGGCTTGACAAAGCCCTGGCTGGGATGATTTAACTGGGAATTGGTCCTGCTTCGAGCAGGGGGTTGGACTAGATGACCTTCTGGGGTCCCTTCCAACCCTGATATTCTATGATTCTATGATTCTATGAAATGTCATACCATCAGGTGGACCAGTTTACAGATTGGATTAATTTGTTTGTGGGACTTTGGTATTTCTATGGTAACAGTTTTTTCTTCTCTCTCTGTTGAGATGTTTGATCAATGCCTGATTGCCTGTCCCTTCTCTTCTCCTTTAGTCTGCATTAATCACAGTGAATGAGCCCACAGGTAGAAATGAATTTGTGCCTCTGACTCTAATTAGGGAGAAGGGAACCTATGGGACTGTGACTGTGACTTTTGAGGTAAGTTTATTGAAACAACTTCACACCTCAGCATACCTTCTTAGAACTGCATGGTTAGAATCATAGTCCTGCTATATATGTATGAATGTAGACAAAGGACTAATTGCTGCTGTCTAAATTTTGTTAAACAGGAGTGCTTTACTTGCCACTTGAAAAACATTGTAGTTAGGTAAGCCAGCTATAATCTGAGGGACAATTGTTGGGAGACACTAGAAAATGGTAGATATTCTTTATAATTTGTATATTTAATCTCGGTAAATAATGATACAATATTTGTATTTCAGTTACAAGGTTTGAAAAAAAAACTTAGGAAGATAAACAAAGTTATGTTAACTTGCACCAGTGGAAAATAAGTCAGCAAGAACTAAAAATTGTTTAATAAAAGTTTTTTAAAAAACAGAAAGGGTAAATGTCCTTGGAGGTGGGTCAAAAGAAGTTCTGAAGGGATATTTACAAGCAAATGTTACAGTAGAACTTCACCATTTGACCTAACTTTTGAACACTTTAAAATGTTGGCTCAGGGTTTTCTGAAGATCTGGTACCTTTAAGTTATCTCAAGCTTGGTACCCAAGAAGAGAGGCATGCAAAATCATTAGTTACTTTAGATTATTTAGGCCATACTATACCTTGTATGATATTCAAATCTAGCAACATTTGAAATGTTGAATATCTCATTTAATTTTTCTTATCCACCTAAGTTTCAATTGTATACTTTAGTTTCTGCATTTCATATATAGTAAAACTTCTTTCATGTGGCTCTCTGGATCAGTTTTGCTTGTCTATGGGAAAGCATAATTATAGAAACATAGGAAGGGATCTTGAGAGGTCTTCTGGTCCAGTCCCCAGCACTCAAGGCAAGAGTATTAGCTAGACCAGTGGTTCTCAAAGCCGGTCTGCTGCTTGTTCAGGGAGAGCCCCTGGTGGGCCGTGCTGGTTTGTTTACCTGCTGCGTCCGCCGATCGTGGCTCCCACTTGCCGCGGTTCGCCACTCCAGGCCAATGGGGGCTGCGGGAAGCGGCGCGGGCCAAGGGACGTGCTGGTCCTCATTAGCCTGGAGCGGTGAACCGTGGTCGGTGGAAGCCGCAATTGGCCAAACCTGCGGACATGACAGGTAAACAAACTGGTCCGGCCTGCCAGGGACTTTCCCTGAACAAGCAGTGGACCGGCTTTGAGAACCACTGAGCTAGACCATCCCTGACAGGTGATCGGAGGTCTTTAAGAGCATGCTAGACAATGATGGAGATTCCACAACCACCCTAGGCAATTTATTCCAGTGCTTAACTACCCTGACAGTTAGGAATTTTTTCCTAATGTCCAATCTAAACCTCCCTTGCTGCAATTTAAGCCCATTGCCTCAGAGGTTAACGAGAACATTTTTTTCTCCCTCCTCCTTTTAACAACCTTTTATGTATTTGAAAATTGTTATCATGTTCCCCCTCAGTCTTCTCTTCTCCAGACTAAACAAACCCAAGTTTTCTAGATTAAAGATTTTCTCGTCCTTTAATAATTTTTGTTGGTCTACTCTGGACTCACTCCAATTTGTCCACATCTTTTCCTGACATGTGAAGCCCAAAATTGGACATAATACCTACCAAGGGTTTGATCCCTCACTCATTAAAATCAATGGAAAGAGTTCTATGGCCTTCAAAGGGTTTTGATTATGACCCCAGTTGAGCTGTTGTAATTTTATATTCTATATTTAATATGTAACTACAGTGTAATATGTGATTTTTTTATGCAATTTATTGTTTACGTATTAGTGTCAAAGAAATTTTGCCCTCTATAGAATCAGTCGATATTGTCACATAGCAAATAGTACATGTACCTATGAAGTATCAGCTATGTAAAAATTCTCATCCTGCCCTAAGTAGCCTGTTGTTTGATTAGATTTCATTTGTAACTTCATTATAACTGCATAAAAATAAATAACTTCAATGTCACAAACCAGAAAAAAATGCCACAAAAGCAATTCCCATTAGAATTCTATCTCAGAATTTAGTTCCATCCAGATAATTATGTATAATAAATTATAGTCCGCATTCTTTCAGCTATTCAAAAGAACCAGTTATGAATCAGTGGACACTAAAGAGCTCTCATGGGCCCGTATTGAAGCAAATTTCTTCTAGTTATTCTTTTGGCCATCCATCCCTCCATCATGATTACTCTGATTTGTCCCATGAGACATTCAGCTAGATAGGCATATTTACCCAAAATAGCTCTTGTGTTGCAACTATTGCAACATGGCTTGTGAAATCAAAATTTCCTCTGCTATACCTAATATTTATAGTTGTGAGGTAGGAGACCATTGAATATTCAATGAATCTTTGTGTATCCCACACAGCTGATTTCGAATATCAGACTGACACAACCATATTAGACTTGTATTCCTGTTTATCTGAAGTTACGTAAGCCTTGAAAATGTCTTGTATATTTGCTGATCAGAAAAATGAATTTTTTGCAGGTAAAAGGTGGCCCAAACCCAGCTGAAGAAGACTTGAGCCCAGCTAAGGGCAATATTACCTTTCCTCCCGGGAGAGCAGTGCTGATTTATAATTTAACAGTGCTCGATGACCAGGTAGGAACAAACTGGATTGATTTTAGAAGGTTTTGATATGCAGAAGGTGAAGTTGTATGCATCATGGCTTTGAATAATGAATGCCCAAAACTGCCTGGCTTAGCGAAGGCTTTAGTGTGGTTCTGCTCAGAAAAGTGACTTTGTAAATACCAGCATTTCAGGATTCCACATTTGTTGTTTCTACCTACTTGTCTGGCACCTCATCCCAGTAGCAACTGCGCATTTAATTAATTTAACTGCACAACGCTCCTGTGAGACTTATTGTAAGTTTTTTGAGGTGGAGACCCTCTTTTTGTTTTGTGTTTGTACAGCATGCAGCACAGTGGGGTCCCAGTCCATGAATGGGGCTCCTACCTACAACTAAAATACAAATAAAATAAATACATATTTATTTAAGGAAAATATTATCCCCATTTTACAAATGAAAAACTGAGGTATGGGGCAGGTTAAGTGACTTGCCCAGGGTCACATACAAAGTTTATGACTGAACTAGGTATTGAACCCAGGTCTCAAAGTATAGTGCTTATCCATTATTAAGCTGTCCTCCTACAATGATTTGTAAAATCTTCCATAGCAAATATTCTCTGTTTCCAAATAAAAATATATTTTTCTTAACTGGCTCTCTTTCAAACTCAACCTGTAGTTAGACAATCAACTTGGGCTCTTTCCTTGTTTTATATTACCAGTTATGAAGGTATAGCAGATCATATTAACCCCTTATTTATAGTTATACCCTCAGTGATGCCTGTGCAATTTCATTGCCTTCAGTTAATGATGCATAAGATGGAACAGAATCCAGCAGTCTCTCTTAGCTGTGTTGGCTCTACATAGCTAACAGGTGTGAAAAGCAGGTAAATCTTATGTTTGTCACTAGAATAAGATGACATTACTCTGAGTGGACATCTTATTCTAAGGAGCACATCTGTTGAAAGAGATTCAGTTTTTACACAGACACTTCTAAGAATAGAGCAACACTTTGAAAATAGATAACTTCTCCTTATAATAATAAAACAAAAGGCCCATGCTGGCCAAAAGCCTTCTAAACAGCATGAACACTACATAATAACTAGAACTATTCAAAATTTTTTGAATTAAAAATAATTTTATCCCAAAATGGCCTTTTCTTAAAATATGTATGTTTACAATTTTTTCATTTGACATTTTAAATTTTTTTTTTGAGGGAAACCCCAAATCAAAAATTTTCCAGTTTGTTTTTTCTCCTCTTTTTTTTCCCCTTCCTTTTCTTTCCCTTTTTTCAATGGCAGAATGAAAAAAGGTGTTAGGAGTATGGTCAGTGTCTTTCAGAGCAGAGCGCGTTAGAGAGAATGGGACTGGGCCAGGAAGAAAGGGTTGGAAGCAGTCCAGAGTCAGCTTCACCAGACACACAGTGGGGAGCATGTGGCTCTCCTTTGTCTTATGTAACTCTGTTTTAAAGTTCCTATAAAGCCTTACTTCTAACTATCCAGACTATGCCTCCTTATCAGTCCATAAGACAATTCGAAAGGAAGAAGCATAGGTGAGGGACTGGAAAAAAAGGCAGATAAGGTGGGGAGAAAACAAAAACGGAATAACTTAAAATATTCAATAAATTCACCAAAAAAATGAATAAATAAGAAACCTGTGAAACAAAAATTGTTTAGAATTTTTTTTCAAAAGCTCTACCATTTTCAACCAACTCTAATGATATTTATAGTATCAGAAAAGTTTCCTCTAGACTGGTATGTTTGAGATGCAGAAACATCTCCTCCAGGTAAAAATTAATATTTCTGTAGTCTGTAATACCAACGTGGAACTGTTGGGTTCTGCCTAGTAATCCTTTGTGGAGATAATGAAGATGTGATTATTTAGAGACGTGTTCTCATAAATCTATGACTGAAAGCTATGGTGTTGCTGATAAGGTTGTACAGATGTAAATGAGGGCGCATTCTGGCCTGCAGAAATCTCACTTATGATGATGCTGATGATGGAAAGAACCCAATTTTACTATGAGAACCTACACTGAATGTGCAGGACTGGTAGTTAGAAAGACATCTTCATATCTGTAAATTGAGCAGTATCTTTTATATGGATATCAATGAGAAACCACAGACATGGGGTCCAAAATGGCACTTTAAAAATATTTTTTCGATGTAGAACTACACTTTAATATGTCTTTGTTATTCTACTGACAAAATTCTTCTTTATTATTGAGTGGTATGGGAGTTTATCTGGGGAAAATAATAGACAAGCAGGACTGAGAAAACTTTGTGCCAAATACTTTGGTGAAGTTTGATTGATGCTTTTGTCTGCCACTTATGATCCAATTAACTGACCCAACAGCTCCGAGTTGCAGAAACATCATTTGTAGTTAAAAAGTCTTATATATTTTGACTGTCTTTTAAATGGCTTTGCAGGAGAGTATGACCACGGGTGGGCTAAAAGAAACATAAATGAATAAACTACTATCCATGTTGGTCAGACAGAATAATTGTTGTACCTCAGTATGGGAGAGCCGTGACTTAGATCTTTCAGATTCCAGGTTTGAAAAAGGCTGTGTCAGTCAACAACACTATGCAAGTTTTAGTGCCACAAGCCAAACAAGGAGTGAAATTGGCACTGGCTTTAAAGACAGCTGCACACTCACTCCCATAGTCCTAGAAAAGGATCCAAGGGTGGCCAATTAGCAAATGTTTATGAAAGAGGAGAAATACTGGACAGCAGGGAATTAGAACCTTTTTAAAGAGCTGAAGGCAATAACAGTGCTTAGAAAGGATGTGTCCACTTTATAACTGAATATTTACCATCAGCAATAACTGTAATTAATTTTGCACTGGGATTTCTTTCAGAAGTAAATACTACTTTATTGTGAGTGTCAGAAACAAGGATCAGATACAGGACCCAATTCTTTCCTCACCTACATTCCATTCCCATTGGCTTCACTGGGAATTGTGTAGGTCCATCTGAGAGCAGAATGTGTGCAGTTTCTTTCGTCTAGTCCTATATGAATGGTGAGAGACTGAACAAGGTCATGTCCATTTGCTGTGCTCATAGGGCCATATCTCAGACACTCTGGCATAAACCACCGGTGAAGTCAGTAGGGTTACTCAGGATTTAAACCTGGATAACTGAGAGCAGAGATTATCTCATAGAGAAGCAGTTTGTAAAATGCTCCAAGCAGCAGATAGCGATGGTCCCGTGATGCAAAGTTTCAGTCTCCTAAAAATCTGGAAGTGGCGAGAGCCAGTGTTTTGGTTCAGACCCATCTTTAGTTTCAGTATATCTGTGTTTTATTCATATTTCTAAAGTACAGCAATATGTTCTGGAAAATGGAAATGTTCTGTTTTGGGAAAGTGTTTTGAGTCAAGGTATACTAAATTATAGGTGTGTTCCCCTGTTTGCGCTATTGAATGATCTGTTGGTTTGCTTGTACTGAAGAATAAATTAAGGCAGTTTTGATAGTCAGACTGCTCTGCGTATATTTAAAACATGAGTTATTCTTAGCTGTCAATATTATTTTTCCAGATACCAGAAAATGATGAAATATTTAATGTTCATCTGAGAAGTGTGGAAGGAGGGGCTGAAATCAATGCAACAAGAAACACTGTTCAGATTACTATTAAGAAAAACGACAGCCCTGTGCGATTCACTCAGAGTGCTTATTTGGTGCCCGAGGAGGGTGATGTGCTAACAATTCAAGTGGTTCGTGGTAAGGATGACAGCGGAAAATTGATTGGATCTGATGAATATGAAGTCTCTGTCCGTTACATCATCATAACTGGGAATTCAACAGCACACGCACAGCTTTATTTAGACTTCCTAGATCTGCAACCAAATATGACTATTGTTTTCCCATCTCAAGTACATGAATCTGACATGAAATTTAAAATCTTCGATGATGCCATACCAGAAATTGCAGAGACCTTTCAGATTATGCTCCTTAACGACACTCTGCAAGGAGATGCTGTTTTAATAAGCCCTTCTATTGTCCATGTCACCATTAAACCTAATGACAAACCCTATGGAGTACTGTCAATCAACAGTGTATTGTTTGCTCAGGTGGTTGTCATTGATGAAGACCAAACTTCAAGGTACTTTAGATTTTCCAACTGTAGCTAAAATGTTATCTTTTGGATTTATGAAACAGCTGTTTTGGGGGTGGTTTTCTTCGGGAAGCGGAAAATGTTAAGTGCTATAATATCACAATACAGAATGTATAAGTTTGCAGTTCTTCAAATTTTAACACTGAAGTAACATCATTTTTAGGGTTTTATACATTAAGATTAAAGTTTTGTACAAATGTTTACTATTGATGAGATAGCTGTGTTTGGACAATAGACATAGGCTCTGTAACAATACTCACTACCTGCCATTGCTCTGTGTTAACCCCCACAATAGCAAGAGGTGCACCCATCTACCACATTATTAATAATCCCAGGAAGAAGCCTCTCTGGAAGGGGGTACTTTTTATTTTTTAGTAATGATGCAGGACTAGCATATTTTAATTACACAGTCATTAAACTAGTCCTGCATTCTTAGCTGCTCTAAGTCAGTGGCTCTCAACCTTTCCAGACTATCCGCAAGTTTCACCTCACTTAGAAACTACTCAATTACAAAATCATACATAAAAATACAAAAGTGTCACAGCACACTATTACTGAAAAATTACTTACTTTCTCATTTTACCATATAATCATAAAATAAATCAACTGGAATATAAATATCGTACTTACATTTCAGTTTATAGTATATAGAGCGGTATAAACAAGTCATTGTTTGTATGAAATTTTAGTTTTTACTGACTTTGCTAGTACTTTTTATATAGCCTGTTGTAAAACTAGGCAGATATCTAGATGAGTTGATGTACTCACTGGAAGACCTCTGTGTACCCCAGGGGTATGCATACCCCTGGCTGAGAACCACTGCTCTAAGTGAATGCAGATTTTGTTAGAAACAGCGTGAACTAGATACAATTTACATAATGTTGTGTTAAAAAATCATGGCATCGTGGATCATAAGTGTACTCACCTCTGGATATAACATTTTGTGGGATGAGAAGCTTTATATGGAAAAGGTATAGGTGTTGTAACTACATTCATTTGTTTCACTAATTTGCTTATCATGCTAAATTTACAGAACTACAATTAAAACACAATAATATATGGTCACCTTAATTTAAAATACCTCTTGAATAAAAATGGAGTTTTTCAAAGTTAGTTAATTTAATAGCAAGAAGCATAACTTTATAAATACTGAACGTACCTCATTGATACCAAGACAGTATGTCCAGACCCAGAAATAGTAGTGGTTTAATATTTCAATATAGAAGAAACAATGATGATTTTGAATGAATTAAGCATTCATGCCTAAGAGTTGTAATCTGATATAACTTGTAAACTGATAAAAAACAAGGCTAGAAGAGATGAAAATTACTTACATTTGAGAAATCAAACTAATAAGTTTCACTAGACATATTTAAAGCTCATATTTTATAAATGTGTATTTCTCAATATCTTTCTTATTTAAAAAAGGGAGTTCAGGCTGTACCATCACCATATTATATATGGTTCATTAATAAACAGTCTTTATGTTTTAAGAAAAGTCTACATCTAAATTATGATGGCATTTTCCACACTATCAATCAGACAAACCGTAGGATCTGACTCTGATCTCATGTGAACCAATTAAATCAAGACTAATTCCACTGAAGTCAGTGGAATTATACTAGTATAAACCAGTTAAGAGAGATCCGAATCAAGCCTTTTGAAAGGGGACAAATAGTGTAAAAGCCTACAGCATTCAGAGGATGGATAACTAGGAAAAACATTTCATGTTTAGGATAAGCCAATGTATGTTTACTTTTCTTCACAACCATAGGTTTGAAGGAATTACAGTTGCAAGAAATGGTGGAACACATGGAAATGTTTCAGTTACTTGGATTATAACTCGTAATAGCAGTGATCCTTCACCTGTGACTGCAGACATCACTCCTGCCTCAGGGGTGTTACGTTTTGCTCAAGGACAAATGTTGGCATCACTTCTTCTGGACATTATCAGTGATGATTTCCCTGAAGAGGCAGAGCCCTATCTGCTTAGAATTCTAGCTGATACAATACAGGGTGGTGCAGAAGTGAGTGAACCTGCCGAGGTAAGTCTGGTTTTATGTTGTTTTTCAGAGAAGTGGGCAGGGGAGTAAAAAGACTTTTTCGAGTTTAGATAAAGCTGATCATTTAGAAAGGCTAAGGATTTGTACTTAAACCATGGAACAAAATTATTTGTATCTGTTTGTATTGCAGTAGCCCCCAGAGACCCTAAGTGAGGTCAGGGCCCCATCGTGCAAGGCACTGTACAAACAGTATCTCTGTCTCATGGTTAAATGACAGTGAGGCATGTATAAGTCTATTTACTTGATTGTAAAATGGCCCCATACTGGCTGTAATAATATTCTGCAGGTTAAGCCTGGTGCAGAAGGGGCATTCAACAGGTGCTCAGTGGATGGGTTATGTGAAGCCGCTCAGCGGACAGAAAACTAATGTTAATGAGTTCCCCACAAGCCCCAAGTGGACACGTGTATCCAGGCCCCATTTCTCCCATATAGGGGCATGGAGTTTACTGCAACTCTGGGCTGTAATCCCATGACATTTTTTGTTTAGGAAGCATAGGGAGATAGGCATAGTATTCAAACTGTTAGCAGCTTGGGGGACGTTCTCCTCCTTCTTAGCTACCTTTACCCCTAGGCTCTATCCCTTACAAAGCAATACTGTTCAATGGGTGCCTTGACATTTCAAGGATCTCTGTGAGATCCGGTCAGGGAGACGCTGTATAGTCAATGATTTTGCAATTACATCCTAGTGGCCAGGGAGGGAAAAGCAGAGTCCCTGGCTAGGGGGTATGCAATCATGTAGCTCTTATATGGGTGCCTCTAAGCACCTTGTCTACAGCGCACAAATCATTCTCACAATTTTAATTAATTGCTATCTTGGCTGGTAATTTCAACAGAGGCCAAGTGTAGAATGGGCACGGAACTAAGCTATTCGTTGTTCTCTAGAGGTGGACTCATTGAGTCATAGTTGACACATGTCGATGGTGCACTGTGAGTAAGTTCACACAGCTACTATTATACATATACTGTACAAAGGACACTTCAGTTTTTCATGAACACTATAAATTCACAGAAAAATGGGTGTGGAAAATCTCATGGTAACAATCAGAGCAACCACCAGTAGAAGAATGAATAATACTGTATGGTGTGTGCTAAAGGTGACATATAGTAATAAGGATATTTTTCTCTTCTTGTAGCTTTTGTTCTACATTCAGGACAGTGATGATATTTATGGTCTAATAGAGTTTTACCCTTTGGAGAACCAGAGGATTGAAAGCAACCCAACAGGGCGTTTTTTGTCCTTGAGTTTTGCAAGGCAAAGAGGAACAGTCGGAGTTGTGAGGTTGGTTTATATTGTCCTGTACATTCCTGCTGGAACCGTGGATCTTGAGCGAGCAAAAGATGACATCCTAAATGTTTCAGGAAGAGGCATCCTCATCTTTCCGGAAGGGAAACCCCAGGACATCTTAAATCTACCAATAAGAAATGATGCATTTCTTCAAAATGGTGCCCATTTCCTCATACAGGTACTTTATATGTTAAAATATTTATCAACTGCTTTTCAAATAAACAAGGGCACAGTGTTGCTAGTAGTTGCATACTTTTGTATGCACTGAGAATTACCGATACAGTATGTAGCTAGGAAATCTTTCTCTGTTGTAAAGAGGTTTTTTCAGGAAATATATCTTGTAGAACCCTGTTCTCAAATAATTATTTTACTAGCACACGTCTTTTCTGTAAGCCCTCTATTATAACATAATAAATGTATTAACTAGAATTCAGCAACAAAGAATAAACTAATTGTTGCAAAATTTTACTGCTCTTCCTTCACTCCAGGGCAATAATACTTTTAAAGAAATGACTAAAATATATTGAAGTTTTTTGATCATTGTCATTATTATGGAAAAGGACGGTTGAGTAGGTTTTGTGGTAAATTTTCATGACGGTGTTACCAGAATGATATTTGTTCCTTCTTTTTCATTTTTTGCATTTAGGGCCTGATCTAAAGCCCATCGAAAGGTTCCCATTGACTTCAATGGGCCTTAGATCTGGCTCTTAGTCTACACTCTTGGAAGAGATCCAGTTTGGATCATCAGTCAGGCCCTAAGTCAATGATGTGAGCCAAAGTCAGACATGCTGATGTAATATAAGGTTGTGGGAGATACACCTACTTACTGGAGTGTGAATACTGATCACTCTAGGGAAGTGTGTGGACGGCTAAGTTGATATAACTTATTTGTCGAGAAGCCAAGAGAAGGTATAAGAATTACTCTTTGTATTGAGGTAGGACATAGGGGCCCCAGTCATGGACCAAAAGCCAATTTTGCGAAGTGCTATATGAACAACTAACAAAAAAGACAGTCGTTGCCCTGAGGAACTTACAATGTAAGTATAAAACAGGAGAAAACAGAGAGATACGATAAAGAGAAAGGGGGAACATATAGTAACTATAGTAATATAGTGAGACAAAACTGTTCAGTATGAAAAGCTATTGTAACAGCATACTGGAATGGGGGAGCGGTCTACTCTTGTTACTTTTCAAGATACACTCTTCTCTTCCATACCCTTGGCACGTGACCAACACCAATTTACATTCCTTTAGACTAAACTAAACTCAGCAAGCCAAATCCAAAGAGGATAAGTAGGGAGTGTAAGTTAAACGTCAGTAAGTCTGTATGAATCTAAGGGAGTCTAAGCTGGTGAAACATACACCACATTAGACTTGCTTCTGAATTGAGCTTCGTAGTTTTTCTTCCAGTTTTCTTTCCAGGTTCTCTCCTGCCCTTTATTTTTTCTTCTTTCTAATTTTGTTTCTGGAAGCAGGCAATTTCTTTCATTGCTGATTAGAGCAGGTTGAAAATTTTCCATCTAAATTATTTTTTTACAGAACACCTGAAAATAAAAAAATTCACCTGCAATGCCAGAATGTTTTTGATTCAGAAATGCTTGCATGGTGACTCATGGGAGGTGTAGTTTGGGTGCCTTATGTATTCAGTCTCCTCTGGGCCAAGTTCCCCAGCCAGACTATCCATGATGCACCACAGTGGCTCACCAAGAAGGGAGACTGTGGTGCATCATGTGAGATGTAGTCCAGCCAGGGAGCCTGGCCTATAGAAGAGAACTGGGGCATGAGGCATCCAAACTACAACTCCCGTGAGACACCATGGCAGCACTTCTGAATACAAAAGTTTTAGGTTTCAGCCATGTTTTTAGTGGGTTTTCAGACGAAAGTTTCTGGCTGATATTTTTTAGGTTTTAGACAATTTTTTTTCAGTTTTTAATTCTTTTTTTTTGCCAAAAAGTTTGAAATGTCCCATGGAATACTTCACAATCATTTTTTTTGTGTGTTTTGTTTTTGCATTTTCATCAAAATTTCCATTGCGGGAAGGGAGACATTTTCTGATTAGCTGCACTGCTGATAGCCAAGATGACCATGTCCCATTCTTTTAATTTTAAAATTTGATCTCCCTCCTGGAGCTCTAGAACAGATTCATCTGCTATATCTGCTGCAGATGTGAAACATATTAATCTACCACACTTAAATACAAAGGAGATTTTAAGAGGTATTGAAATGCAGTAAAAGTGTGGGATGTAAAAAAGCAAACAAACTAGTGCAGGATAGATATTGTAGAATTCCTCATGGCCAGTGATCCTGTGTGCATTGCACAGCTTTTCAAACTTCAGATCGCAGACTTCAGTGCTGTACGTTCTCTATGAACCGGAAGGATCTTTGTGTTTAGATAAATTAAACAAGAGGGGCCTCCTATAGTGGACAATTCATTTAAAAACTCATTTGGAAAACAGCACTATTTGTCACTAAGACAATCCCTTCATGTTGTGAATGAGCTATAAGATCAGGGAGCATGGTTAGAATGAGAACATTACAGAGCTTGTACTGTACACAATAAATGAGTAACTCAAGAATTGGGGGAGGGAAGAGGAGGAGGAAACGAAGCTTGAATGAAGCTAAAGAATGGCTAGAAGAATCAGAGAAATGAGCTGAATATTTTTCAGTGACATACCCAATTAAATAATCTACTGTAGTCAGAGATACAGCTTTTGGCATGTTAAGGAAGACTAATGGGCTTTTCCATATTCAAAGGATCCCAATGTATTGATTAATTCTTTGAGTGATTCAGTCAGGCCAAGCACAGATGCTTAAGACATCCAGTGATAAAAGCCGTGACAACTCAAACACTAACTCAGATACTATGTAAAATAAAGTAAATATTTTACTACTCACTCATTCTTCCTCCATGCCTCCCCCAATAACTCCTGGAAAATAATAAAATAAGATAGTAATAAATGGGACTTGGTGAATGGCTATTTTTTGAGACAGCTGGCGGGAAAAAGGAAGAGTGTTGGAGGTACTTTCTTTATAAAATAATATATTTACTATAGTTCTTATCTATCTTAGCTATCAAGTAATTGTTGGTGGTGAAGGCTGTAAAAATGTTTATGAGATGAGGATGGAGTAGAGCAGTGTTTCTCAAACTTTTTTTTTCTGCGGACCACTTGAAAATTGTTGAGGGTCTTGGCGGACCACTTGATGATCTTTCCAAATGTTATTTGTACCGTTAGTTAACTATTTTAAAGCGCTTTGGTTAAAAGCACTATATAAAAAACCCTTTAATAATAATTAAAGTTTTTTTGTTCTACAAATAAAAGCACACAACTCATAATTTAATACCAGTAGTCTTACCTTTCTAATGGTTCCCTCTCTCCCCTGCCACAGCAGTCCCCGAGCTGGGAATAGGAACGAGAGGGGGTCTCTCCCTCTCTCCCCCACTGCAGCCACCCCCGAGCTGCAGCTCTGAAGGAAGGAGGTCTTTCCCCCACCACAGCAGCCACAGAGCTGAGGCTGGGAAGGAGGGCCGTCTCTCCCCGGCAGCTGCAGCCCTGGAGTTGGGGAAAGTCGCCTCTTTCTCTGGCCGCCGTAACCCTGCACATCCCAAATTCCCCCCACCCCCTCTTCTCACCCCACTTCCCCCTCCCACCTACCCCCGTCCTCCCCAGGGGCACCACCTCACCTTACATGTGCGTCTTCTCCAGGGTCCAGGCACCTAATTAGTGGAGCCACGCCTGCGCAGAGCTCATTACCACAGTTTGAGAACCTCTGGAGTAGAGGCTCGAATGCAGAGTTAGTTTTTAGTATTAATTACAACCTAATACAATAGTGATTGCAAGAGTGGTAATTAGAGCTTGTTGAAAATTCCCAGTGGAACAGCTTTCCATTGAAAAGGTGCTGAGTTGATGAAATTGAAATGTTCCACAGAAATGTGTCAATTTATATCAAAACTTTTGACAGAGACCCTGCCTAGTTTTTTGCCAGCCTACCTGCTTGCTTCCCTGAGCTCCCGGCCTCCCTGGCTCTTCTACAGCCTGCCTGGCTAGCTGCCAGAGAGCCCGGGCTTCCCATCTCCTTCCCAGCCCTCTTGGCCAGCTGCTGAAGAGCTGGAGCTCTCAGGCTCCCAACCAGCCTGGCTCTCTGGCAGCCGGCCACATGGACAGCCACTGCTGGAAATTTTTGAAAAATGTTCTTGAAAAATGGATTTTTTTTCAAAAATATCAGTTCCATGGGAAATTTCACACTTCAGACTTGTCATTACAAATCTGAATATTTTTTTTAAAATGTGAAATTTTCCATAGATTAGGAATTGGAATTCCCACACAGCTATAGTGATAACTGACATGTTTGAATATAGAGTGAATGTGTCTGGAATTTAAAAACAAAATAAAAATGACTGGATGCATTAGGGGAAATATGGAAAACAAAATGGCATGATGTCCTATGGAAAACTGAACAATACAGAAAACGTTATGATGAAATATTACAGGGTAATGACATAATCTTCCCTGGAATGCTGTATTCACTTCTGGTTGCCTCACTACTGAATCTGCATAGATATTATTAAAATAATAGAAAAAGAGAGGAATGTTTTCTAAACTAAGGTTTGATTATATTTTATCTCTGATTAATCCATAATTAGGGTTCTACTAGATATTTTTGTACATTCAAAAACAAATACAAAAAAATAAAGCTCCGTTGCCTGCTGGTCGTTATAAATGAATACATAAGTGAATACCAGTGTGTGGAAAGGAAAAGTTTGGCTTCTATTTTAGCTATATATTTCTCAATGGAGAACTTTTAAAAAATATTTCCAGGCCAAAAATCTCTACTGGTGTAAATTGGTACGGCTCCGATGATTTCAGCAGATCTGCCAATTTACACCATCAAAAATTAAGTTCTTATACTTGGTATTGTTAGGACAGTAGCCTAGATAACTTGTCTAACTTGACAGGTAATGACCGTGTTCTCAGTCTACACTGGCAGAAGTCACTGTTGTTCAACAAGCCTAAAGGATAAGACTGATACAGGAGAGCATATGCTTTAAATTTCCCTCACTGTCTGTCTGGATCTCTGCTTTTACATGTTTAATTCTGAACCCCAATCACATCTTTCTTTGAGGTGCCTCTTTCGCTTTTTGATCTATTTGAATACACAGCTCAAGATATTTCTACATCAGTTTGGTTAGATACCCTGAAGTTGGAATATATACTTTCAAGTCTTTATAACATCAGTTAAGAAGGGTCACATATAGTACCCTCTATACTTGTTTCAGTAATAGACAGAAGATGATGCCTTTTTGACAGTATTTCCTGTCAGTATTTCCCCCAAACGCTCGTCAGAGCAATCCTTTATATTTCCACAAGGAAGATTTATTTAATGAAGGGCATTGAAAATGGAGAAACTAAAAAGGAGACAAGCCTATAAGGGCATGCTTTTCAAAAATGCACTCATGTTTTTCAGCCTACAAAAATGCAGGCCAAATTTCCATTGAAAAGGTGCTGAGTTGATGGAATTGAAATGTTCCGCAGAAATGTGTCAATTTATGTCAAAACTTTTGACAGAGACCAGGGGGCAGGCATCCTGCCTAGTTTTCTGCCAGCCTACCTGCTTGCTTCCCTGGGCTGCCGGCGTAATTTATCTGCACAATTTCTGCAGTTGTATGTGTATTTACACATGCAAATATCCAGTTGAGTTCACTATTTGAATGCTTAACATTTTGAAAAATAGATCCCTGAAAGTTTACTATCTTGTGTCCAAAAAGGAATTTTTGTTCATGTCTGTCTCCACCACATAGCTGTAAATTTGCTCCCTTGCTCAACAAATGTCATGACTGACTTTCGTTCATATTGACCTATAGTGAAGGCTGCTCTAGCCTGCACCAGCTCCAAGTGGCTACTACAGCAACCGAGGGACAGCTGAGTTTTAGCCACACCTCTTTCCTTATCCCATATATCAATATTCAGAAAATATGTGGGGAAAGGAGCCACTGTGATGGCTTTACTCCACTAAAACCTCCCCTTTTGCAGGGAAAATCCTTCAGAAGTTGGGGCCCTTTGGCCAGGCATGGGGGCTTTATCTATATCCGTAGACTTGCTTCCCACCCCTCTCCAGGAGTACTTTGTCACTCCTCCAGTAAGTTCAGACCAGTGTATTTAACGTGCACAACAAGGTTTGACTTGAGACACCTAGATATCTGATGGAGCCCTCTTCTTCTCTTCAGGACATGTATTTTCAGCCTTGTACCACTGGAAGGAGACTTACAGTTCACATAACATAAAACACAAATAAAAAATAAGAGAAAAATTGAAAGGATATTGCTAAAGATACAAAATGACAATATATTGCCACATATTTCTCAGTTAGAAACAACAGTGTTGCGCCCTTTTGATATTAAAGAATTTGGGTTTTTGTTTTGTTTTGGTTTTGTAGATGGAAAGAGTTGAGCTGGTGAATATCATTCCTCCAATCCCATCTGTAAGTCCTAGACTAGGTGCGATTCGGAATATTTCCCTGAGGATTACTCCTGACATTGCAAATGGGGAAATTGGTTTTACTAGTAATCTTCCAATTATTCTTCACGAGCCAGAGGATTCCACTGCTACCATGGTAAGTAAGCCTTTTTCATATTGTCCTTCACTGTTGCAAGTTATTTATAGGAAGTTTAATCTATTTTCCTTAGTGTAGTCTTTCAAAAGTAAATTGGAGAGAAAACCTTTCTGTAAATCACACCTAATCTAAAACATTTCCCATGTCAAAAGTAAAAGCCAAGTTAGAAAAAGAACAGTTTTTTTCATAAAGGCCAAAATTGTGTAAGACTTTAATGGCGTTATAACAGAGGTGAATTTGGCCTGTGATATCTATAAACACATCTACAAAGCCAAGGGTTAATCTTTCCTATAGTCACACTCAACAAAATATACTGAGGGATATTTTGGTCCCTTTTCTCTGATTCAGATCCATGTTTGTGGGTCCTGGACACTAAGAGGTAAAGTTAGTTAGACCCACACATAGGAACTCAGAATTGGAGAGGCAGGGATCAAATGTGCCTTAGTTGTGTCTTGTTTGACTTAACCATCTAAATGGGCTAACCTTTTCCTAATGCAACATTTATTATAATCAGGGATGGGCTTGAGCTGTGGATCAGGATATTAATTTCCCAAAGGCTTGTGTGTGTTCAGGTTCAAGGTTTTGGTTGGTTTCCATCTCTAAGTTTGTTACATTTGAAATATTGAGAACACGGGGAAAATATTTACAACATTTTTGAATATAATGCCTAAAGTTTTAAAAATAAAGTATTTTCCTGCCTGCTATCAAGTTCAATTTGTATGCAAATAAGATTTACTATAGTCTTCCATGTAAAATACTAGTATTGATTCAATATGAAGACTGAGAAATTAAGCACTCCAATGTCAGGACATTTCTAAAGTTAAAGGTTGAGCAGTCCACCTGAACTCTGCCTTTAGTTTTCCTGACAAACACCTTGCCATCCTCATATCCTCGTTAGCAAAATGCAGAAGCAGCTAACTGTTTAGAGTTGGGTTTTAATCCTCATCCTGCCAAAGCCTGTTTTAAAGCCATGTTAGAAAAGCTACCCATTTAAAAGTTCAAGATACATTCAGCCTGCTGGTCATACTTAAAGGTTAGCATGACCCCAATCCTAGAGTTCATTGAAAGGAGCCCTGGGCTAGGAAGCGGGGGGGGGGGGGGTCCCAGCTCTAAACAGCTGTCACAAAGTTCTACTGATATTTTGTTACCTTTTAAAAAATTGTCCTATGGCTTAAGGGATAAAGTTTCTGCTTCGAGGACAGGCATTAAAAGCTCAAAATACAGTAGAATGTTTTTTTCATTTTGAACTGAATAAAAAAGGTACAGAAAATAAATCCCGGTTGCCTTCAAAGTCTGTACTTATATCTTTGGACAGCTTATAAATGTGCAATTAAAAACATTTCTTCCCATTTAGCTTACAAAGACTAGCATTAAATCCCTGAAGTTTTAAAATTACTGTAAATGTGAAAAATAATCAAGAAATACTGAGAATCACTATCTTTTATTATTTTATTGTTTTTTCCCCCTAAATTTAAGTTACTAGGTGGAAGACTGACAGTCCTGGAGCTTGAGTTCTTTATTTATCTACAGAGCAGTTAGTTTTCTATGCTGTACCACAAACTTTGATCTGAAGATATTGGTAGTCCATTAAAAACAATGGAACTACTCACAGGCTTAAAGTAAAGCACACGTGCAAGTGTTTGCAGGATCAAGGTCTAAGATAAGAAGTTAGAAATGAATGCTTGAAATAAAGATACAGTTATATATACCAGCTCATCTTGTTGTGAATGCTGCAAACATGTTACTGGTTTTTTAGAATGACAGAGAGGAAATTGAGGGGAAAAGTGGAGTATGTATTTACCACTGCTCATCATTTTGTCACAAGATTACATAATTCCTCTGATGACCAGTTTGAGCCAGTAAAGTGCACTTTTCTGGGATTTTTAAAATGTTGCTCCCAAATGAGAGAGCGAGAACTATCAACCTCATGGAAATGATTATGCTGGTTCTTCAGTTGACCCACTGATAAATAAAACATGTCATTTTGCCACTCAGGCACAGTAGTTTCCAAATATTATATATTTAAAGTTTGTGAGCCCAAAAGAAGCATTTTCAAGTGCACTAAGATTCTTCTGTGTGTTCTAATATCAATCAGGGAACACTATTTCTTTTTTTTTTTTTCCACACTCTCATATTCTTTCACTATTATCTTAATGCCAGTCTTCCCACGGTTCCTGAATTTGGACAGCTTCATTGGCAGGCTGTCTTTTTCAAACTCCAATTAACACTCTGCTAATTAGTTTAAACAATTAGTTGATTAGATGGTGCTAAAATAATGAAAGTAAATATGTGGTAATTATCTTTAAAACCACTTTCTCTTCTTGAAGAGATGAGCATTGGCAATTCAGTCACACAAAGCTTATTACACCTGTGGCTTCTTACTCAATTGTCATATGAATTAAGTTGTAAACAGCTTGTTTTATCTCTTTATTAATCTAAACATATATGATTATATAAGTGAGTCAAACGAATACATGAAATACATACTTTCACAGTATTTCATTGATGTAACTCCATTGACATCCATGGTGTTAATTCTGATATTCACTGATGTAAGTGAAAGGAGAATCAGCCTGTCCATACCAATATGCACACTGTCCATTTAGTAGTTTGTTAGGGTGTAGCTGATTTAAAAAAAATTAATCTGTTGCTTTCAAAGTCACAGATTGCCATGTTGTTTTCTAGGTTTCCATTGCTCTGCATCGAGATGGGACTGATGGGCAAGCCATTGTGTTTTGGAGTTTTAAACCTTCTGGCCTCAATCCAAAAGCAGTAACGTATGATGATCTAAGTCCTTTTAATGGCTCTGTTTTGTTTTTATCTGGACAAAGTGACACTTCAATCAACATTACTGTCAAAGCTGATGATATCCCTGAAATGAATGAAACTGTGACATTAACCTTGGACAGGTATTGTATCCTAATAGTATAAAGAGCAAATGAAATACCTTTCATTTCATATGTTGTGAACAGTATTGGTTTACTATCACACAATTCATGCAGTGTGTTGGTAGAAGCCTGATGGAACATCGTGCCCTAGACCAGTGTTGTGGATGGTTTCTGTTTTCCCTGGAGGGTAATGTGGGAATGTATATTCTCCTTGCTATCTAATGAGTTGATTTCATATTTGCTATGGCTGAAATATGGTTTTGAAGACCTTGTTAGACTACTAAGTTCACATTTCAGCTCTGATCTCTCACTATATTTCTGTGAAAATATGCATGTACAAATTCACTTCTAAGAATTCAAGGTATCCAGAAGTGGTATAGATACGTAGCACGAACAGCTTCATAGTTCATGAAAGTTTTGGTTCTAGCACTTAATGTTGATTTCCACTGGAAGGTCAACTCTCTGTTAGCTAACAGAAAACAGAAGTTAGAATTCTAATGGATATTGTAAATCACACAATACTTGCTACAGTCCACATAGTGCTATTTTCTTTGATGGGGTTTATGTTTGTTGCTCCCATTGAAGATATGTGGTCACTCTCTTTTATGATAGTTCTCATTCTTGGCTATTTGACTAGCTCCATCACAGCTCATGGATTCTCAGGTGACAGCAGTGGCCTGGAGTCCCTTTTTTCACACTCATCTGGTTTGGAGCTTGTAATCTCTCTTCACAGATACAGTTCTCTATGCCTTTGAACCTCCACACTGTAATGCATCTTGCTGCCACATGTATGTATACTTCAGTTAGTGCACAATACACTAGACAGATTACAGGAGCCGAGGAAGAGTATAGTATATATATAATATAATATATATATATTAAAAATCCCTTCCATTTGCTACTCCACCTCCCAGTGCTCTGGGGAAGAACTTTCCAGCAGTGCCCCTCCTTCCAGCACAACAGATGAGCATACTTGCTGTATGCTGGGCACCTGGTGCACCCCTCACCCCTGAGATCTTCGTCAAGGACAGCTGTAGCTAGCACCCAACATTTGCCTTCCCCAGTTGGTGTCTTATCTGGAAGAAACACTTGCAAGGGATGCACACTAGCTCCCAGAAAGCTGAACTCTAGACACCCATAGCCAATCAAATGCAATCATTTCACATAAGCATACAACAGGTGAAGAGAAAAACCAGAACCTCAAGTTCCTACTGATCTATACAAGGTCAGCATTCAGGAAGACAGTTTATCATATGCTACTTGATCACAAAATAAATCATTGTTAGGCCTGCCTTGCAGAAACTTGGCTGGATGCTTCTGTGAGAGCTCCTTGTGTTCTCCACAAGCTACTAATTACATAAAAGACATAGAGCCACTGAAGAGATGAATGCAGGAGGAATATTTCCCTTGCTTCTCTGCTTTTCTTTCTGTGGGTGGCTCTAGATGGGACTGGTTTAGTCCTAAGTGGTGCACAGGATCTGGTACAAGAGGCCAGTGAAGTTGAACTGCCTGGCAATAGCAACCATAGTATAATTAAATTTAACATCATTGTAGGGATGAAAATATAAAAGGAATTCACCACAGTAGCATTTAACTTCAAAAAGGGGAACTACACAAAAATGAGGAGGCTAGTTAAATGGAAATTAAAAGGAACAGTGAAGAATGAAATGCCTGCAAGCTGCATGGAAATTTTCTAAAAACACTGTAATGGAGACTCGGACTATATGTATACCCCACATAAAAAAAAACAACAGTAAAAAAAACAAAAAATTCCACCATGGCTATTCAACAGAATAAAAGAGGTGCTTACAGACAAAAAGACATCCCTTAAAAAGTGGAAGTCAGATCCTTCTGAGGAAAATAGGAAGGAACATAAATTCTGGCAAGTCAAGTGTAAAAGTATAATTAGACAAGCCAAAAAAGAATTCAAAGAGCAACAAATGAAAGACACACAAACTTACAGCAAATTTTTTAAATTACATCAGAACCATTTTTTTGGTTTGTATGGTTCCTGAGGAAAAGGAGGTTGCCTGCCCGCAGAAACTCTGGGCAGAGACTGTGGGAGATTGAGGACAGAAGAAGCAACTAAGGATGTGGGGAAATAATGTACCATGATAGGATGAAGAGAATCAACGGAGGATGAGGAGGAAGCAAAGGGGAGGAAGAAGAAACAGATAAGATTGATAGAAGGAAGAGACAGAACACAAGGTGGACTTCCGCAATCCTTTCCACAGTGTGTTGCGTGCTACAAGTCTATTCCCTCCCTCCAATCACTCTGATCAATCTCTGCTGCCCCCATTGTGACTTAAAAATTATGGCCACAATGAGGAGCTGAATAGGGCACTATGCGGTTTAACAAATATAACCATTCCTGCTGTGGCTGTGCATTTCAGGGGCAGCAGGGAGTACTGATCTGGAGAGCGATGGGGGTAAAGTGTGTGCCAACAGTAAGCAGATTTCACAAGCTTCTGTTGGCATGGTCAGAGGTGAAGAAGCAGAGAGATGGTCTGGACTGGAAGGGGAAACCAAGCAGGAGACAAAATCCAAATTTTTCTGTGGACCTATACAGTCTCTGTCCAGCAGTGAGTTAATCTCCCCCAAGCCTGTGGCTGAAATTTGGCAGTCCTGGTGCTAGCAGAAGCCAAGAATGGAATGAACATGGAGGCCACCTTTCTCTGTTAGAAATGGCTCTTCAAAACCACGGGTGAAGGATAATGGCAGGGTGATGTGTGAAAGCTTGCACTGCTGCTGTCTGCATGGTTTCTATTTTGTGGGGAACAGAAGACTTCAGTTTCCAGGGCTGGCAACCCAGCACCTTTGAGCAGTAATGAATTAGAATCAACACAAAGAGAGTGTGTGCTGGAGAAGTGTTTGTGCTGTATTTATATACTGCAGCATCAATCATGGTGAAAATCAAATGTGTGGGCTATGGTAGCTTTAGTAAATCTATATATCTGTACTCCCACACACATATATGCATTTAGTAACACCATAGATAAAATATGCAGTGATAATATGAGCTCTAATGAAGAAGATTGTATGTTACTTATTGAAATTTAGTTAATGTGTCTAACTCTATTCAGGTTACATTTTTACAAAACATTAAAGATTTAACTACATCCATATTTACAAAAGAAACTCTCAAGCCATCATAAATACATTCTCCCTCTCTTTGCTCCCCTGTTCTCTATTAAAAACTACCACCCTTCAGGAGAAGCCTCAGTTAATAGGTAGGCCTGACTATGTTCCCTGAGTTAAACAAATCTGGGCTCTGTGAAATCAAGTGGGGCAGAATTCAGCTTCAGTATTGGGGATCTTTCTCTGTGAGAACCTTTCCCCCAGGCCCTTCCTGTTTAAATTGTGACACTGCAAGTTTACGCATTTCAGCTGATTGTAACTACCACAGTTGGGAAGAGACAATACTGGGACAATATTGTAGGAAGCCATGTGTAAAGCATGAAACAGTCACTTAACAGGTTAAAACTAACACCCCATATTTCATCCAGAAACAAATTGGAGGCCAATACAAATTATGAAGGACTGTTATATTGTGCACCTTGAGAGGAGAACTGATTATGAGGAGGCAACCATATACTGCGCCTGGTGAAGATTCTGAGTGGGTTGTTTTGGGTGTAGCCTCATGTTGTGTGCCAGGCAGTAATCCAGACCAAAACATATATAACACCAGATCACCGTGGTGAGAGCTACATGAGGAAGAAAAGACCCTTGTCTTCTTGCCAACTACCAATGGAAAATAAAAGTCATAGAGTGCTTAGAGTATTTATTCAAAAGCAAATTCTCACACATTTTTTTGAAATCATATCTGATGTAATTTGAGAAACTAGAACAAGGTTGTAGATGTACAATCTCCCAGATCTTCGGCTGGTGTAAATCTCCATAGTTTCATTGACTTCAGTGGAGCTATCTCAATTTACATCTGCTATGAATCTGGTTGTAAGTATATTCAGAAAATGTTTACATTCTGAGTTATAGAAAGAGGTTTAAACATTGCAGTCACAGAATGTAAGTTTGTGACCTTTCAGTGGTAAGTGTCTGATGGTTTTCAGTGTAGTAGAGATTAGTCAATGGTGGAAAAGCAGCTAATTGCAGAAGGCCCATTGAAGGCCTCTCAGGCTGATTAAGTTCCTTAATTGCAGTGCTCAGTTGTGGCTTGTGTGTTGTGAGATGCCTTCTGCACTGAGGTTCAAAGAAACACCAGCACATACTATAATATTTTCTCTTTACTCAGTGTTTAGGCTTCCCTATGCTTTCAACTTCTCTCCCAAGAGAGCTGGTGTTCTAATACAGGGATGTGTGTTGTTCAAAAGCTTTTCATGTTAAAGTCACCTAACTTTCACTGTAAAAATTTAGCTGGTCTTGTCTTCAGAGATTTATCAGACTTCTTGAAAATAAGGAATAGAATATTGGAGTGAGTGCTAATTCCAACTGCTATTGCTAATTTTGATTACCATTCAAGACAACAACACTGAATTTCATTTGTCATGAATAGAAAAATAAGTGAAAAATAAAATAGCCTCTAGAGAATCAAACCTCTCCTTTTGGATTAAACCCTAGGCAGAGGTATCCCTTCTGATGAGAAACTCAGTGGAATTTGTACTGTGACAAATCCTACTTTAATCCTTTTCTTTAAAGCTAGGTCTGGGCACTAATTAAATCAGTAGATAATCCCCAAAAAATTAAAGAGGGATGAGCATTGAATACAAACCTAGGAAGCAGAGTGATCAGACAACATTCCATAGCAATTTGAAGTTTACCTTGCCTGAATCCCTTGCTCTGAAGTAAATGTGTTTAATGAAGCATGGTTTTAATGAAAAATTAAACAAATTCAATGACAGTTCTGTTTTCCAGGCAAATTTCAAAGCATGGAACTCATATTTTTGCTGAAAGTCTTATTTGCTATTCAAAATCTTTGAACCTCAACTATGTTAAGTTTCTCCATTAGTTTTTTTAAAATTTAAAATAGAAATAGTTTATAAATACATAGAAATTGCCATATTGGATCAAATCCAAGGTCCATTTAGTCCAGCATCCTTTCTGACAGTGTTCAGTACCAGCTAATTGAAGAGAATGTGCAAGAAACCTTGTGAAGCTGGTGTAAATTGTAAGAGGCATTTAGGGGACAATATTTTTTAAAAGTCTGTTTGTTACAAAAGTATCAGAGATAGCATATTTGATTTTCAAGAAGGAAGCATTTTATACTTTTTCTCATAGACTTATAGATAAGGCGAGAAGGCACCATAATGATTGTCTAGTCTGACCTCCTGCAGATTGCAGGCACAGAACCTCGCCCACCCACTTCTGTAATAGACCCATAACCTCTGGCTTAATTACTGAAGTCCTCAAATCATGACTTAAAGACTTCAAGTTACAGAGAATCCACCATTTTACACTAGTCTAAACCTGCAAGTGACCCAGGCCCCATGCTGCAGAGGAAGGCAAAATCCCACCCAGGGTCTCTGCTGGTATGACCTGGGGAAAATTTCTTCCTGACCCCAAATATGGTGGTCAGTTGGACCCTGAGCATTTCCGCTAGACCCTACAGCCAGATACCAGGAAAGAATTCTCTGAAGTTACTCAGAGTCCTCCCCATCCAGTGTTCCATCACCAGCCATTGGAGATCATTGCTACTAGCAGTCGCAGATGGCTACATGCCATTGTAGGCAGTCTCGTCATACCATCCCCTCCCCTAAATTTATCAAGCTCAATCTCGAAGCCAGTTAGGATTTTTACCCCCACTGCTCCCCTGGGGAGACTGTTACAGAACTTCACTCCTCTGATGGTTTCTGTTACAAACTTAAATGAGATCAGATCAGATCAGATCTTCCTAATAAGTATTTTATAGTGAAATTGTAAGTTTGACAGCTTTTTTCCCCATAACTTTTGCTTGGAGAAAACAAAACTAAAATCTTTGACATATGCGTCAATACGTTCTGACATAGGCATCATTACAGTGCTGCCAGTGTATGCCTTTAGCTGTGGGTACAGTAGGGGAAGTGTCAAATGAATCTGCTCCTCAGGGGATAAATCAGTGTTTGTCACCACGATCAGATAATAATAAGCAACCTTTGTTCCTGAGAGCTGCTCAAGTGCACTTGAGGATTTGTCTCAATATGCATAGGGAATTGGGAAGGACTAAGGTCATGTGCAACTCTCTGCAGCAGTTGGAATATTTGCTTCCATAATGCAAAACCTCAATGTGCACCAGACAGAGCGCGGAAAGAGGCTGTTACAGGCAATATGCCTGGGTATTGGCCTGGTATTTGCTGTTCTGGATTAGATCCCTAGTTCACTGCTACAAGTGAACAGTCCCATTGAATCAAAAGGACTACTTTTGTGATTAAAGTTAAGCACACACACACAAGTTTGCAGAATTGGGGCCTAAATCAGTAAAGTGTATTCATTAATATGCAGTACTAGAAAATGAAAATTAGCAGGATCAGGCTCATTTCCCCAAGAAAATATAGCATCCAAGTGAAGTCACGTGGTGCTCTAATGTGAACGTTTGGCTCTAAATTTCAAATTCACAACACTAATTTCTTTTTTTTTTAGTCTCTTAGTGATTAATGTATTTGATAACACAGGTTGTAAATATTCAGGGCCAGCATACTTACTCTGTGAGTGATCCCAACGAGTAGAAGTTATGAAATCTAATCCTCATTGTTTCTATTTAGTATTTTATTTTTTTCATAGGTGTTTATTTTTTCAGAAAGAATATACAAATAAAGTTAGGAAAATACATCATGTCAAAGCAGCTTTATTATCCTCATTAGCCTGGATACAGTGCATATATTTTTTAAAAGGACTCAGTCTTGCTTGGATTGAAGTCGATGGCAAAACTCTCTTTGACTTCAATGGGAGCAGAAGCAACCTCTCTGATATTAATTTGTAAGAACACCCAGTTTTTTATTTCAGGTTGTAAGCCTCATGGTATTCTTTGCCTCTTTCCTTGTGGTTGCCCTCTTCAGGTTTTATGCTATTAGCCATATAGTTCACCACAGCTTGCTACTAGATGCTGACAAGCTTCCTTAGTCCATCTTCTTAACAGAGATTTTTGTCTCCATTATATTTGGATTCATTCAATGTAACTCCATGCAGCTGAAAGAGATATTGTTTCTGGCTTGACCATTCACTCATTAAGAAATTATTATAATTTAAATCCTAACAAATGCTTGAACATACATATTAAAACCCACCTGGTAGTCAGGATGTCTCCTTTGTGTCCTGTGTTTATATACTACCAACAGCTTGGCTGTTGATGTTACAGTGCCATTTCTAAGTATGTGGGTTATATTTGTTCAGATTAAAAGTTAATTAATTTTTTTGGTTTAGCAAACTTGGAATATTTTTCCTAGTATTTTCATTATAATAATACTTGGCTCTGGAACACTTTTGCAGTGTATTTTGTGAAGGAAGGGGCAAATCCTGGCCTCAATGAAGTCAATAGCAAAACTCCCCATTGACTTCAGTAGAGCCAGGATTTCACTCCCTAAGCCTAACTGTAGCCTGTTTGGACTGTTGTGATGCATGATGATATATAAAAAGATGAGGCCGTTAACACATAGTAAAAATATGCTGTTAAAAATTGCCGAGCAGAGACATACTCAACCTCAGTTCCAGTCTGTTCTGGGCTAATCATCATAATTTGGTTACAAATGTGTGACTAAAATTCAAGGAATTAAGAGATTAGAAAATACTTTTCTTTGATATATTGTACTTTTGTACTTTGATTAATCAAAAAATTGTCATAAATGAGACTTCATGTAACTTCATGTTGAGCAGGGGGTTTTATGTGTTCTCATTCAAACTCTCCTTATGTTTATCTGCCAATATAGTCATTTTGGCAGATAGATGAAAAAACAGATCTTAGAGGCAGGTAGACCTGAGAATAAAATTTTTTTGTGTGTCTAATTAAAGGCACTAAGTAATTACAAACAGAGCTGAATAAAATTGACTCAGCTGCTGTGGTTTGTGAGCATTTACAGTGCTTGGCAGCCATCGAACTCTTGGGGGAGGGCTTAGTAAGGAATGACTTGAATGGGTCTTGACATGCTTATTGGTCATGGGGTCATCTCTCCTAAGTGGAAATTGCTGAACCTCTTGCTGGCATTTGTCAACAGGGAAGTGCCAAGCAAGTAGCGTTCCCATAAAGTGAACATTATTAGCTATTAGAAAAGAAAAAAAAGCTTTAGTTTTTTTATCCTTCTCTTCTAAGATTGGTATTATTGAAATTCTGGCAAATGGCACTTTTATCCCTCTCCCCCTTTCTTTCTCTCTGTATTGACAGGGTAGAGACAGAAAGGTTTGTCGTGTACTTTGGGTAAGTGCAGCGAGCAGTGTCTTTGTCTTCAGTGAATCAACACTTTGTTTTGAAAGTGGTTGGGTTGGACAAGACTCTGTCCTCTTTATCATTTCTTTCTCTCTGAATAAGCATACCTTCTGCATCTCCTCAGGCAATGCATGCTTCCTTTGCAGTTTCGTTTGGTGACATGGGGTGCCAGCTTGAAAATGCTTCTTTATTTAGGGTCTGTGAATGATAGATGTTATGAATGCATGGCTCAGCGTTTGATGTTTGAGCATTTGATGAAACAGTGGATTAGTTGTTTAAAATCGCCACAAGTACAACTTGCCTCAGTTAAATCACTGAGCTGAATACAATTGGTCAAAATAAGTGTTCTATAAATATCCTAAAATAACTTATGAGCAGAGTTATTTTCTTCTTTAAATAACCTGCATATATTTTGTAGTACAACTTCTTCCACTGACACATCAATAATTTGCAGAGTTAACTAACACAAACAAGTGACACTTATTAAATAATGAAGGACTCATTGCTGGTTTTCATCTTATATTCTGTTCTGTGTCCTTTGTTTAGGATGGGCTGTGATAGGTAATAATCAGGAACCAGGAGCATTATTCTTTACTGATTTCCAGAATTGCCTTTGGGAATTTGTGATTCAGTTAATTCCAAACATTTGATAAATTTTGGTCCCAAGTGAAGGTTTATTTTCTTTATGTGAAATACAGATCAAGGGTGGATAAGAGGTAGAACAAATGCAGACAATCATGTGCTGTACATAGATCCTAATTTTCATTGGAAACAAATAATCTGAAATGATCAATTATATGAAAGTCTATGAACCTATATATTATCCAAGTTCAAAGAGGCTTTTCAGTGCATCCTTCAATGCTAGCTTCTCTTGTGTCTTTTATGCCATCAAGCTTAAAGTGTCACCTGTCGAGAGTCTGATGTGAGGGGGAAAAAGTACAAAAAAGCTCAGTGGAGACAGGATGACTGATTTATTAGAGGACAGGTAATGTTTGTAACAGAAGAGGTCAGAATCACATGTGGAAGCATAATTCTTCCTTCGGTTTCTTTGCACTCCAACTTTTCCATTAGCTCTTATTAAAATATATATAACCATGAACTCCTCTGTTTTTACTTAATTATGTAGGACTGGATTCTGTAATCAGATCTGGCCTGTTTGTGCCACTAATAAAGTGCAAAGAGGCCAGTAACTGGTCACAAGTTGCTAGCAGTGAAATCTCCCGCCACAGGGAACACTCTGCTGGCACCAGCATGCCAGTTCCTATCATGCATCAGTCACCACCCGTCTTGGAATAGGAGGTATGTCAGGAGTGGGCATGGCAGAGCAATGCTACCCTATGTCTGTGCTGCACTGGTGTAGAGGCCATAAAGGATCTTTCACCCATGACAAAAGTTATAGTTTCTAGGAAGAAGCACAAACTCCTACTGGGTTCAGGGCTAGCTCCCTGGTACCACCCCAAACATCCTGCACCAACCCAGTGGTAAGCCATAGGGGAGAATCATAATATCAAGAGTTCTGTCTAATTCCATTTAAGTCAATGGCAAAACTTGTATTAAGAGAGCAGTGTAGGGTCCCAAATGTGTGACTACAAAATTAAGTATGGCTGTCTTGGTGATATTTATTACACATGGAATAAAGTACAACATAGCACTAAATCTGACCTTTAAGTATTCATCTGTACAAACGTATTTTCATTTCTTTCTTTGAGTGTTCTGGGCACATGTGACCTTGTTAAATTCAGACCAACCAGCCACAATACACTCCACAGAAACTGAAGGTATTTTAGATGCAAAAAACTCCAAAACAAACAAACAAAAAAATAAAAACCAAACCAAACCAAAAAACCCAAAAAGAAGTACATGAAAACATTCTCATATAATTGTTGTGATTTCTTTGTTTAATCAATGTCACCATTGCAGTTAATTATTGATACTCTTTCCTGGTTGGGACACTCAACACAAACCCATCAGAGTTTACCAAAGCTCTGATACGTTTATATACTTTGCATAGTATTGTATTTGTTTTCCAAACAATACTGCTCCTTCAAAATAGCTCTTTATCTTCCTTTCTCAGGGTCAGTGTGGAAAATGAGATCCTTAAATCTGGGTTTACGAGTTGTGAACTGATCATTATGGAAAATGATGATCCTGGGGGAGTATTTGAATTTTCTTCCTCTTCCAGAGGACCCTACACTATAAAAGTAAGTTTCCATGGTAGACACCTGACCCTAAAAGTATATTTGAGTACTGGGAAACTGCTTGATGTTCCATTCTCTTTTTAAAGGAAGGGGAGTCTGTTGAACTAGAAATTGTCCGCTCCAAGGGGACACTTGTCAAACAGTTTCTGCGCTACACTGTAGAGCCTAGAGACAGCAATGAGTTCTATGGAAACACAGGAATTCTGGAATTTAAGCCTGGTGAAAGGGAGATCATAATTACTCTGCTAACAAGGATGGATGGAATTCCAGAGGTAAAAGAATTTTTGTGCACTTACTTGTGTTCACAAATTGTGTGGTTTTAACAATTGTTTATGACACAGATGCTTTCGCTTGTAGATTTTAGTGACATTTTGATGGGTTTCTGTTGGTTCTTTTCAGTCTTTCTTTTCCTTATCAAGGGACACAGAAATAGAGGGAGACTGACTGAGCTATAAAGCTATCATATGTTGTGATACATGAAGGGGGGGGGAGTAGCTCTCTTTGAGGGACACCCAGCTAACCAATCAGATGTAAAATCCTTCTTGGTCTGTTCTCTGCTTGCTTTACCAACTGAAATGGCCCCTTAACTTCGTGGTCATAAATGAGTTCAAAAGGTGAAAATCCCAAAGTGGGATGCGGTACAGCCCTGTAGGCAATGAGCAACTGCTGCAACACTTAGTCCCAATTGTTGGAGTGCTCATTCACAAATTTACTTATCATGGCCCCCCAAAGTCCCGTTAAACTTTTTCACTAGGCCATTTGTTTGATGGTGGTAAGGGGTGTCAACCAAGTGGTTTACGCCATGAGCTTCCGAAAGACGTTTCATGGTCCCTGCTGGGAAGTTAGTTCCCAAATCTGTAAGGATGTTGGAGGGCCAACCTACCCTGGCAAAAATGTCTGCCAATTCCTGGCTCATGTTTTTAGCCCTGGCGTTGCTTAGAGCTACTACTTCTGGCTGTTGGGTGGCAAAATCGATGAAAGTCAGCATGAACAGCTTTCCTCTGGGTGCCTTCTTAGGGAAAGGACCCAGAATATCCACAGCTACATGCTGAAATGGAACCTCAATGATGGGGAGTGGCTGGAGAGGGGCCTTGACCTGGTCTTGAGGCTTTCCCACCTCTGGCACACCTCACAAGACCGGACATAGGTAGAAACGTCCTTGCCCATTCCCTCCCAGTGGAATGACTTCCCCAAATGGTCCTTGGTCCGGTTCACCCCACCATGGCCACTAGGGTGATCATGGGCTAAGCTCAAGAGCTTTTCCCTATACTTAATTGGAACTATCAACTGTCTCTGAGGCTGCCAGTCCTCCTTGTGCCCGCCATAAAGGGTCTCCTTGTATAAGAGTCCTCCTCCTATAACAAACCTGGACCTATTAGAAGAGCTCAGAGGTGGTTGGTCTCTCCGTGATGCTGTCCAAGCTCCCTTGAGTCTCTCATCCGCTTCCTGCAAGCAGAGAACAGGGATTTTACAGCTAACTGGCTGGCTGGGTGTCCATCAAAGGGAGCTATTTCCCCCACCCTTCATGTCACATACCATATACTTGAAGTTGTTTTGCATGAGATTGTATTAATTGGGGTCCTGTGCACTTTGCATGAGCATTAAAGTTTCTGTGACACTTGTTGAAAGGGTAGGTTTTGTCCTGATGTCTTTGATCAAAGTTTCCTCTTTCTCCATTATTATACAGCATGCTGAAGTTCTGTTGTCCACCTGACTACGCCTTTCACACCAGAAGTAGCTGTATCTCAGTGATGCTGTTTGCATATAGTATTTGTAGAGCTTTGGATGAAAGGTGCCATGTACATGTTACATGATGGTGATGATGATTTGAAATGTTACCCTTATGCTTTCCTCTTTCTCCCCAATCCATTTGAAAGAAGAGCAACTTTTTTTTTCTAATCTAAGGTGCTGAGTAGGGAATTGGCAGATTAGGCTGACATTTGGGTTTGAATGATGATCAGGTTTTGGTCCTAATATTGAACATAAGAACGGCCATACTGGGTGAGACCAAAGGTTCATCTAGCCCAGTATCCTGTCTTCAGACAATGTCCAATGCCAGGTGCCCCAGAGGGAATGAACAGGACAGGTAATCATCAAGTGATCCATTCCCTGTCACCCACTCCCAGCTTTTGGCAAACAGAGGCTAGGGATACCATCCCTGCCCATCTTGGCTAATAGCCATTGATGGACCAATTATTCATGAATTTATCTAGTTCTTTTTTGAACCCTGCTATGGTCTTGGCCTTCACAACATCCTCTGGCAAAAAATTCCACAGGTTGACTGTGTGTTGTGTGAAGAAATACTTCCTTTTGTTTGTTTTAAACCTGCTGCCTATTAATTTCATTTGGTGACCTCTAGTTCTTGTGTTATGAGAAGGAGTAAATAACACTTCCTTATTTACTGTCTTCACTCCAGTCATGATTTTATAGACCTCAATCATATCCCGCTTAGTCGTCTCTTTTCGAAGCTGAAAAGTCCCAGTCTTATTAATCTCTCCTCATATGGAAGCCATTCCATACCCCTAATAATTTTTGTTGCCCTTTTCTGAACCTTTTCCAATTCCAATCAATTTTTTGAGATGGGGTGACCACATCTGCACACAGTATTCAAGATGTGGGCATACCATGGATTTATATAGAGGCAGTATGATATTTTCTGTCTTATTATCTATCCATTTCTTAATGTTTCCCAACATTCTGTTCTCTTTTTTGATTGCCACTGCACATTGAGTGGATGTTTTCAGAGAACTATCCACAATGACTCCAAGATCTCTTTCTTGAGTGGTAACAGCCAATTTAGACCCCATCTTTTTATATGTCTAGTTGGGATTATGTTTTCCAATGTGCGTTACTTTGCATTTATCAACCTTGAATTTTGTCTGCCATTTTGTTGGCCAGTCACTCAGTTTTGAGAGATCCTTTTGTAGCTCTTCGCAGTCTGCCTGGGACTTAACTATCCTGAGAGTTTTGTATCATCTGCAAATTTTGCCACCTCATTGTTAACCCTTTTCCCAGATCATTTATTGGGATGACATCTATGTCCCTGAATCCAAATATCACCTCCTCCCCACAGAAACTGGGGTTACAGTGGCCAAAAGACTGTAGGACTTTCTTTACCTAAAATGTCACCCGGAGAGGTATCCAGATGGCCTGCAACACCTCATTCTGCAGTGCATTGGGTCAGGAGCAGGTGGCTCTCCCCTCTTTCTGGGATCATCAAAGGTTGTTGGGCAACAGCTTCCCCTCATTTTCAACTGTCCTGTTGTCAGCTTGCTGCTTCTTGAAGGGATAAAATTGAAACCAGCTGCCTTGCTAACTCGTTTGGTGGCAACAAGGCAAATGTTTGTCCGGTGATTAGTACCTGGATGATCCTTGAGTACAATTCTGTGGACACAAATGCATGAATGTTTGATCATTTTTACAAATGTGCTATTTTGTTCTTTTATGCCAAGTAATGAATGCAGATCTTAAATAGGTACTGTGACAGGGTCGGGTCGGATGGCTACAGGAGAGTAATAGAAGGCAGATATATTAGCCCCAGGTTAAGTAGGTCCCTTTTCCCTGGGTAAGGTAACAGGGAAGGTTCCAGAACAATCAGGAACCTTCTGGAGACAAGACAGACAGGCTGATTAGACACCTGCAGCCAATCAAGAAGCTGCTAAAATCAATTAAGGCAGGCTAATCAGGGCACCTGGGTTTAAAAAGGAGCTCACTTCAGTTTGTGGTGCGCATGTGAGGAGCTGGGAGCAAGAGGCACTAGGATCTGAGAGTGAGAACGCGGACTTTTGGAGGACTGAGGAGTACAAGCATTATCAGACACCAGGAGGAAGGTCCTATGGTGAGAATAAAGAAGATGTTGGGAGGAGGCCATGGGGAAGTAGCCCAGGGAGTTGTAGCTGTCACACAGCTGTTCCAGGAGGCACTCTAGGCAGCTGCATTCCACAGGTCCCTGGGGTGGAACCCGGAGTAGAGGGTGGGCCCAGTTTTCCCCCAAACCTCCCAACTCCTGGTCAGACACAGGAGGAGTCGACCTGGATTGTGGCTTCAGAAAAACGGCCAAGCTGAGGGCTGCTGTGAAGCTCCAAGGCGAGCAAATCCGCCAATAAGCGCAAGACCCACCAAGGTAGAGGAGGAACTTTGTCACAGTACTTGCCCTAGAAGTCGGTTCTTTAGATCCATGCTATTTACTCATATTTCCGTAAATGAATAGCTGATGGTATCACCACATAATCATTTCGTACCTTTGTACACTGTGATGTAGTACGTGTGATGTGCTAAGTGACCTTATTACTACATATAAGCTGATGACATTCCCTACTTTCAGGGATGGAAATGGGGTGCTGATCATTATGCAGAAGTTAGCAAAGGAAACACATACTCATTGATTTGCTTTTTAAAGCTGTAACTCTTCTTGCCAGGTTGGTAATGGTGGACTGTGGTCCATTCTTTCCATGCTGTGAGTCTATATGATTTTTCTGACTTAGTTTCCCTGTTCTAGCTGGATGAACTTTATTCTGTGGTACTCAGTAGCCACAGTGAACTGCCAAGCAAGTTGGGAAGTGCCACAAGGGTCAATGTAACCATTCTGAAGAACGATGATCCACATGGAGTGATTCAGTTCCTTGCTGATGAACTAGCAGTAACAATAAATGAAAGTAAAGGAGAAGACGTCTATGCTGGTAATTCCTGTTTTGTTCAAGCTATTATAGTTTAACTCATACTAACACCCTTAAAACCATGAGGTTATAGGAACAGTGATTGCTTTCCCAGAAAGACTGCCAACAAGTTCCAGTGTTGTCACAAGAATTGAGCGTCCTCAGCACTTTGCAGGATATGGCCAGTATTTTGCAGATAAGGTTTTATTTCACCAGGAGAGGCATATCAGTTGGCTGCCTGGCTCTTCAGCAGTTTCCAATTATACCCAATTTGGAAATGCCTCCATGTACCTATTCCTTATATCCATGTGACATTTTTTATGTCTTTTATGTAGTTGTCTCACATATTGTGTTTTTAATGGTTCTACAAAAAGGAATCCCAGAATGATTAGTTCCCCTCCTCTTCTTTTTCTTTGAATCGGCTTTGTCAATCTGCCTCTCTTTGATTTTTATTATTTTGTGTATGCACACTTATCATACTGGATGTTTGCATTTCACAGCTGCTTACAGAATTGTAAGAAACCAAGGAAACTATGGAAATGTCAGTGTGTCTTGGGTTGTTGAACCAGTCTCTACCAATGACATCTACCCAGTGCAAGGGACAGTTTTCTTTGGAAACCAGGAGTTTTCAAACACGATAACCATTTACTCATTGCCAGATGAGGTAAACATTTTAGACAGATATATTCTGTTACTTTACTTTGGTGTGAGAACATTGAGAGACATGCGCTATGACTTGCAACTTTACAAAGCAGGATTTTTTGTTTTAAAAGAAGCTAACTAAAAGAACAGACTCATAGATGAGGAAATCAAAATCCTCAAACATCATGGAGCTAGACCATAACAGTCACAGAAGAGGAACATACCCTTAAACTAAATATACCAGGATAGTAAAATTGTAAGTTACAAGAGGCTATCTGGGTCCTTAAAAAATAGAAGTCCAGCCCAAGGGAAGCCAATGAAAGAAACATAAACTATGGATGTATAGGAGAATATATGAGATAGAAATCAGGAGGGTTAAGAGGGAATTTGAATAGTAAGTAACACATAGCCAAAGACACATAAAGCAACATGAAAATATTTTAAGAATATTGGAAGAAGGAAACTGAAAGAGAATTTTTAGGTCTACTGGACCACAAAGGAAATAAAGGGAACAATTAAGGAGAAAAAGGAGGCTATTTCAGAGAAGTTAAATTACTTCTCTGTATCCTTATTCACCAGGCAGGAAATTAGAATCATAGAATCATAGAATATCAGGGTTGGAAGGGACCCCAGAAGGTCATCTAGTCCAACCCCCTGCTCGAAGCAGGACCAATTCCCAGTTAAATCATCCCAGCCAGGGCTTTGTCAAGCCTGACCTTAAAAACCTCTAAGGAAGGAGATTCTACCACCTCCCTAGGTAACGCATTCCAGTGTTTCACCACCCTCTTAGTGAAAAAGTTTTTCCTAATATCCAATCTAAACCTCCCCCATTGCAACTTGAGACCATTACTCCTCGTTCTGTCATCTGCTACCATTGAGAACAGTCTAGAGCCATCCTCTTTGGAACCCCCTTTCAGGTAGTTGAAAGCAGCTATCAAATCCCCCCTCATTCTTCTCTTCTGCAGACTAAACAATCCCAGCTCCCTCAGCCTCTCTTCATAAGTCATGTGCTCTAGACCCCTAATCATTTTTGTTGCCCTTCGCTGGACTCTCTCCAATTTATCCACATCCTTCTTGTAGTGTGGGGCCCAAAACTGGACACAGTACTCCAGATGAGGCCTCACCAGTGTCGAATAGAGGGGAACGATCACATCCCTCGATCTGCTCGCTATGCCCCTACTTATACATCCCAAAATGCCATTGGCCTTCTTGGCAACAAGGGCACACTGTTGACTCATATCCAGCTTCTCGTCCACTGTCACCCCTAGGTCCTTTTCCGCAGAAATCTACCCCAGACCTACTCTTTTCAAATAATAGTCAAATCCTAGTTCAGCAAAGTACTTATGCATGGATTTAAGTCACATTAACTACATTGGGATTTAAACATAGGGTTGAGTGCTTTCCTGATTTGGGGCTCCAAAGCTGCAAACCTGTGGTGGTCTCTGGTCCCTTTCTGTACAAGCATATGGATAATTGTTAACTGGAGCCCCATACACATATCTAAGGATGAGTAAATCGGGACTGGCCCTCAGAGCTTCCTCTGCTTTTGATTACCTCATTTTAATTTCTTCCTGTTTGCATGAAACAGATTTACTTCATATTACCTCTTTCTTTAGCTACCTGAAGAAATGGAAGTGTTCACCATCAGCCTAGTCAATACCACTGGGGGAGCCAGAGTTGGAAACACAACCAGCGTAGTTTTACAAATCACAAGGAACGATGATCCCATATACTTTTCAGGTTAGTTGCATTCCTTTGAAGGTGCAGTTACAAATACATTTACTGTCGTTAGTGTTCTTATTCCCCAAACAAGATAAATGTTAAAGGTGAAATTCTGGTCCCATTGAAGCCAATGTCAAAACTCCCATTGATTTGAATGGAGCCAGGATTTCACCCAAATGCTTTATATTTTGATACATTTTTTTGCTAGCTTTCTTCCCCAGGGTGCTTTTTTTGGTCTGTTGTTTCTTTTTGATTTAGCAAGAGCCTTTTCTTCATGTGTCTCACCATTCCTTTTTTTCATGCTGAGGTGGGGTACGTGGCCAGGTCAATATCTTCCCATGCTGAAAATGTTTCCTCAAACTTTTCCAGATTTTCCTTCTGTCTCCTTGAGGAATCATTCTGCAGTTTACCTTTGTAGGATTAAACAGTGATGTCTAGCATAGGAAGCTGATAGTCTGAAGGACGCTGCTGAATTTGCAATTATCTGTTTCAGATCCTGTTGTTGTAAAGGTTCAAGAAGGAGATTTTGTTCACTTTACAGTCCTAAGGAATGGATCTGCTGATGTAGTCATTACCGTTTTATATGCCACTGTCGATGGAGGAGCCACAGCTGAAGAGGGAGATTTCATTTCCAGTGGAAGGAGTGAAGCTCTTGTGTTTGGTGTTGGGGAAAGAGAACACAAAATATCAGTATTTATTAGTGAAGACGATACCCCTGAAACCGATGAAACTTTTTACATCATCCTCTTTAATTCTACAGGTGAAAATACTCATTTGCTCTAAATATAGTAGTTGTTGCCTCTCTCATTTTGTTTTTGCTGTGAAATCCCATATCTTGTGAAGAGTTTATAAAATAGTACGTTCTCATTGCTGAATTTCACAATAGGAAAGTGACAGTCAACAGAACTGTAAAATGAACATGCACAGTGTGTATTGGATTTAGGTTGGATATTAGGAAAAGCTTTTTCACTAGGAGGGTGGTGAAACACTGGAATGCGTTACCTAGGGAGGTGGTAAAATCTCCTTCCTTAGAAGTTTTTAAGGTCAGGCTTGACAAAGCCCTGGCTGGGATGATTTAATTGGGGATTGGTCCTGCTTTGAGCAGGAGGTTGGACTAGATGACCTCCTGAGGTCCCTTCCAACCCTGATATTCTATTCTATGATTCTGTGATTTATGCCTGTATTCTCTCTTGTAGTGAATTACTTGATTGAAAGCTCACAAACCAGATAATATTGTTGATACCATTTCTGCAGAGACTCTTATGCTGTAATTCTATAGATGGGTTTTTTTAACCATTTAAAGTTAACATTTGGAAAATCAATAATGCCATTGAATTGCCCATCCTTGTGTTAAAGGATTTCTTCATTGTAGAAATGAATATAAATGAGGATTTTTCTGAAATCATGGGCTGCAATGGTGCCAGGCATATGGCTGTGTATGGGAAAATAAAATACAGAACTGCCATATTTTGGGAGAAAGGTACATAAACAGGCCTGTGTACTCTTGATATTATTTTGGTATGGTGTGTTGTATAAATGATTTTTTTACCTACATTATGGTTTGTGCAAGATCCCACCTGTGTGTGAATAGATTTCAGAAGTTACACAGTGAACTACCAATGAAGAGTAGATTTATAAACTAAGAAATAATAATAAGACTTAAAAACCCCCTGGAATGCTTGGCAAGATAAAATGGTATGAAATTGATTATTCCTTTCATTGATATTCCTTGTGCACTCATTTCAGATAAAAATGCTTATGTGTTTAAAAAAATTCCCCTTGCACTATCTGTTCTAAAAAGAAGATGATGTTGTGGAAATCTTCATTCACATACTCATAAAACCAAACAAAGAAAAATATGCCACAACTTCTGAAGTACTGTAAGTGATTCTGGAGCAGGGCTCAAAAAAGCTTGATCGAACATGGAATTTATAAGTAAATAAGATATTGGCCTTGGTCCTGAAAGGCACAATAAGACTTCCACTCCAGCGGAAGTGTGGGTGGACTCTTTAGAAGGTGTGAATAAAGTTAAGTACTAAGCACAGTAGAAGTTAGTCTAAAGTCTTTTAATTGTTCGGTCACTTTTAAGAGTACAGGGTGGAAAAAAAGGAAGGGAATGGACAGAATATGTACATGCCTGGGGATGGGTGAAAATGAGTGTGATCCTTGGCATACAAAGGGGACACAGCGTCACACTCCTCTCTTTGGCATTAGTCCTGCTATTAGCCAGGAATAACATGGCAGTCAAATAGTAGTGTTCTCCCTAGTTCAGGGCCAGGGTCCCCTACCCGGCTCATTACTTTTATCTTGCACTTGTACACACAATACTTTACACTTGCACTGTGCAGGATAAAGCCCATTGTAATTTATTGCCTCTGTATTTCCTGTTATACTCAAATATCTCAAATATTGCTTATATGGGTAAAGATTTGAACCTTTAATTTTTTGTCTGTTACATATGCTAGAAAATATTTGGATATGATGAGAAAACCATTCCATTGATAATCACATTACATTAGCTTTCTGCTTTTTATTTGGAACCATATAAATCCTTGGCTTTTAGGTGACACTGTAGTCTACAGGGCTGGGATGGCTACAGTTGTCATTGAAGCGAATGATGACCCGAATGGCATTTTCTCTTTGGAACCTTTTGACAAGCCGGTGGAAGAAGGCAAGACTAATGTTTTTTTGTAAGTAGTGTTTAAAATGATACCTTCCAAGAAATACTTTGTGGTGCTTCATTGAAGATATTTCAGTCTAAGCCACATACCAACTTTGCATGTACAATAGTTACATAAAGGAGACTTTTGAATTAAACAAAGTCTGAATAAAAATAAATTAGAAGAATATTTAAGGGAACAAATGTTATGTTTACATAACAAGAATGCATACAGAAACTACTCAGAGATTTGATAGATGAGGTGTGTATGTCAGTAATCATGATATGGTTGGCTGATGATACATTTTTCATGTACTGCAGATATGCAATAGCTGAACGATCAAGCAGACATGACCTAGAATAATAAAGTAAACACTAAATAACCCAACAGCCCCTCCCCCAACCCAACAATATTTCATTGTGCAGCTGATGCTGATGTCATGGGGAGTTACCTAGCTGATTCCGTGCATCTTGCTTTGAAAAGTTACCCCCCATTGTTTCATTGTTTGTTTGTTTTTGTTTTACCTGCCTCTTACAGGAGGACGTGGCCCTTCAGATAGGACACTCCTTTAGGCTGAAAGCATCCTCCCCTGAGCTGACAATAAAACCCATTACTCTTGTACCCACACAAGGAATGTATGTATCCAGAAGCAGCAGGGGTTAAGAAGTTGGGTTTGCTTGGCAGGTGGCTCTAGTTATCCTGCTAATTAGCTCAGTAGGAGGTATATAAGCTACTGACTTCCCCAAGAACAAAACTGGAAGGTCATAGAGATCAGTCAAAGAGGTTATATTAAGGGCTCCAGCCTAAATATCTGGGAAGGGGATTTTTTTCATACTACTTTTTGTTTTCTTAGACTCGATCCATTTTTTGACAGAAGCACGTGGCTGGGACCCTCATTGGAAAGGTCCTTGTGATGTATTGCTCTGTTAAAGGCCTAATAAATACAGCATCCCAGGAAAGGGCAACACTTGGATATTAAGCAGCCTGGTGTTTGGTATCTTTTTATGCTGGGGGAACCTTGGTTCTGTTTTGATTATCTCTTCTTTGTAATCCTATTTGCAGAATGAGTGGGCTGAATTTGACCATGTGTGAGGAAAGTTGATTTAAATTAAGAGTGAGGGTGTGGGAGAAGCAGAGCACACCTGTTTTTGATGAGGCTCTGTTTAGCTAGAGCATTGTCGATGTGCTAATTATATTACTGGTGCACTTAATTGATAAAGACACCGTGAATGGCTGCTTTGCTTTCTTTCATTTGTGGTGTTCTGCAGTGCCTTTTAGTACAATATGTTGTTGCCAGGTAAATATGTAAAAGAACCAAATTCTGTTTTCAGGTGCACCAGTGTAAACCTGGAGTAACTCTTGATTTCAGTGGTGATAACACCAGTTTAACAAAGCAGAATTAGCATGGGGTGACTGAATGTGGGGAAAAATATTTTGATGAATAAAATTACAGTCATCCAACTACATTCCATGGCCACGTGTATATTCTTTTTAAATAGGAACCCCTAGCCTGCTGCATCTGATGCATGAAAAACAGTTTACATTGGTCACTGTCATGGAGAAGTCCTAATCTAAATAAAATTGATGAAAGAGACAACTAGAAAAAGGCAGAAGGGTGGGAGTAGATAAAATTGTAGCCCATCATACAAGGTTGGGCTTGGGTTGTAAAGAGGGATTTGATTTTTGGAGGTCACTTGGTACACATCTAATAGAACTCTGTTCCAAACAGAAGGCAGCATGAAAAAGTCTGGTAAAAAGATTAAATATAATACAGTGGCCTACTCCATGTGGCACAACTCCATCCACTATCTTGCCCCAGTGACTGTTTAGCCTACTACAGCATTCTACATTAGCTCAAATGATAGAGGCGTGTGTTTTGGAACTGTGGATCCTAGGTTCAGTCCCTACTGACAATCATGATGTTTATATATCTTCAGCTGAGATTTGTGGTGTATGCACATGTTGGTCTCATCAAATAAAACTAACTCACATGTTGGTGAAAGACTAGACCTCCAATACCAGTTACACAGAGTGGGTGAGAACAGTGAATTTGGTTGCTTCTTATAGGCTTGGAACTGTAATATTTATGAGATATAGAGCTCCTTTCTATGCATAGATATGCAAGTGCATGTTTCCATGCAGCTTAAAAGTACTGTACTGCAGGCAGTCTTATAAGCCATACTAGATTTTTTTGGAATGTATGTAACATAGAGTCATGTAGCTGAGAGCGGCATTGAGTTATGAGGGTGCAGATCTTCAACAGGGTAGGGAAAGGTGTTCCTCGTACTTAAAATGGCTGTGGATTATTTAGATAACTGTAAATTGTACTTGTATAGTACTGGCTTGCACCTAGGTTTCATTTGCTCTCGCTGATTGTTGATACTGTGTCTAATTCATTGCATAGAATTGTGAGACAGAGAGGACACTTTGGCAATGTTTCTTTGACCTGGCAACTCTTTGGGAACGATTCTGCTTTGGAGCCAGGACAAGAGTTCTATGAAATCTATGGGACTGTGTGGTTCATGGATGGCGAAGGATCAAAGCCAGTAACTCTTCATGCCATTCCTGATAAGATTCCTGAATTCAATGAATTTTATACCTTAAAGCTGGTGAATGCCTCAGGTACTGTTCCCCTACCCCACACCTTCTAAAACCAGGAGAATTTTATACCTTAACTAAAGAAAGTTTCATAGAAATACCTCTGTTTCTGACATTTGAATTTTCTATTTCTATCCTATAACTTTCCAGCAAGAAGTTTTATTTTTACATCTTATTTTATTTTAGTCACCGCTTGATCCAACACAGATGCATGAGTACTGTACAGATATTCTATTCCTGAATTTATTGTTCTTATGGTAAATTTGAAACAGTCTGGTGGCCATTTAGGGGTTATCTCATTGAGTGATTTCTGAAATGCAGCTCTTTAGTAAAAACAATTAATTAAGGGCTACATTATGGCCAAGCTTTTCCAAAGTGACTAGTGATTTGGGGTGTATCAGTATTTTGGGTACCTAATTTAGAGGGGTCTGATTTTCCAAGGGAGGTCGCTCAGTGTTTTCTGAAAATGAAGCCTCTCTAAAGCTGAGCACCCCAAAATGGATTCTCCCCAAACTGCTAGTTGCTCCTGAAAATGTTGGCCTATGTGTTTAAAGCACAGTCCCTCAACGGAGAGGGAAGTAACAACCCTTTGGGCAGCTGAATGCTATTGTGCTGGTACAGTGCCGTGGTTACATAATCCTGCCATAATGTGTTTTGTCCCTGCACAGAAGTGCAAATGTGGGTGAGTTTGGCTACTTTCATTACCATGAGACCCACCTGCTGCTTTTTATAGACTCCAGGACCATGGCCAAAGTCTCCTTTGCTTGCTAGGGACTTTCATGCCCAGAAAGAAATGAAAATATCTCTGATCCTACCCTAATTGGTTCCTAATGACTCAGTATTTCATGCAGCTCAACAAACTATTAGTGTGAGAAATCCATAGACCTTTCACTATGGATCTATGGATTCAACTACGAACAGGACATGCTATGAATAGCTCTTTGCAGTCCAGAGGCAGTGGGCCAAGTTCTGCTCTCATTTACAGTAGGATGTGTCTGTAGTAACTTCAATATTAATGAAAGTAAATTTGGCCCAGGATCTCTACCAGATGACTCAAACATAGGCCACCTCTGTGGCTAATTCAACAGAAATGGGGTGAATTAAATCTCTGCAGAAAGTCACTCTTTGCGTATTTTATACCTAACAATGGATAGCACGTGAGTGACAACACATTTCTAAACAGAAATCGTTCATGCATGTTTTTAATTAATAATGTTGAAGCAACATTTGATTTATGGTAGAACATTTTGAACACTTCCTTTATCACACAATTTTAGTTCCTTTGAAAAAGTATTCTATTATTAAAAGCAATTTTTGGTTGCTTGAATGGATCTTATTTCAGATAGTGGTATCTGAGGTGGGTTCTTAAGGAGTCCTATTAACTTTTGTTTTAATTTGTATCACACAGGTGGGTCTCCAGGCCCTGGTGGCCAGTTAGCTGAAACCAATCTTGCTGTAATTGTGATGATCCCATTCAATGATGACCCTTTTGGAGTCTTTGTCATAGACCCAGAGAGCCAGGACCGGGAGATAGTGGAAGATGTTCTCTCTGAAGATGATATCTCCTACATTACAAACTTTACAATTTGGAGGCAACAGGGTACCTTTGGAGACGTCCGGGTCGGCTGGGAAATATTATCCAGTGTGTTCCCAGCAGGTCTACCACCAATGATAGATTTCTTATTGCTTGGATCATTCTCAAGTTCTGTACAGTCTCAACCTCACAGGAGGCGTCATCACAGTGGAACAGATGCTTTGTACTTCAGTGGAAAAGAGGATGCATTTGGGACTGTTGACCCTGACTTCCGCTTCAGTTGGGATAACATGCTTGCCAACTTTACATTTTCAGCTTGGGTGATTCCTAACCCCAACAGTGATGGGTTTATAGTAGCAAAGGACAATTACAATGGGACCATATATTATGGTGTGAAAATCCAAACAAATGAATCCCATGTTTCTGTCATGCTTCATTACACAGCAGTGGTGTCCAATATTACATATGTGGCCAAGACAACTGTCATGAAATATGTGAAAGAAAATACTTGGATTCATCTTTTGATTACTCTGGAGGATGGCACAATTGAGTTTTACATTGATGGAAATCCAGTGCCTGGAGGAATAAAGAGCCTCAAAGGAGCAGCAGTTGTTGATGGTGAGCAAACAATCTTCATTTTTTCTTTTTCTATAAAAGTAAAATTCTGCACTAAGCAGCAAGTCCAGTCCCATTGAAAAGTATACTCATAATATTGAATAACTTTTGAAATAAAGCTACTATATGTGAAATTTTTCCTTTTTTAACGAGAAGCAAACTTCTTGATAGATTTTCAGAAAATAGATTTCATGGAGTTATAGTAGTACAACTCCCATTAAAGTCAATAAAGTTATGCAGCTGAAACGGCAACATTTTGAAAATAGAATTTTATTGTGTCTATTAACTTGCCTGAAACACCTTGTGGATTTAATAGAATATTTTTTTTTTCAGGATTTAGATGTACTTGAACATGTGTATGCATAATAGTTTTAAAATGCTGCCGAGAAATATAGGCTCTACTCCTGAAAACACTCACAAGAACACATAAGCGTGTACATATCATACTGTGAGGTGTTAGGATGTTCCAGGTATGTGTCAGGCGCACAGGATGAACATGGTTTCTGGATGTGTCTGATATATTTAGCCTTTGTGAAATGCTTAAGATGCACAGAAGGTGCTGGAAAGGGGTTCAGAGAGAATCAGAAATAAACAGCTCAGAAAATGAAAAGAACTGCAAAAGAAATACATCCTTAAAACAGCATTAATGACACCACTACTACAAACAACTAGAAAATAAATTATTTTTCTTCTTTAGAGAAGGGAAAAAATGATGAAAAGGCTTATGATAGGAAGATTTTTATGATGCCAGTATCCTAGCACAAGGGGCTGTTGTGGTCTTTCTCCCTGTCTATAGTGGAGAGGCCTAGGCATGGCAAAAGAAGGGGGAGAGGTGATTCCTGAGGAGCTGTGAGAAATACAGCTCTGCTTCTCCTCTGCAGCTCCGGCTGGCAATCCATCTCTGCATCACTGACTGTAACTTGCTAGAGAGAGAGTATCAGTTAGTTAGCCACAGATGGTTCACTGGCTGGTGAGCAGTACACAGGTGAATGACTGGGAGGGAGGGTGACTGTATGTCCCATTTTGGCCAGGACAGTCTCTCTCTCTTTTTTTTTTTTTTAAAGCCCTGTCCCGACTGTCCCAACTTTTTTGGCAGAAGTGGGCATTTGTCCCATTTGCTTTTGCCAGCTGATAAAGTTGGCAAGAAGAAACGGGACAAATGTCCACTTTTTGTCCAAAAAGTGGGGTGCAGCGATGCCAACTTCATGTGCGGGGAGGAGTAGGGCTTGGGCACACAGGGTTGCAATGCCAGCCCCGTGCAGGGAAGGGTCCTTGGGTGAGCAATGCCAGCCCCATGCAGCGGTAGGGGGTGGCTTGGGCGACTGGCTGGTGCATGGGGCGGGCTTGGGTGAATGGCTCGGGCCAGCGTCACGCGGGAGGGTGAGGAGGGCTCGCGCTAACCCCATGCGGTATTGTGTTTCCCTTTGGGAAATATGGTCACCCTAATGGGAGGGCAGTTCATGGGGATATTATACTCACTTTCCCCTGCCACACAAATGTAATCTTTGATAGTTGTCTCATGAGAGCCATTGCATCTCAGTGGTTTAAGGCAGCCCTACTGTGAATGCAAGGACAAACCTTACACCAATTTTGGGTGGCTAGCATAGACATGCTCAACATTTGCGCTTCAGTTGAAGTAGATCAGTCACTTGAATTACAAATGATTGAATGCTCTAATGTGAGCCAAGCCTTTTGGAGGAGCTCTCAGATACTTGGGCTGATCTGTACAGTTGCTTGTAATGTCGGACTTTGTACCATTCTGTGGTTCCTCAAGGAACCAGTTCTGTCTGTCTTCTCCTCTTGTTTTCAACATTATCTGTTCTCTAGTTTCATAGTAGTAGCCATCATGACTTAATTTACTTATCTTTAGCTGGCTTGGCACATCTTCTAAACATTTGTTCATCCCTACATGTCTTTTGGGGAAAATATATTAAGATTATATCCATACCGTTCAACATAAACTTGTTGTTTTACGTGTGGGAGCTCAGCCAGGGTACGACACTTACATTATTAATGAGATTATAAGAGCTAATAAGCCAAAAGAAACCATCATGACACCTTTTCATTTACACACTTCTATAATTTCGGGGCAAAAGTATCAAAGTAGTATAAATGTTCATTTCTCTTTCAGGTCCAGGAATAATAAGAATTGGTGCAGGGATGAATGGCAGCAGCAGATATACAGGATTGATGCAGGATGTGAGGCTTTATGAGCGTAAATTGATGCCACCAGAGATCTATGAACTTCATGCCACCCCAGCAAGGACTGATGTGAACCCCATCTCTGGATATTTAGAGTACCGACAGGGAGAAACTAATAAGTCATTCATTGTGTCTGCAAGAGATGATGAGGAGGAGGAAGGAGAGGAGTTATTCATACTAAAGCTTGTCTCTGTGTATGGGGGAGCTCGAATTCCAGAAGAAAACACCATAGCAAGATTAAGAGTACAAAAAAGTGACAACGCCAATGGGCTGTTTGGCTTCACAGGAGCATGTATTCCTGAGGTAAGATGACTATTAAAAAGACGATGAGTGAAATTCTGGACCAAGTGAAGTCAATTGACTTCAGTGGGGCCAAGATTTCACTCTGTTGCTTTCAGTGGATGGGAAGCAAAATCATTTGGGTTTAAAATCTTGCGGACAACACATTTATCTAATATATCACCATATTCTTTCATACTGGAGAATGAAATTCACACCTGTGCATTTTTTAGTAACTGTTCTGAAAAACCCATAAAATATTTTTGTTTAGAAAATAAATCAGCCCCTATTTAGCAGACTATTCATTACAGCATGAATTAGTGATCATGAAAATAACTCATTCTTCACTGATGTCTAATATCTGAGATGAAATTTGTGGTAAGTTCCCCCTCTACCTCCTTCTTTCTTGGATTGTGAGTATTGTAATTCTTTGTTTATTTTTCTACATGAAATCCAGTATGCCAGACAGTGTTGCCAACTGTTGCAGTTTAATTGCAGTGTCAAGATAGTAGGGGTTTTTCTTAAAACCCCAGCTCCTGGAGTGAAGTAAAATTTATTATTATTTTTTTAAATTGTATGATATGTAATCCAATCTCATGACTTTTTCCAGGTGGGCTCAAAATTTTTGAACACTCTGGTTGGCAGTAATGTTGGCCCTATCCTCCTTTCCCTTCCCTTTCTGTGCATATATCTATGTTCCTTCTCACTGCCCTCTTCAGTTTGCTTCTCCTATTACAAGTAAACATCTTCCAGCAGAGCCTGGAGAAGAGCATGAGCTCACCACAGGATTGCTCAGGAGAGTGATGTTATCTTGCTAGGACATGAGGCAGGAAGTGCAACTGAGCATCTACAAAACCGTAATTGACCAAGTGCTGTCAAATTCACAAAGTAAAAAACAGATATGATAGGGTTTTTTCCTGCAATCTCTTTCAGTTCGAGTAGTTTAGGGGTTACATGCCACAACAGTAAGTACAACATTTTCAGATGAAAATGTGGTTTTCATTTGTCTCTCTTGTCCTGAACCTTTTGTAAATATTTATTTTACATCCCTTTTATCCCCAGCTTACTGACAAGGTCTTCATTGGGTATGTCTACACTATGGAATAAGGTCGAATTTATAGAAGTCGGTTTTTTAGAAATCGGTTTTATATATTCGAGTGTGTGTGTCCCCACAGAAAATGCTCTAAGTGCATTAAGTGCATTAACTCGGCGGAGTGCTTCCACAGTACCGAGGCTAGAGTCGACTTCCGGAGTGTTGCACTGTGGGTAGCTATCCCACAGTTCCCGCAGTCTCCGCTGCCCATTGGAATTCTGGGTTGAGATCCCAATGCCTGATGGGGCTAAAACATTGTCGCGGGTGGTTCTGGGTACATATCGTCAGTCCCCCCTTCCCTCCCTCCCTCCGTGAAAGCAAGGGCAGACAATCGTTTCGCGCCTTTTTTCCTGAGTTACCTGTGCGGACGCCATACCACGGCAAGCATGGAGCCCGTTCAGGTAACCGTCACCGTATGTCTCCTGGGTGCTGGCAGACACGGTACTGCATTGCTACACAGTAGCAGCAACCCATTGCCTTGTGGCAGCAGACGGTACAATACGACTGGTAGCCGTCATCGTCATGTCCAAGGTGCTCCTGGCCGCGTCGGCTGGGAGCGCCTGGGCAGACATGGGTGCAGGGACTAAATTTGGAGTGACTTGACCAGGTCATTCTCTTTAGTCCTGCAGTCAGTCCTATTGAACCGTCTTATGGTGAGCAGGCAGGCAATATGGATTGCTAGCAGTCCTATTGTACCGTCTTCTGCCGAGCAGCCATGAGATGTGGATGGCATGCAGTCCTTCTGCACCGTCTGCTGCCAGCCAAAGATGTAAAAGATAGATGGAGTGGATCAAAACAAGAAATAGACCAGATTTGTTTTGTACTCATTTGCCTCCTCCCCCATCTAGGGGACTCATTTCTCTAGGTCACACTGCAGTCACTCACAGAGAAGGTGCAGCGAGGTAAATCTAGCCATGTATCAATCAGAGGCCAGGCTAACCTCCTTGTTCCAATAAGAACAATAACTTAGGTGCACCATTTCTTATTGGAACCCTCCGTGAAGTCCTGCCTGAAATACTCCTTGATGTAAAGCCACCCCCTTTGTTGATTTTAGCTCCCTGAAGCCAACCCTGTAAGCCGTGTCGTCAGTCGCCCCTTCCTCCGTCAGAGCAACTGCAGACAATCATTCCGCGCCTTTTTCTTGTGCGGACGCCATACCAAGGCAAGCATGGAGGCCGCTCAGCTCACTTTGGCAATTAGGAGCACATTAAACATCACACGCATTATCCAGCAGTATATGCAGCACCAGAACCTGGCAAAGCGCTACCGGGCGAGGAGGCGACGTCAGCGCGGTCACGTGAGTGATCAGGACATGGACACAGATTTCTCTGAAAGCATGGGCCCTGCCAATGCATGCATCATGGTGCTAATGGGGCAGGTTCATGCTGTGGAACGCCGATTCTGGGCTCGGGAAACAAGCACAGACTGGTGGGACCGCATAGTGTTGCAGGTCTGGGACGATTCCCAGTGGCTGCGAAACTTTCGCATGCGTAAGGGCACTTTCATGGAACTTTGTGACTTGCTTTCCCCTGCCCTGAAGCGCATGAATACCAAGATGAGAGCAGTCCTCACAGTTGAGAAGCGAGTGGCGATAGCCCTGTGGAAGCTTGCAACGCCAGACAGCTACCGGTCAGTTGGGAATCAATTTGGAGTGGGCAAATCTACTGTTGGGGCTGCTGTGATGCAAGTAGCCCACGCAATCAAAGATCTGCTGATATCAAGGGTAGTGACCCTGGGAAATGTGCAGGTCATAGTGGATGGCTTTGCTGCAATGGGATTCCCTAACTGTGGTGGGGCCATAGACGGAACCCATATCCCTATCTTGGCACCGGAGCACCAAGCCGCCGAGAACATAAACCGCGAGGGGTACTTTTCAATAGTGCTGCAAGCTCTGGTGGATCACAAGGGACGTTTCACCAACATCAGCGTGGGATGGCCGGGAAAGGTACATGACGCTCGCATCTTCAGGAACTCTGGTCTGTTTCAAAAGCTGCAAGAAGGGACTTTATTCCCAGACCAGAAAATAACTGTTGGGGATGTTGAAATGCCTATCTGTATCCTTGGGGACCCAGCCTACCCCTTAATGCCATGGCTCATGAAGCCGTACACAGGCAGCCTGGACAGTAGTCAGGAGCTGTTCAACTACAGGCTGAGCAAGTGCAGAATGGTGGTAGAATGTGCATTTGGACGTTTAAAGGCGCGCTGGAGCAGTTTACTGACTCGCTTAGACCTCAGCGAAACCAATATTCCCACTGTTATTACTGCTTGCTGTGTGCTCCACAATATCTGTGAGAGTAAGGGGGAGACGTTTATGGCGGGGTGGGAGGTTGAGGCAAATCGCCTGGCTGCTGGTTACACGCAGCCAGACACCAGGGCGGTTAGAAGAGCACAGGAGGGCGCGGTACGCATCAGAGAAGCTTTGAAAACCAGTTTCATGACTGGCCAGGCTACGGTGTGAAAGTTCTGTTTTGTTTCTCCTTGATGAAACCCCCCGCCCCTTGGTTCACTCTACTTCCCTGTAAGCTAACCACCCTCTCCTCCTCCCTTCGATCACCGCTTGCAGAGGCAATAAAGTCATTGTTGCTTCACATTCATGCATTCTTTATTCATTCATCACACAAATAGGGGGATAACTACCAAGGTAGCCCAGGAGGGGTGGTGGAGGAGGGAAGGAAAATGCCACACAGCACTTTAAAAGTTTACAACTTTAAAATTTATTGAATGATAGCCTTCTTTTTTTTGGGCAATCCTCTGTGGCGGAGTGGCTGGTTGGCCGGTGGCCCCCCCACCGCGTTCTTGGGTGTCTGGGTGTGGAGGCTATGGAACTTGGGGAGGAGGGCGGTTGGTTACACAGGGGCTGTAGTGGCAGTCTGTGCTCCAGCTGCCTTTGCTGCAGCTCAACCATACACTGGAGCATACTGGTTTGATCCTCCAGCAGCCTCAGCATTGAATCCTGCCTCCTCTCATCACGCTGCCGCCACCTTTCAGCTTCAGCCCTCTCTTCAGCCCGCCACTTACTCTCTTCAGCCCGCCACCTCTCCTCCCGGTCATTTTGTGCTTTCCTGCACTCTGACATTATTTGCCTCCACGCATTCGTCTGTGCTCTGTCAGTGTGGGAGGACAGCATGAGCTCGGAGAACATTTCATCTCGAGTGCGTTTTTTTTTTTCTTTCTAATCTTCACTAGCCTCTGGGAAGGAGAAGATCCTGTGATCATTGAAACACATGCAGCTGGTGGAGAAAAAAAAAGGGACAGCGGTATTTAAAAAGACACATTTTATAAAACACTGGCTACACTCTTTCAGGGTAAACCTTGCTGTTAACATTACATACATAGCACATGTGCTTTTGTTACAAGGTCGCATTTTGCCTCCCCCCACCGCGTGGCTACCCCCTCAACCCTCCCCCCTCCCTGTGGCTAACAGCGGGGAACATTTCTGTTCAGCCGCAGGCAAACAGCCCAGCAGGAATGGGCTCCTCTGAGTGTCCCCTGAAGAAAAGCACCCTATTTCAACCAGGTGACCATGGATTATATCTCACTCTCCTGAGGATAACACAGAGAGATAAAGAACGGGTGTTGTTTGAACGCCAGCAAACATACACTGCAATGCTTTGTTGTACAATGATTCCCGAGTACGTGTTACTGGCCTGGAGTGGTAAAGTGTCCTACCATGAAGGACGCAATAAGTCTGCCCTCCCCAGAAACCTTTTGCAAAGGCTTTGGGAGTATATCCAGGAGAGCCGCAAATGCCAGGGCAAAGTAATCCTTTCACATGCTTGCTTTTAAACCATGTATAGTATTTTAAAAGGTACACTCACCGGAGGTCCCTTCTCCGCCTGCTGGGTCCAGGAGGCAGCCTTGTGTGGGTTTGGGGGGTACTGGCTCCAGGTCCAGGGTGAGAAACAGTTCCTGGCTGTCGGGAAAACCGGTTTCTCCGCTTGCTTGCTGTGAGCTATCTACAACCTCCTCCTCCTCCTCCTCATCTTCTTCGTCCCCAAAACCTGCTTCCATGTTGCCTCCATCTCCATTGAAGGAGTCAAACAACACGGCTGGGGTAGTGGTGGCTGAACCCCCTAAAATGGCATGCAGCTCATCATAGAAGCGGCATGTTTGGGGCTCTGACCCGGAGCGGCCGTTCGCCTCTCTGGTTTTCTGGTAGGCTTGCCTCAGCTCCTTCAGTTTCACGCGGCACTGCTTCAGGTCCCTGTTATGGCCTCTGTCCTTCGTGCCCTGGGAGATTTTGACAAAGGTTTTGGCATTTCGAAAACTGGAACGGAGTTCTGATAGCATGGATTCCTCTCCCCATACAGCGATCAGATCCCGTACGTCCCGTTCGGTCCATGCTGGAGCTCTTTTGCGATTCTGGGACTCCATCATGGTCACCTCTGCTGATGAGCTCTGTATGGTCACCTGCAGCTTGCCACGCTGGCCAAACAGGAAATGAGATTCAAAAGTTCGCGGTTCTTTTCCTGTCTACCTGGCCAGTGCATCTGAGTTGAGAGTGCTGTCCAGAGCGGTCAAAATGGAACACTCTGGGATAGCTCCCGGGGGCCAATACCGTCGAATTGTGTCCACAGTACCCCAAATTCGACCCGGCAAGGCCGATTTAAGCGCTAATCCACTTGTCAGGGGTGGAGTAAGGAAATCGATTTTAAGAGCCCTTTAAGTCGAAATAAAGGTCTTCATCGTGTGGACGGGTGCAGGTTTACATCGATTTAATGCTGCTAAATTCGACCTAAAGTCCTAGTGTAGACCAGGGCATTGTTTTCTAAATGCCTGTTCCCATTTGAGAGCAATGAAACAACTACATCAAACCATAGATGTATTATCCTAGATTTCTAAACATTGGTGGTCCAGATTGTGATATCATTACTTGCTTTGAAAAGTACCATATTCCCAGTAGCCCGTGGAATCAGGCCTTCAGTGCTCTTTCCCAAGCCTCGCTTCAAAGAATTTATCAAACAACTGAAATATTAGGTCTGTACAACATTGGTAAAACCTCATAGAAGGGAAGAACTTAGCCCATATTCTGTTGAATATGTGGAATATTAACCAGTAATTAAATTGAAAAGCTTTGCCATGCATTAAAAAATATAACTATCCTGATGAACATCCACTTTGTTCTAATATTTCAAGTGTTAGTGTTTTCACCATTTTAAATAAAATCTCTATGTTTTCAGTGGTTTGTAAAGCACAGATAAATGGGAAACTAAAATCTTAATGGCTTTGTCTGGAATCTTCTCTGACCTTTTTTGTTACATCATCCCTATTTGTCCTCCAAACACATCATAAAGACTTCAATCTTCTTGGTTTGAATGAAAGCAGTTTCCAATTTGGACTCTGTTTGTTTTTTAAGTGTCTGCCATATGCTGTGATAATAGATTCCTTCAGGTCCAAGTGCCACTGATACAGTCTCATACCACAGGTCATCACCCATGCATGAAGCAAAATTAAAAATTAATAGGAAAAGTTAATTGTCCAGTACTCATCTTAAATCTATTTCAGCAGGGAAGCAATAGCTAATGATTATATGGCAGATACACAACATTGTTTTAGCATGCTTTATATACATATCTGTCTACTAGGGAACTAAGTCATACAGCATACAGAACACATGAGTACTATTCATCTTAAACCTTTTCAAAAGTATGGTTGTCTGTTTAAATTATTTTCTATCATCATTCCATGACAGTTATTATTTATGAGAGATGTACAGACAGTCCCAATAAATATTCTCTGAAATTCTTCTATATTTTTTTCATACAAAGAATACGGTGGTACAGACCGCTTGATTTTTTTCACAATTATTTATGTACGATGATTGAAAACTGAGAGTAAGAAAAATGCTCTGTTTAGCTTAAGTAATGTTGAGAATGGAGAAAGCCCGATCTATTTTAAAGATTGAATTGCTAAAGAAAACTAAAATCATTGTTCATGAATGTAAAGTAGTAAATTTTTTCCTAAATTCCGAGAAAGATCTTGAATTGCAGTAACATAGGAACAATTTTCCTGAAGACCTGATAATTTTCAAAGGATCACTTCTATTGTACTCATTCACTTGAAACTTGTACATTGTTGTCAATCTTCTTATTTGCTTACAGACTTCTGATGAAGGTTCCACTATATCGTGTGTTGTGGAGCGTACACGGGGAGCTCTGGACTATGTGTATATATTTTATGTTATCTCTCAGATCGATTCCACCAGCATTAATTACTCTGTTGCTGATTTTGCAAATACCAGTGGAACTATCGCATTCCTTCCTTGGCAGCGATCAGAGGTAAACCTGATCTTATTAAAGTTAATCACCTGGTTCCATGCAAGCCTCCTGGAAAATACCTTTCTGTATACTTTACTGATTCTCATACTTGGAAATGTTTCCTTCAGACAACTGTTATGGAACTCTATTGAATCTGTCACTCCTTATAACTAAAAGTGATGATATATTCATACATCTATTTATCAATATATAATAAGTATATGTTCACAAAAAAATAAAGTATAGGTGGACATGAACTGAAATATTGGCTCTAAACACCCTTGAACTTGGAAGAAGTTTGGGTTCAAGTCTGAACTTTGACTCAAACTCATCTCTATATAAAAAGCAATAAAAGATCAATTTATTTTTAAAAATTAGTAGCCGTCAGATCTTTGCACAGATGCTCAGATCAAGTGTTTTGTGTCTCCTATTGCTCAGTTCTTTTCCTGTGAGTTTAATTGTGGATTGTGTTGTGGGAACTCGTACATACATTTGAAGAACAGGTAAAGGACTGAGATAGGGTATGGCCTTTGGGGATGTTTCTTGAGTTGCTTGAATGCTGGTAAATACAATGATAAACATTGTTGGAAGTTTTGCTGTCAACTTCACCCATGCAGCTCTATTGAAGTCTGTGTAAGGGACTGAGCCAGACCCATTGAAGCCAATGGAAAGAGTCTCAGTGACTTTTTTTTTTGTCCAGCTATATCAAAAGGCCAGGAGACATTCTGATATTGTTTTAATCAGGCTGCAATTTTATTATTAGGTGTCTGGGACTAGCTGGCAGATAGAAGTGTACAGTGCAGGTGACCCCATGTTCATTCCATAATTACCCAGGGGGCTTCTGCCATCTTCCTATCTTTATCCATCCAGGTCCCCCCAGCCAATCCATTACTGGGACCTTACCATCCACTCCCCCCTTGTAGTAGAGTTAAGGTGGGCTATAAGGGGGAAGACGGGTTGGCTCCCTGCCCTACCAATGATAGGAATCCCCTCCCCCTAATTCCATTCCTTTAATGAAAATGTCCTTATTCAGTCCTTTTCCAAGCCATTTACCAGTCACTATATACCTTCCCTATGGAGTACCTGCACTGGACATCCGCCCCACACATATAAAATGTGTTGCGACATAGCCTAGAGTCCTTCATGCCATGCATGAACAGAGCCCTTCCAGAACCTGCTGTGTGGAAGGCGTAAGAACCCCAACTCCATGTAGGCCAATCTGGTGGTAAAGGAAAAATTCCTTCCCAGCCCCCCTAAACAAGGGGAAGCTAGTGCAATGCCCACAGCAGCTCTTCACTAAACCTGGTATTTCACCACCTAAAACGGACAGAGTGTGAGTGCTGCCTCAGCCTGCCCTATGCAAAAGGGGACTTCACGCCCAAGGCTGCCACTTTTTAAACCCTTCTGCCAATCAGGTTCTCAGAAGAATGAGTCAGCGTCGCCAGGCTGGCCCCTTGTCCTCTTTTGCATAGGGTGACCATATTTCCCTATGCTGAACACAGGACACCTAGTAAAATTACTCATATTCAAGCAAGATCAACGGCAATCAGTCAGAACTATGCAGTACAAACGTTCAATATAACATCAAGTTGACTGAACCTCTGTTAAAAAGAAATACTGCATAGTTGGATTCTCTTTATTTACCTTCTGATCTTTAAGGCTTTAGGGCTCACACGGGGAGGGATGACACACACACCCCAGCCTCCGCCCCCCCATGGGGAGTGGTGACAAACACACACTACTGTACAACTCTCTCACACAGGGTGGGTGACTAACCTGACCCTCCCTGCCCGGCACTCTCCACCCTCCATGCCTGGCTGGGTCGCCGGGACAGACCGCCTCTCTTGGGACCTGACGCCACGTGAGGGGGAGGCCCGCAGAGTCACATGCTCCCCTACCCAGGTTTCTGCCAGGATTCACACCAGAATTTGACCAGCAGCAGCCTCTGTGGGAGGGAAGGGATGGGAGCTGCTTCCAGTTGCAGGGGAGGAGGAGGTGAGGAAGGGATGACCTGGCCCATATCTTTGCAGAGCTCATCCCTTTTCTTCACCCCTTCCACATGTGGCTGGAAGCAGCTTGTCCCTTTCTGCCTGCACCATGTCGAAAGTCAGCTAACACCTTCAGGCTGCTGCTGGCCACTGACATAATCCAGCCGCCTTCTGTCCCCTGGCTACAGCACGGGCAGGAAAGGGTTAAGCCCTCCTGCGCTCAGGGAACCTGCTCAGGGAACCTGACTGCTTCAGCAGCCAGAAAGGTGGCTCAGCAGAGGAGGGTGCCTAAGGAACGGAGCAGCCTCCCGCTTCCTGGGGGCAGGACCCAGGTTGGTGGGGGGGAAGGCAGGTGAGGAGGATGCTAAGTCCCCGCCCCAGGGGCTGTTGTGGAGCCTGAAGGTTCAGGGGGTGAACATGCTGGAAATCGTTTTCCCCCCCAACTCCAGAGCTTAGCTGAGCTGCGGAGAGGCTTCCCTGTGCCAGCACTGTGTGGGGCTTTGGCACATTCAGGGCTCTGCTCCTCCTGGCCAGCACCCTGGACCAGAGGCTCTTGGGCTTTCCTGGGGCGCCAGCCCAACCAGAGGCAGTGGGGGAAGGAAGGAGCCTGCCAGACAGGCTGTTGGTGAACTGAGCGCTCCGACCAGCGGCTGGTTCTCTGCACAGCGCTGGGAACAAGATACACCCCACCAGGGGAGATATGGAGGAGCAGTGGGGCTGAGGGGAGGGAGGGACAAAGGGGCAAAGCAGGGAGAGGACCGCGAGAGGGGAAGCACGTAAAGGGTGATGAGTGGGCAGCAGAGGTGACACATAATCAGCCACTGCCTGGCGCCTGCCTGCGCACACCAGCCACTGCAGCATGCAGTCAGCGCTGGCCGGAAATGGGACAGGGCAGGACCCTGCTGGGGCTGCACTGGTGGACCAGCAGGGGGAGCGGCTATCAGCCTTGCAAACCCACCCGCATTATCGGCCACTGGACCCTACGCTCACTGCTGGTGGGCGGGCAGCTGGAGAGCCAGGATCCAGCCAGCAGCAGGATCCACCAGTACTGATTGGGCGGGGTGGGGGGAAACATGGGACAGTTTGCCCATTTTTAAGAAAAAATCGGTATACCTGCAGGAGGGCTTAAATATGGGACTGCCCCTTTAAAAGCAGGACTTCTGGTCACCCTACTTTTGCAGGAGTTTTCTTCTCCCCACCCATCTCCAGCCATAAAGCACTGTTCCCTTCATTCAGCCAGCCAGCCAAATTCTCCCCTGCTTAAAGGTGTGGTGTGGTTATTATTGGAATTTTGGTTCGGGTCCTAACCAAATAGTTTATGTAACCGAGGGTAGAATTTGGCCCAAAGCTTGTAATATCTGAAAACATTATGGCACTCCTCAAATCCTTGTCCATTCCATTTCATTCACAGTTGAGACATGTTATTCTTTATCATACACTGTAGTATATAGAGCTCCTACTCTGTTTGAAGTAATTCTGATAGTCTATATACAGCAATATGCAGTTACTGTGCAGGTGTCCCTATTGTTTTGTTGTGTGTCTATTGTGTTAGTGAGCTGCAATCCCAAATGCCAGGTTGTCGCAGCAACCTTCTTTTGCCTGTAGTCTGGATTGGATTTAAATTGAACTAGCAGATACAAGATAATATTCCATTAATCACTATGTCTGATGAGAATCAGAGCTTCTTTGAAATGCTGGGATCTATCAAGCACTTAATTTCAGTGTGCACAAACTAAATTACAGTTATTTTTAAATATCAGAATAAAGAGCTATTTGCTTGGTTTATGTTTATTTTAATCTGTTATAAAAAGGAAATGTAAGAACATTGTGAAACATTTTAACGTTACATTTTTTTTGCTCCCAATGCATCACTTTTACAAAAATTAGTTTTAAAAATTAAATGACAAAACCTCATGTTATATAACTTCCCTCGTCTCTGTTGACCTAGGATTTGCCTCTTATAAAGTACATTTTTATAAACTGAGTAGTCAGGTTTCTAGTAAAGGATTCAGAAATATACTCTGCGATAGCATCTTAAATGTATTAATTTTGGATTTTTTACCCTTAAAATATTGTGCTCATAAACATAATATCAGCTGATCTAAATATTTTGTGCAAGAGAATTAGAATTCAGGACCCCAACATACTCATAGTATTATGTGGTCCCAGCAGAAGAATACAGCCATATAAGTATATGTAGATAGAGACCAGCCTCTGGTGATATTTTTAAACAATTACTGTAAATCCTATAAAAAGAAAAGGAGTACTTGTGGCACCTTAGAGGCTAACCAATTTATTTGAGCATAAGCTTTCGTGAGCTACAGCTCACTTCATCGGATGCATACTGTGGAAACTGCAGAAGACATTATATACACAGAGACCATGAAACAATACCTCCTCCCACCCCACTCTCCTGCTGGTAATAGCTTATCTAAAGTGATCATCAAGTTGGGCCATTTCCAGCACAAATCCAGGTTTTCTCACCCTCCGCCCCCCCCCACACACACACAAACTCACTCTCTTGCTGGTAATAGCCCATCCAAAGTGACCACTCTCTTCACAATGTGTATGATAATCAAGGTGGGCCATTTCCTGCACAAATCCACGTTCTCTTACCCCCTCACCCCCCTCCAAAAACCACACACACAAACTCACTCTCCTGCTGGTAATAGCCTATCCAAAGTGACCACTCTCCTTACAACGTGCATGAAAATCAAGGTGGGCCCTTTCCAGCACAAATACAGGTTCTCACCCCCCCCCCTTTTTTTGATGCTCACTTTAGATAGGCTATTACCAGCAGGAGAGTGGGGTGGGAGGAGATATTGTTTCATGGTCTCTGTGTATATAATGTCTTCTGCAGTTTCCACAGTATGCATCCGATGAAGTGAGCTGTAGCTCATGAAAGCTCATGCTCAAATAAATTGGTTAGTCTCTAAGGTGCCACAAGTACTCCTTTTCTTTTTGCGAATACAGACTAACACGGCTGTTTCTCTGAAACCTGTAAATCCTATACAGCTAATCTGATTGACTACTGTTGCTCTGTGTGTAAAATATTGGTGACATTTTCAGTGGTGCCTAAGTGGGAGTTAGCATCTAAATAATTTTTTAAGATCTGGTCCTAAGTCATTTTTGAAAATGGGATTTAGGTTACTAAGTCACTTGGGCACTTCAGAAAATTGTACCCTATATTATTTCTGTCTTTTGTGTTTGCACTTAATAGTTTTACTATAAAATATTAGGTCGATTTACCTAAACATCAAAAATATTGCATACATCTTTTAAAAAACTGCATAGCAGATAAAACTAGATACATGTAATTATTAAGTGCAGTTTGAATAACGGTTACTGAAAATCTCATTGTGCTACAATTTTGCACTTTTTTATGTTATGCTGTTATATTTGTTTAATTTCTGTGTGGATTCTTCCTTCTATAGGTCTTAAACTTGCACGTTCTTGATGATGACATTCCTGAGCTTAATGAATATTTCCGTGTAACATTAGTGTCTGCAATTTCTGGAGATGGAAAACTAGGTTCAACTCCAACCAGTGGAGCAAGCATAGATCCAGAGACGGAAACTACAGATATCAGCATCAAAGCCAGTGACCATCCATATGGTAACAGTGATGGATTTTTGTTTCAAATAGTTTTGTTGGCTTTAATCTCAGGAGACGAAGAAGTTGCTCAACCTTGACAGCTGAGGACGCAGTATGCCTTTGTCAAGTTTGTCACTTACCAAAACAATAGTTCATTGTTTATGTACCCAAACTGAATGTTTTTAAACAATGGGTCATGTCTAGCCCCATGGAACATGTGACCTTTCAGATACCCTAGACAGGCAACTGAGGATTCCTTTGAATGGGCAAATCCTGAGCCGGTATAGTTTTTTCTGTGTAAAACCACGTCAGCTCTCCAGTATAGGGGATGTTTTGGGAAAGAAGGAGATGTGGCCAGAGCACACTGTACTCCAGTGAGCCTCACTGGCTTAAGGGCCCCTATAGAGACATTAGAAGCTGATCCAAATTAGAGTAGCACTTGAACTGTTCTGACTTGCATCGAGGCCAGTTCAGCTCCCTGCCAGCCTGGAGTTGGACAGAAAGAAGATGCATTAGTCACTTTTGCCTCACCCCTTCTGAACTCCTGCACAGCTGAGAATTTAGCCTGATGCTTTTACATATAAAATTGTAAAGTTGTATTAAGCAGATGAAGTTAGCAGTGCCAAAAAGAATAGTGACTATTAAGCAAGTGGATTGATGACAAAAGCCTTGCTCAGAACTGTCCACATTTGTAGAGTATCTTGAAGGACTGAGTAATTATTTTGCTAGTACATAAATAAAACAGTGTAGCAGATGTTTTGTTGAGGAGAATGCCTGAATAAGCAAGCTGTTTCTGAAAAAAAACCTGTCAAATCAAATCATTATAGGCCTGAACTTGTAATATGCAGTGCTGCCAAATGCATTCTGTTCCCATTGAGGCACAGGTACTTTGTCAAGATTCACTTGTGTATATTGCTTATTCATGTCAATGGGAGATGAGGGTACACAGCACTTCCTGGGAGATGCTTAAAACTGCATGAACGGTGCCCATGTTTGTATTCAGATGTTTAATTTCAGACCCTTCATAATAATGTTAAACATTGTAAAACACATTACATTATAGAAGGGTTTTTCATAGTGCAGGTAAAAATGTAAATTATTGTTTCTTGCATCTCTCAGGTTTGCTGCAGTTCTCTATGGGGTTGCCTCCTTGGCCCCATGATAAAATGATTCTCCCAGCAACCACTGTGCCCCATATTACTGTTAAGGAGGAAATTGGACACATTAGCTTATTGGTAGTTCGTGCACAGGGCCTTCTTGGAACAGTTATGGTGGAATACAAAACAGTGTCACTGACAGCATTCAGTCCTGAAGACTATCAGGTATGTGGAACAGACTGAAATAGATGACTGATTCTTGTTTGCAAATTCAGGTAGACTTGTGTGTCTCAGGTATTAGAGCTTTCTTTCCATCTGTGTGGTTTTTTTTAAATGTTCAGAGAGTCTTACTAAACAAACCATTTCACAGTTCGCCCATTGATCATACCATGAGAATGGTGAATGTTCAAGTTATAACGTGTTTTGTACAAAAACAGCAACAAATATTCCGGTGTCGTCATGTTCATATGGTAAATTAGTTTGTTTCCGTATATGGAGCTTAGATTTTCCAGGAAGTTTTGCCAAAACCCTCTAATTTTATGACTTCCCTTGTCTTGGGTCAGTGGGGTGTGTATTTCTCTATAGTGGGTGTTGGTTATTGTTGTATAGAGGTTTCAGAGTAGCAGCCATGTTAGTCTGTATTCGCAACAAGAAAAGGAGTACTTGTGGCACCTTAGAGACTAACCAATTTATTTGAGCATAAGCTTTCGTGAGCTACAGCTCACTTCATCGGATGCATCTCATGAAGTGAGCTGTAGCTCACGAAAGCTTATGCTCAAATAAATTGGTTAGTCTCTAAGGTGCCACAAGTACTCCTTTTCTTGTTCTATAGAGGCTAATTACTTCCAGGATGCTCCCAACTCCTGCTGCCCCAGGAGTGATAATTTGAGGTTAACACACATTTGAGATACCCTAATGGAGCAGATTAAGGTGATATTTGATAATCATTGAGTGTCACTCAAGGCTGAGAATAATTAGCCTACAATTAGCAAGCCTACAAGGGTGTACATGCTGTACATATTTAGTGGAGGAATACAAACCCTCTGATGCTCACACACAGGTTTGTTCTGCATTTACACTAGAACTGTCTTCCTATAGCCTGGTAGTTAGAGTATTCACCTAGGAAGTGGAAAACCCAAGTTCAAGTCCCTGATCCAACAATTATTTATAAAAAGGAGAGAGACCCATACAATAATATCCCAGTGGCTATGGCACTCTCATGAAATTTGGGAAACCTAAGTTCAAATCCATTCCCCACAACAGAGCGGGGTGGGATTGAACCCAGATCTTCCACCTCTCATCTGTGTGCCCTCACCAGTCGATTAAAAGTTATAAGGAAGGCAGTACCATTACCTCTTTTTCTTCCTTGAGCTGTTTTGTGAATCTAGTCTTCCTTTGCTTTTGTTAAAATGCTCAAAATTGAAATGAAAAATTGAATCATGCTGAAACAAAACTTTTCATTTTGACACTTCTGAAACATTTAGATTTTTGGTTCAGTTGAAAAATTTGGCGTCCTTGACACAAATTTGCAAATAGTTTCAGGTCAGCTGAAACTGCATTTTGCCCAACTTTCATTTACACAGGTAAGCGTACCCAGGTGAAAACCCAATTTATGTGACTACGTCTAGATTGACTTGACTAAGTTGAACACACACAGAAGTGCACTTAGGTGCTCACAACTATGAATTTGAGTCTAACTCTTTCTTGTAATGAAGGCGCAAGAGAATTATGTGCAACTTTAAGATGCAGACAAAAAGGAAAAAAATAATTGGTTGTATAAATAGCAAATTTCTCCAATAGCAGAATGGAAGTCTTTTTTGCTGCAGTGAGTTCATACTGATACAATGAATAGACTCGAACAAAAGCATAAAGAACTTTTTTATATTTCAGAGTATTGCAGGCACTTTGGAATTTCAGCCAGGAGACAGATACAAGTATATTACTGTTAACATCACAGATAATTCTGTCCCTGAACTGGAAAAAGCTTTTAAGGTTGAGCTACTGAACCCAGAGGGAGGAGGTAAGACTCACACATCAACTCGTTGCCTACATATGCACAACCTATTTTAGGCACTGAGGGCTTATATACTTAAATACTGCTTAGAAGGTTAATCTTCCATGGTTGGAAATTTTTTCAAAAAGAGAGACTTAAGTTTAATTTTTTTTAGCAAATCTTCAGTTAATTCATTAATTTCATTGCAGAAAACAGCCATACCTCAGAGAAACTTGGACTGGTTGAATGCTATTAATCAACTGGATTATTGCTGTGCATTAATTAGGTCACCTAAATAAGTGCTTTTTGTTTGCTTTTAATATAGCTTTTTTGCTTGATGATGAGAATTAGAATGATAAAAAAGTATTAACAGGTACATGAAAAATCATCTGTCTCAGTTCAACAGTTTAAAAGTATATTAAAAATAATAATTAACATTAGTCAAACAGAGCCAGATTAATCCCTTCTGACACTTACTTGAAGTTAGAGAAATTACACAAGAGATGAATTTGGCCCATAGTTTATTCAAATTGGTTATAGTAGTAAAAGGCTACATGGTTGGCTGAAGGGACTATGCTGCTGTAGACACTTGATGGACAGTTGTTTGATAAACTGAAGGATCTGTGAGAAGCTCAGGGAAACTTATACTAGAAGGTGCTTTCCCCAATCAGCTCCAAGTTCCTCTACTTCCTCCACCTGACTCACCCAGACCACCCACAGACCTCCATTTCTTACACATCTTTGCTTTCTGGAGATGGTGCTTGTGGCACAGGTATGGAAAATACTGACTTCTCTCTCTCAAAAAAAACTAGGATAACTTCAGTCAAAACCCAAAAATGTTTGTTTGAAATGCTGTTGCAGTGCTTTATGGGGTTGTAGTTCGGATACCTTTATGCTCTCATTTTGTTCTATGAAGAAAGCTCTCTGTATGAACCTACATCTCCCATGATGCACCATGAAAAAATTTGTGTAGTTGACAACCAAACATTTTTATTGAAAAACAGTTTTGACAGATTAGCTGAAAATCTTAGTTTAAAGCTCCAATAGACAGACACCTTCTAGTACAAACCTCCTTGTTCCTCCTCCAATATCTCTGAGTGAATACACCCAAAGTAACTACCATCCAATAAACTGTATGGATTCTGAAGAATGTCCTGGACATTTCCTTTTGTCCTTTTGTTAACAGCACAACAAACATAAACATACTCTCTGAGGAAACAGGTTTCAGAGTGGTAGCCGTGTTAGTCTGTATCAGCAAAAAGAACGAGGAGTACTTGTGGCACCTTAGAGACTAACAAATTTATTTGAGCATAAAATTTCATGGGCTAAAACCCACTTCATTGGATGCATGCAGTGGAAAATACAGCAGGAAGATATATATATATATATATACACACAGAGAACATGAAAAGATGGGTGTTGCCACACACACTATAATGTAATGAGAGTGATCACTTAAGGTGAGCTATTATCAGCCGGAGAAAAAAACCTTTTGTAGTGATAATCAGGATGTCCTTTTCTTTTTTCTTTTTACGAATACAGACTAACACGGCTGTTACTCTGAAACCATTTCCAACAGTTGACAAGAAGGTGAGAGTAACAGTGTATATTTCCCCATGCTTATTCCCCCCCCCCCCCCGCCCTACTGTTATTCTCACCTTCTTGTCAACTGTTGGAAATGGGACATCCTGATTATCACTACAAAAGGTTTTTTCCTCCGGCTGATAATAGCTCACCTTAAGTGATCACTCTCATTACATTATAGTGTGTGTGGCAACACCCATCTTTTCATGTTCTCTGTGTGTATATATATATATATGTTTCTACTGTATTTTCCACTGCATGCATCCGATGAAGTGAGCTGTAGCTCACGAAAGCTTCTGCTTAAATAAATTTGTTAGCCTCTAAGGTGCCACAAGTACTCCTCGTTCTTTTTTCTGAGGAAACAGTAGCAACTAGTCAGTCATGTCATCATTAATTCTATTCCCTTTTAATTCTACTTATCAGTTACAAACCTACACCACAGTTTGTGATCTCCTTTTTGTTTACAGCTTGAAGTCCTGTCTTACAAACTTCCTTCATGCTATTACCACCTAAAATACTGGGCACCATTTCACAATAGCTCTTATTATCAATCATCAAACCCTTAATGGCTAATGGTCAAAATTGATTTCCTCATAATTACCTTCAGCGTGATCATTTTAAATATATAAAATGAATGTGCTGTGTATGCTATTTCTGGCTTTGATCAGAGAACACGTATGCTTTCAAAGCCAAATTGGATGCTTTGCAGGAATATTCCCCTATTTTTTCCTTTTGTCTAAAAATGTTTAAAGTGCTTTCTGTCTTCTCTGTGTTATAAATGTATATATGTGTATTGTGTGTCTTTGTGTGTCCTCTTGAAGTTGCTGAGCTCTTTAGAAATGATGGGAGTGGTAGTGGTGACGGGGACTTGGAGTTCTTCCTGCCTGCTGTCCATCAACATGGTAAGCATCATGGTCTATCCTTTGTTTCTTAATTCATTACTGAAATTTCTCACCCTAGTCCTCACTCATTTGGATTGGTTATAATTGAATTATCTCTCTCTCTCCCTCTCTATGCATTTCAACATAAGCTGAATTTCAATGACTATCAGCATAATTATTTACTCTGTAGAAAGTAGGAGCTTCCGTATAGTTAAGCTTGCATCCAAATTCCTTGTAAACCCTTTTGTTTTGTTCCTTTATGAATTTGACTTGGAAAATTGGTTTGGCTGAATATTGCTGCATTTGCTCTATAAGCAAAACATGCAGAAAATCTGTTAAATTGCATATAATTAAAAAATTGCCCTGCTTTGATATTTTGACTCATGCTGACATAACTTGTGTTCAAACTTTACAAAAAATAATTAATTTGAACCACAAAATGAAGCCAAACCTGAAAAATGTTGTCCGTTTGTTTAAAGATTGAAAAAGTTTTGAATGCTTTTTCTCACAATTTGTCATGTGTATGCATGTCTGTGTTGCCTGGTTCAGTCCAGAAGCAGAAGTGTAGAAATACAGTAAACAAGCAGGGTCTATTCTTGGAGAATTTCCAGTCTCCCTAGAAGTCAAAATATCCTGTTCGTGTGAGACTTCCAACCCTGTTTTGCAGACCCAAGAAGTTTAGAGAAGCATCCAAACTACACTAAACTTATCCAAGCCAAAAAGTACAAACCACTTTATTCATCTCTGGCTTTGAATTTCCCCCCTCAAATATATGTGTGTGTGTATACACATACTTAATGGAGCTCCCTGTTGTATATAGGATTTATTTTTCCCTTCCTTCTTCTGAAAGGGTTTCTCAGATGACCTAACTACTGGCTTTGTACAGTATCACAGTTCTCTTTCTGCCCCCCTTCTCTCCCAAATCCCTCTGTGATAACACCTTCCCTTTAACTCTTTACTACTTTCACTATGTATTTTCATTAACTGTGCTTCAGAACTCTGGTCCCTCGTTCTCAGTCACCCTACATTTTCTCGGTACTTTTCTGTCACTTTCTCCCTCAGGATAAGTGGGTCCTTTCTTGTTGACTGAAGCATTCCAGCAGAATGGGTGGCCAGCACTGCAGTATTGAAACTAGAGATCCTAATTCCATATTGATGTGTGGGTTTTTTTTAACATCACTGTTTAAACATTCCTATTCAAGCCAATAAAGGAATGATTTTTTAAATATGCAACCATCATTATGTATACAATTGTATGTTTAACTTGCACATGCAACTGTCATAGTTGGGTATACGCATTAGGTCATTAGTGCACACATATGGCCAGTTAGATGTAAAAATGGCCATTTGCATGTTTAGATATGAGTTCTGTGCATAATGGTCATAACTATGCATGCAAGGTAGTTGTGTGATGTTACACATAACAGTTTTGTAACTGGGTCCTAATAGTCTCTAGTAATTTTAGAACCAGAATACTTTCTTTGTTAAAATTGTCATCCAAGAAATAGCAAGACGATTTTTATGAGTATGCACACAAAAACATCAAAAGATTTTCAAAGATGACTAGGTGATTTAGACACAACTCCATTAATTTTACTGATAGTTTTGTGTCTAAATCTCCTAATTTACTGAAAAAATCTCATTCTTTGCCTTTATAATGTAGTTGAAAAAATAAGACCCTGACTAAAACAAATGCATTATCACATCTGGATTTAATTGCATTGAATTTTTTAGTACATTTCCAATAATCTCAATTTGTTAATGGAAGGAGTAGAGTTGTAAAACTGAGCAAACTCTTCTGTGGGCATAAAATGCTTAGATATAGCGTTTACCTCCAATTAGGAAGCATTCATGCAGAAAATATTCTGTTCATTGTTCCCATAGTACACTTCTTCTTTTAGCTTTTGATTTAGTGTAACTGAAGGTACTGAAAAACTAATTCAGCTTTCTTGGAATTTGTACCTACAGCCAGCCTGGGAATAGCATCCCACATCATAGTGACCATCGATGCCTCTGATGATGCTCATGGTGTGTTTGAGTTCAGCGCTGAGTCGCTCTCGGTCAGTGGGACAGAACCTGAAGATGGAGACAGTGTAATTGTGCTTCAGGTCACTACACTTCGCTTTTCATCTGTTGCTACACAATCCTCGTCTATTATTTCTTTCATTAGGGTTTCTGTGATCCTTTATTAAGGGTTGTAGACTTGTGGTTGTAACTTGAACAAACTGTACATCCTTTTCATAATGCTTAGTTAATAAATTACTGACAAATTTATAAGGTCAAATTTATGATATCAGTTAACAGATATTTTAAAAACAGAATTTCATCGTCCACTCAAATATTAGGTAGAGTAGAACCTCAAAGTTACAAATACCTTGGGACTGGAGGTTGTTCTTAACTCTGAAATGTTCATAACTCTGAACAAAACATTATGGTTGTTCTTTCATAAGTTTATAACTGAACATTGACTTAATACATCTTTGAAACTTTATTATGCAGAAGAAAAATGCTACTTTTAACCATCTTAATTTAAATGAAACAAGCACAGAAACAGTTTTCTTACCTTGTCATTTTTTTTTAACGTTCCCTTTATTTTTTTAGTAGTTTATGTTTAACACAATACTGTACTGCATTTGCTTTTCGTGTGTGTGTGTGTCTGCTGCTGCCTGATTGTGTACTTCAAGTTCCAAATGAGGTGTATGATTGACTGGTCAGTTCTTAACTCTGGTGTTTGTATCTCTGAGGTTCTACTATACTAATCTCTTATTAAAGAAATGGAATTGTTGATGGTATAAATTATTTTCTTACATAAATATTAAAAGAGAGGGTGACAAATACAGAAGATGGAATGCAGCCTAGCTGTGGCAGTAACGGTTATAGATTTGCAATAGGGATTCATATTTAACCCATCATGTCACAGTTTTGCAACTCTTTCAATAGATTGGGATTCTGAGAAATATCCTTTTTCCTCCCCTTTATAGTACAAAAATATTTAAATTTTCACATTTTGTGCTTTAGGTTGTCCGAAATCAGGGGGCCTTGTCCTGTGTCACTTTGCAGTGGATCATAGTCTGTGATCCTACTGAAGATCTGATCTCCACCTATGGCAATATAACTTTTGATATAGGGCAAAGAAGAGCAAACATCACAGTGCAAGTCTCACCTGATGAGTATCCTGAACTGGATAAGATGTTTTCTGTTTTGATCATCAATGTTTCCAGTGGTCGTCTTGGAATTCGTACTAATGCTACATTAACTGTTCTAGCTAATGATGATCCATATGGAATTTTCATCTTTTCTGAGAAAAACAGACCAATCAAAGTTGAGGAAGAAACCAAAAACATCACCCTAACAATAGTACGATTAAATGGTCTCCTGGGTACAGTCATGGTAACATACAGATCCGTGGGTGATGATGAAAAGTCACCCTATCTGAAATCAGATGTTGCCAGAGCAACACAGGAAAGAGACTATATACCCATTTCTGGATTTGTGATCTTCAGAGCCAATAAAAGTGAGGCTAGCATAACTCTTCCTATTTTAGATGATAAGGATCCAGAGAGATCAGAATCTGTGTTTGTGGAGCTACTCAATATTGCTTTGGTGGAAAGAGTGCAGGATAGACCAAGTAAGTGCTTTACACATAAATTGCATGCATTTTAGAGACTTGGTAATTGCAGTAAAATTTAACTGATCAAATTATAGTTTGCTTTCCTACCTAAAAATGTATTCATTTAAGAGATCTCTGTGTTACGTTTGGTGTTCTGGCAGTGTATTACCTTAAAATATTCCTTTGTCAGGATGTCACTGAAAACAATATGATTGTATTTCTTGTCCCTTTTTGTATTATTTTAACTGAGGCCTCTCTGGCCATGTAAATTACAAGTTTGGCTGTGAGCAGGAGGTTCTGTTGATCAATCTCATTATTCTTGAGAAGCATAGCATAGTGAAATGACCAATTAGAGATTATATTGCATGCTGACCTTATACTTTGCTACTTCATGAACTTTTGCCTGTTTCTTTTAAATATAGAAAATGCATGCTGATCAGCCATTCAGTGATATTTGGGAGACCATAGACTGATTTGCTCTTCACAGTTCCCAAGCTTGTCTAATTAACTCTCCTACCCATTCTTGATAATCAGGAAAGCTTCAAATATATCTCTGTGGGGAGAGTCAACAGTTATATATATTTCATCATAAGAACCACAGAAATAATACTCTGATAGAGATTGTAGTGTGATTGCTACAGACCCGATAGAGAAATGAATGAATAAGTAATGATTTGGCACTGTCCCATCTTTTTGAGAAATAGGCTGATCATGTATACCACTTCAGAGGCTGTGATAGAAAACTCCTGCAGTAAGATATCAAGCTGTGCAGTTCAGGATTTATTGTTATATTGTAATTTCAATAAACGGTCTAAAAACTTTTATTGAGTGAGGTTGTGAAGTGTACTCTGTCCAACTATAAATACTTTCAGTAAACTAGTTTTGTTGAAGAATGGTGGTAACTGATAAGATACCATGAAACTCACTTAAGTTTCTGAGGTCTCCTGTAGGTATACAATAAAGATCCCAGACTCTCTCTTACCAAGTTCCTGTTGTATTTCAGTTGTGAATTCTCCTCGCCTTGGACCTAAGGGTGATACAGTAGCTCATATAATTATCCATGCCAATGATGATGCTTTTGGAACACTTCAGCTCTCCACTCCAGCTGTGCGAGTTGCTGAAAACTACATTGGACCGATCATCAACGTGACCAGAGCTGGAGGAATATTTGCAGATGTTTCTGTGAAGTTTAAAGCTGTGCCAATAACTGCAACAGCTGGTAAGAAAAGAGAATTGTAAAAATACACATACTGTGTCAAGGTTGCAATCCGATACATAGCATATAGATTCATAGATACTAAGGTCAGAAGGGACCATTATGATCATCTAGTCTGACTGCCTGCACAACGCAGGCCACAGAATTTCACCCACCCGCTCCAGCGAAAAACCTCTCATCTATGTCTGAGCTATTGAAGTCCTCAAATCGTGGTTTAAAGACTTCAGGGAGCAGAGAATCCTCCAGCAAGTGACACATGCCCCATGCTACAGAGGAAGGCGAAAAACCTCCAGGGCCTCTTCCAGTCTGCCCTGGAGGAAAATTCCTTCCTGACCCCAAATATGGCGATCAGCTAAACCCTGAGCATATGGGCAAGATTCACCAGCCAGATACTACAGAAAATTCTTTCCTGGGTAACTCAGATCCCACCCCATCTAATATCCCATCACAGGCCATTGGGCCTATTTACCATGAATATTTAATTACCAAAACCATGTTATCCCATCATACCATCTCCTCCATAAACTTATCGAGTTTAATCTTAAAGCCAGATAGATCTTTTGCCCCCACTGCTTCCCTTGGAAGGCTATTCCAAAACTTCACTCCTCTGATGGTTAGAAACCTTCATCTAATTTCAAGTCTAAACTTCCTGGTGGCCAGTTTATATCCATTTGTTCTTATGTCCACATTGGTACTGAGCTTAAATAATTCCTCTCCCTCTCCGGTATATTCTCTAGCAAGGAAAATCAACAGGAGTAATGAGGCGCTTACTTGAGTAGTAAAGAGTAATAAAGAACATAGGCCCTGTGCTGTATGCCAGCAGAAATAAATAGCATTTTAGTTAATAGCAATTATTAAAGAAACTATTAATGGATATATGGTTTATATGACTGTCAGTAATACACAACTGCTTTATGAAAAGGGCATTGTCATTTTAGAGTCGAGCCAATTTAAATAAATGAGTTAAAAGCAGTTTCAGGATTAAGATCACCATCCCATTTTGGGCTTTTATAGATCCACATTTTACTATTTTAAAAACTGGTAATCTCTCCTGGTGTTGTCTGAAAAATCCAAAGAGACAGTGGAAACTGTTTAACTTGGACCTTGATCCCACAAACTTTTATTCACATGAATAATCCCATTAAACTAAGAAAACAAGACAAAGAAAGTGAAACACTGGAGAAATATGTTCTCTTTACTCTCTTTCAGCTGTAGTAAACTCTGATGTTACTTGTAACAGTACTAGGGAAAATAATTCCATGCAGATTTTTAAGTTGATCGTCATCTTTTATGTAAACATTATAGTTATATTATTGCTAAGGACTTGTCTTCATTGCAATATTAGCTCAAAGCTATAACTCAAGTGTTGCCCCTAACCTGGGGTCCACACACACAAGATTCCAGCTCAAATTAAGTGTTAGTTTAAGCTTGAGCTAGCTGATCTGGAGAGGTGTGTGTGTGTGTCTGTGTGTGTGTGTGTGTGTGTGTGTGTAGGCGGGACAGAGTGCTGCTGAAGCATAAGCTAATAATTCAGTGGGTAAGGGGATGTAGCAGCTTCAATTACAGCAACTCATCAGATGCTAATCTAATCACTCTGCTAAACCAATCGTTCTGTATAGCTTGAATGGTGTTTTCGCAGTGTGGTCATTCTTACTTGAGCAAGCAAATGGTTGCAATCTGTTAACTAACTCCACTTGGAAAAAGGTGCTTCTGGTCACCAGTGCCACCTGGAACTCCAAGAGCAGTTGGCAATGCAGACACAACCCCAAACTGGAAACCACTTTGATAGAGTGGGCATATCCCATTCAACAATGGGATTGGACAACACCAGCCACTGTCTCCAAATGTTTCCCCCATTTACCAGTATAATCTCCATCTTGTCCAAGCTGAGCCTCAACCATTTCTCTGCTGTCCAAGCCACAGACTCCACCTGACACTAGAAAAGCAAAGTTACTGCATTGTTTGGGTTTGCAGAGAAAGGAGTTTTATTGGGTGCTGCATGCAACCACGATTGGAATAACAGCATGTAGGAATTGTGTATAAAACATTTCCTGAGGTAACAACATAGTTTTTCTATGCACAGGTGAAGACTACAGTGTAGCCTCATCAGATGTTGTCTTACTAGAAGGGGAAACCAGTAAAGCAGTGCCAATTTATATCATTAATGATATCAACCCTGAGGATGAAGAAATCTTTCATGTGCAGCTGCTGAATCAGACAACAGGAGGAGCCTTGCTTGGAGCATTGACTCAATCAGTCATTACCATTGAGGCCTCTGATGATCCATTTGGATCTTTTGGTAAATTTGACCCATTTGAATGTCTTTACTTTTTCTTCTTTAACAAATCTGTGTAGACATGTTGTGGATGTACTATATCTTCCAGGGTGTGCCATGGTCTCCCTCTTAGCTGTGCCATCACTGTGTATTGTGGAAAATACACGCTGGCCAGGGAGCCTGGCCCTGAGGAGAGAATGGGTGCAGGAGGCACTCTAATTACAGCTCCCATGAGGCCCCATGAGGCTCAGTGGAACGCTGTTTAATGTTGAACCAAACCAAAATGAAACGTTTCATTTCGATTAAAATGAGAATGTTTCGATATAACCTAATGGAAATTTTTTGAAATTCCATGGAAAAACTTTGATATTTTTAGTTTTTATCCCATTTGGGACAAAAACAAATGTCCAGAATTTCCAGCAGGTTAGAAATCCTGTTTTGTTTTGTTTTTTGATCAGCACACCTCACCGTGAACCTGGGGTGGATTTAAACCAGTGACCTAGAAATGAAAACTCTGTGTGCCATCACTAACCCCGTAAGCCATCCAGTCTACTGCGTTACTAAATAGTAAACCAATATAATGTTTAAACAACTGGGAGTTGAAAAAATCACATATATAGTGGAAGTTATGTATTACTGTTTTCCATGGAATTTTTTCCCACCTCATGTGCTATCTTTACAGTAGAACTGATTGAGAGAAACGGGGGGGAAATTATGTGGGAAAAAAATCAGCATAATTTTCATTCTGCAGGTTTAGAAAAAGAACAAAGTTTGTGCTCATTTGAAATTTTGTATGAAAATTTGTTTTTAAATTTTTTGGAATAGAAATGTTCATTTTTTGGCATTTTGACTTTTCCTTGTGTTCTGCCTTTTTTCCTCTTTCCTTCTTTGTTTTTTGTTTCCATTTTTTAACGGTAAAAGAGGAAAAGACAGAAAAATTGTGATCTAAAATAATGAAAAATGGCTAAAATTTTTGTTTTGTTTCTTTTTAAAAAAGGAGAAGTAAAATCCCCAATTTTTGTGAAAAATCTCTGATTTGGGGGGAAAAAAACATTTTTGAGAAAACATTTTTGGTGTGAAATATTTAGATTAGATCTGTCTGATTGCTGTCTCTGTTTTCTTGCTGGGAAAGGTGATTAGAAGTGGCTCTTAGTGTCTTTCTCTTCCAGTTCTTAGTAAACATATAGTGAAAGGTTCCTGATCATGTGTGGGAGTTTACCCATCACTTACCTGAACTATATATAGGCAAAGCTAGTAGATTTAGCACCTCCATTTCACAAACACCAATTGTAATCTCAAGTCAAATAAAAGAAATTAAAAGTAGTTTAATTTTGCAAAGTGTATATACTGCAAATGGTTTCAGCAAAATGAACAAACAATTTTAATGAGGAATTTGTTTGATTCCTTAAGCCTCAGTGTTAGTGATGAGGAAATAAGTTTCTCTACCATGTACTTCAGTTTTTCAGGTCAATGAACTCACTGTGGAAGAGCCAGAGTTCAATTCGGTAATGGTAAATTTGCCAGTAATCCGTAATGCTGGGACACTCGGCAATGTTACCATTCAGTGGATTGCCACCATTAATGGACAGCTTGCTACGGGTGACTTGCGTGTTATCTCTGGTAATGTTACCTTTGCCCCTGGGGAAACCATTCAGACGCTGTTGTTAGAGATCCTGGCTGATGATGAGCCAGAAATCCAAGAGGTGAGTTGAACATCTAGACCCTATCTGGAATGACACTGTCCAGAAATGTTTGGTATCTCTGTTTTATATAGTGATGGGTTAGAAACCAAGAGATTTTATTCAAAAGAAAGGGAAATCAAGCTGAAAATACTGTTCTGGAAAATTATAAAACAATTTTCAGATACATTAATTAGTATTTATTCTTTGATCCTTGCTGCTGATATTCTTCTATAAGATTCAATATATCTATGAATAAATGAGACTATCTAAGCAATGTAATCTTTTTCTTAGGTTTGGTTTACTAGAGATAGATACATTGAACCTGATTCATTATCTAGCCGAACATCCTAGAATTATATTGCAATATGTATGGGAAATAAAACTAAACACCTGGTTACAATATGGATGAATTGCAGTGGTTAAATCTGACCCATGGTAAGGCAAAACTGAAGTCAGTGGTGTTGCACTGGTTTACACAAGGGCTGTACATAGACCATTATATAATCTAGAGAGAAACAGTGCTATGGGGGTGGGAGAGAAATTATTACAATATGATCAAACATATTATTAAAGATTGTATAGTGTAACTAAGAGGGAAAGTGCTTTCATATTTAAGTGTGCACATTTGAGTAATTTATGTTTTGTGTCTGACTTGGTATGGAGTTTTGAAAGAGTTTCCTATTTTTTTTTTTATAAGTTTTAGTTCTTCTGAACTATCCTGGTCATGAGCCTGAGGAAAATATAGCATTTCAGTATTTTTTTTAAATAAAGGAATGAAAATAATCCTGAAACCAAAAACAGTTTTCTATCTGGTTTGGTTTACACCACCATCATGTTAAAATAAATGATTAAGCTAATTAAAACAAGCACTCTCAACTCTGTGGCTATGTTTAGACTCTTTCAGAGTATCTTCACTATTTTTAATTAGATAGAGAACCGTTTGCTCTACAAAATTGCCTATAGTTTGTGTCATGCAACAGTGGGTATGATAAGGAATGTAATAAATAAGTTCTAGGGCTTTTTGTGAGCATGAAACTTTTTGCATGCAAACAAATGCATGAATGTTTTTCATGCACTAAAATCTTCATGACCAATTGATGGGATTTCTACACGCCTGTAAAATCTAACTGACCATGGGTGTTCAGACTACATCAAAAGGGGTGTTATAGTCGAAATTTCCACTAGTGTAGATCATGTTTTAGAGGTAGTATGAATTTTGGTTATGGAGTATATCCATGACAGTTGTACTACTTAGCAGTGGGGAGAAGAAATCTTCACTGTGTCTTAAGCAGTGTGTGTTATGTGTTTCAGGGATAATAGCTTCTCATATCCCTTGATAATATATCGATGGCACATACCTTCTGTAGTTATAGCAATGCTATTTATGATACTGTAGAGTAATAACTCTATCTTTTACTTTTTCACTTACTGTGGTGGAATGCTGGAATGACTATAGGGAAGCCAGCAGAATCCCAAAAATGGGATTCCCCAAATTTTAATGGGTAGATAGGAGTGTAGGAACGTGACTTAAATTGATTCAGTAATAATTGAAGCTGTGCAACTCACTGCTCACCCAGAACACTTCTGTGTTAGTCTTTTAATCTGTATGGTTTGCTGTTTAACATGTAGCCTTAAACAGCGCTTTAAATCCAAACATTTTAGAAACACGAAGGGCTATATCATGAACCTTTTGGTGTTATTGATGAACAATTCCTTGCATGAGTAATCGCACTGCAGTCAATAGGACTACTTATTACTGCTCACCAATGGGAGCCAATAGTTCAAACCTAGCTGGCCCTAAATGATTTATCTTGGTTTCACAATATAATGTTATTAAGGAAAGTCTAATTATATTTTTAGGTTATCCATGTGCAATTAACCCAGGCCTCAAATGGAGGTGCTATTGGGTTAGATGGCATGGCAAATATTATAATACCTGCCAATGATAATCCTTATGGAACAGTCTGTTTTCAACACGCCTTGTACCGAATTCAGGAGCCACTGGAAAGAAGTTCATTTGCAAACATAACTGTCAAGAGAAGGTTTGTTTAATGTTTGTTTTTTATGTAAGTATTCGTGGTCCTTCTCCTGTGTCTTTACCGAAATTACAACTCCATGAGCTTTTTCTCATTTTAAATTTTGTTCTGATTTCCTTCTTGTACAGTTTAACTTGTCATCTAATCAGAGTAATCTTTGGCTTCTATATTTATGCTCTTTTAGTTTAAACCACATATGTCTCTTTATCAGAAACATTTAGAAAGAAACGTCTTTTTAAATTTGTCTTATTCTTATAAACATTTAGGGCAAGAGCGTTCCCTGCTCCTAGGAGTCTAGACAGAAGGTAAAAGAGGGCAAGGCTAAATATGGCTGTGTAGAAGCTGTCTATATCATGACTCAGGCATGGGGGAGGGAGAGCAGGCATTACTTCTGTTATATGACCTCCTATGAATAAATGGAAGGAGAGAGAGGACAGGGCAGGACAGCTCTGGCTTCTCTCCTTGGCCATCTGGCATAGCTAGCAGGTTGCAAGGGGAGTAATCTGCATTGTTTCAGCTATGTATGATTAACCATAACACGTACTATAAATAATCAGAGGTGCCTTTCACACAGGGCCACAGCTAAATTATTCTAGTAGCCGCTTCAGAGAGGATGGATTTTGAATGGTGTTTAGATTGTTTGAAACCACTGAACAATTTTGAAAAGGCTGATAACTTGTATTCAGGTCACTCTTCTTAATGTAGAGACATACAGATGTAAGAAAAACTGTCTTCACTTATTAATATGACTGTCTTATCCATCACCACATCCTTTAGTGAGGGAAGATTTGGTGAACTGCAGGTGTTCTACAGTACTTCTGAGGTTGATGTAGTAGCTCTTGCAATAGAGCAAGGCCAGGATATGCTGTCCTACTATGAATTTCCTGTGCAAGGAATTCCTAACCAGCTGTCAAGGACTAAAGTGAATGTCTCAACAGCAAGTGATCCATTACACACCTGTGCAATTCAGTGCCTAAAAGAACAAGCATGTTTCGCCTTTACATTCTCTAGTGCCTCTGGGTTTCCTTTGTGTTTTTGGCTGACATCATGGATCAGCCAAGTAACCAATAACTCAGGATTCTGGACCTACAAAAAAAATGTCACCAGTGTGTCCTCTCTTTTTGGTGCACAAGCCATTGCTGGCAGTGACTATGAATCAGTTACAGGTCAATGGGCCATAATGCTGGAAGGGGAACAGTTTGCAAATCTCACAGTTACCATACTTCCTGACAATTTGCCAGAGTTGGATGAGAAGTTTACTGTATCCCTTTTGAAGGTTGAACTGATGAACACCTCAGCCAGCTTAAAAAACCAGCCAATGATAGGAAAGCCAAATACCTCCACAGTTGTCATAACGATGAATGGAGATGCCTTTGGAGTGTTTGTGATCTACTGTGTAAATCTCAATGCAACAGAGAAAGGTCTATACGTGGAAGTTGAAGAATGTCCTCAGACCAATGTGCAGCTTATGATACACAGAACAGAAGGCAGCCTGGGACAGGTGACAGTGGAATGGAGTGTGATTGGTGGAACAGCTACCCAAAACTTGGATTTTGTAGGTGGTGGTGAGATTCTGGTGTTTGCTGAAGGTGAGGCAAGGTTTACATTCATTTTTTCCCTTTCTAGATGGAGAAAGGTAGAGGGAGCTAGATAAGTAGATTTCTTGACTTTTAAACCTGGGTGTCAATTTACTACTAGGCTATGCCTTCTGGAATACACTATGTTGTGTGATAGATGTACATTCTCAAGCATATTGTGATATTTAGCAGCTCATCAGCATGAGCCTCAAGATCCAATCTCCTGTAATAAAATATATATAAATGTAATAGTAAAATTTGTAAACATGACTGGGTCCTTCAGAGAACGTTGCACAGCACACTGTAAACCTCTAGTTTTCATCTCATTTACACTGAATAACTCCACTGAAGGCAGTAGTTGTACCAGTGTAAGTGAGATCAGGATGAGGCACAAAGGTTTTTTTTTTTTTTCATCCTTCAATGCAAAAACTAATCTTTAAAAAGCCAAACTTTTAAGATGGCTGCCCCCTCTTCCCCAATTAGCTGTGTTCTTGAAACGAAAGTATCTTTTTAATTTAAAAAAGATTTTATTAATTTCACAACAAAGAAAGCATACCTAAGAATTTACAAGTGAGACAAATAAGTAACTGGCAGACATTGCTTATATGCAATGCAGCATGACACACACATCATTTTGATGAATGATAGAGAGAGGTCATTTACAAGCAACTGAAGGGAGTGTAATATACACTTTTTTACTATGTCATTTATGTTGATGAGTCATCAGACTCCAACTAATGACCAGCAGTAGTAATTCTGACACTGAGATATAATTTTGTTGGTACTTTATAAAAAAAGATTCATACAAAACAGATTAAAAAAGGAATTAGAAAGACAGTGGGGTAAGAAATATGTATTTTGTAACCATAACCCTAAAACGTACTTAGGTATTTCACATACATTGAACAATAGGATTGTATTGGAGATTTCAGTGGTTTTTTGGGAACTAGTTGACTAGTACAGTTTTCTAGTTATATTGGTCTGATTGGGTAGCATGGAAGGTAGATACCAAGTCCACGTGAAAGGGTTGTGGGATGAGAGGATTGTTGAATGCAAACCTTGAGTTGGTCTATTCAAATTCAATTCATACAAGAGAGTGTGTGTGTGTATATGTGTACACCCCTATATATATATAGCATTTAGGTTGTTATTTAAACTCCGACTTGGTAAGACTATTCAAATTCAGTTCATTAGAGAGAAAAGGATGCACTGTAATTTTCTTTTACAAGAGCTCTCCGCTTTTCCAAATAGAGTTAGAAAGCTGAAGCAAATACTGAGTGATTAAAGTGTTCTGCTCACTCAAAAGTTAATTATTTCCTGTTTGAAGGCTGTTTGTTATAATTGACATGCTACGTTGAATAGTTGTTGCAGTGGTATAGATTTACATAATTTATATATTTTTAAGTATTTCCTAACAAAGAGGATGATTAAGCCCCCTTTGAAAGTGTAGAATCATAGGTTAGAAGGGACTGCAAGGTCATCTAGTCAACCCCTTCTGCCAAGATGCAGAATTTGTTGTGTCTAAACCATCCGAGACAGATGGCTATCCAGTATGCCATTTGTTATGGCTTTGATACCTATATTTTCTTCTATTTTTCCTTACAGGTGAAACTAAAAAGATGGTCACATTGACCATTTTAGATGATCCAGAGCCAGAGGATAATGAAAATATTATAATCAGCCTAACCCACACTGAAGGAGGAAGTCGTATTCTTCCTAGCTCAGACACTGTCACTGTGGTTATTCTGGCTAATGACAATGTGGCAGGAGTTATTAGCTTTCAGACAGCCTCAAGGTCTGTTATTGGTCATGAAGGTGGGTTCCTCTTTATGTTGACCTCACTAACTCCATTTGCGATCAACTTCCTTATTCATACTTTCTTTTAATGAGGACTTACATTGTTTGTCCATTTAATTGTGTTGGTAAAAGTAATCAGAGAACCATTGAGTATATGCAGACAAAGGACTATCTAGCTACCCTTCATGTGTTCCATTGTAGTTTAGATGTCTTTCAAATATAAGACTCAGAAAACCCATTGACTGGATAGAGGGAGATTGGGTTCAAAACATGCTATATTGGGTTCAAAACATGTATAACTTCAGCAGTACTTCCCATTTGCTTTCTGAAGCTCACATCTTGTCACTCTAGTTTTAACACCTAGTAGCCCCTTTTTAACTTTCCCCCTTATATTCATTTAGTGCCAAATTCTGCACCTGGATACAACCCCTTTTGACTTCATATTATATAGGTACCTATGCATATCTAGCAGTGGTCTTATGTATAACTTCTTATATAATAGAATAGAATCTGTTAATGATTCTCACCTGCTTTAAATATTCTGAAAGACACTACTAAAAAGATATTGGGACCTTGTTAAGGGTTAGCACATCTTTTTCTCATTCCCTCATTGCCCTGCTGGTGGGTGAATTACCACTTGTGTTTTGACTATGGCCACTGATTTGGGGTGTATCAGTCCTGTCTTGTCTCTGTCAGGCTTAAAATAGTGTCATGTGGACATTCAAGAAGAACTGTAAGAGTTTGAATTGGACAAAATGTTTTCTGTTAGTGCCTTAAAGGGGCACATTGCATGTTTGGTCTAAAGGTTTGCTGTATTTTTATATGGTGATTGCTTTGGTTTGTCTTTTGCTTGAATCTAAAAGAGCTACAGCATCATATTCCTCTAAAATTTGATGAGCAGTCTGTCAAGACAAACTAAACAAAACAGACGTTCATTTCCCAGAGAATGTGTAGATTGTACTTTTTTGTTGGAAAAAAAAATTCTCAATTGATCTTTGTAAACCAAATATGATAATTGCTATACATGAAAGGACATCATAACTCTTTGAAAATTTTATGTAGGTGGTTTATGTTGATTCTGTGCTAGTGTGTGCCTCAGTTTTCATCCTTTATTCCTCTGCATTAATGGTTCTGATCAGCATGTCAAACCAGCTGTAATCTGACAAGCTAAGAAGAGCCATCAATGAGCACAAGGAATTAACAGAAACTGTCTTGGTACCAGAGATTATGGTGACCCTCATGAGTCTTTTCAACTTGTTAAAGTTAATTTACAAAACAATAGCAAAACTGGTCCTTTGGAACTGAAATGTTTTGTTCTATTTGGAAACTCCAATGAGCATTGATTCTCCAGCTACAAAAGAACAAGAATGCTTGGCTTGCAGCAAGAAAAAAAATAATCCTATAGAATCTCTTGATTAAAAAGAGTGAACTAGGTCTTCATAGGGGCATACGGAGAGCTTGATTTTGCCTTTTAATACCTGTTTTTTCTTGTGCTGAAACCATAACTATTGATACCAGACAAAACAACTCCAAATGCTATGTTGTTTAATATTTACTGTATTACTAAATAGTTTCACTGTCCATCAGTTTAAAAAAGTTATTTTCAAGATAAAAATATTGTACATCTCACTCATTTTTAGGCAGGTATTCACTGTCCCTAAGCCACATGTATAAATCTTCAGACTTGGGTAAGACACTAAAAAATTAAAATAGGGGAAAAAAGTGAAATTGACCTAATGAAACATTTTCAGTCTCCAGAGATCCTTTTATATTTGTTCCAGTCTACTGAAGGCAGAAATTGTATTCCTAATACTCACTTTTACCTGAGTTCTTTCTGGATATGACAGCCAAAGATCTTAGTAATACTGGTCACTAATGGACTGCCCAGAATCAGTAATAGTGTTCACTTAGATTAGAACTTTTAATCCAGTGTTTTGATTAATGATGAGTGCTCAAGATGAGTGCACATTGTAACTGATTCCCACATCATAATTCATTTTGTTGTGAACAATGAAAAATCATTGTATTGTATGATTTTGAAATATGCTGTGTCTTCTTTGTGCATTTTGCAATTGTGGTACTAAAATATTCTAAGTATTGATTTTGTTTTTAAATGGATGTGCAAAATTCTCAAATAGGATAGAATGTGTTTCAGTGCAGTGTTGAACAATATGATGATGTTCCTCTTTGGAAACCGTAGATCTGTTGTGTATACTCAGGTTTGCCGCTCTTCAGAAACACAATCATAATGATGTCACATTGAATAGATTTTGAACTTTCTTTTCTATTGGAAACAGCAATGGAGCAGCTTAAGGCAAGGTGTGAACATCAGCACAATTCCAGGATTTGAAATGCTGACGCCTAAATACACATACTATTCTACTTTATTGTAAATGGGCTTCATTTTATGTTTGTAAAGTTCATATATTTTCTTAAAATTATTTATACTGCTTCTTTAAAAATTTTCTATTGTGGTCTCCTAAAATTAATAACTAATTTCCATCTCATTTCAGTGATGGACAAATATGGGATAGCAGTGGTTCTTCAACAGAACAGAAAATACCTAGAATAATTTTATGATGTCCTTCCTGTCAATTTTAGCAGCATAATACTACTTATAAGTATTCTGTCACATGGCTGCTCTAAATTACACGGGGCTGGACCGCCCCCACCTGACCCTATGATCATGGTGGAGCCAATGTGGTGTAAAGCCATCTTAGCCACATACCTTTCCTTCCCTTTCTTAGCTGCACCAGGCTGAGCTCAGGTGCACCTTTGGATCTGGCTGAGATCTCACACACTATAATCCAGGAAGAGTTCCATTAAAAACCAGTGGAGTCACACTGGTGTTATAGCATGATACAGACCCAACAAGTCCAATCATATGCCCATTTTATGCAACAGTAAGGGACACAAGTCCTAGCTGGCCACATAGACTGGTTTTGCACTGGACTATTATCCAGAGAAAAGTAATCGCAGGGTAAAAAAGGAGAGGAGGAGAATCTTGCCTCTTCTGTGAGTGGTAGTTTCAGATAGATGTAGAAGCACCTGGTCCTTTCTCAGCCAGCCCTACCTTCTCCCCTCTTTTGCCCTCCGGCTGGGTTTGTTCAGAGGCAACTTGAACCATGTAGTTCCATGGATTTGATTATGCCCAGGATTAGCAACAGTGAGAAAAATTCTGAATCATTTCTTTGAATATTTCTAATATAAACTGGTCAGAAAGTCATTTTCTGGCAGTAGAAATATTGAACAGAACTTGTGAAGGCTGTATTTATGTACCCCTAAAATATTGTTTAAGGAGGAAAAATATAATCTTAGCTGCATGCATTTTCTTATATTTTAGTGAATAAGAATGATGCAGCATAAAACCTTCAGACAGCTAAGAGATGTGTTGTATTAACATACCCAAATATTTTGATACTGTAGGTTTCTGCACATTTTCCTGTCTTTCAGAAGCCAATGCAATACTGTATGTACTGGCAAGCTTAAACCTTGTGCACCTGAAAAATACTGCTGAAATACATATGCAGTATGCTTATGTTTTAGAAATAAACATCTGTCATATAATGTGTATGTATACATATATATGTTCACCCCCCCAACTATACACGCTAATGTATATCTTCATGTTGATATAATATATGAAGCCTCAAGCCATCTTTTTACATTTATGAGCTTATTTTTATCTTTTTGTTTTGCATACATTTTGCAATGATTGCTATACTATTCATTAGTTTTTTATTAAATTGTCCATTAGACTGAATGATAGAAATGCGAAAAGTATAATTATTGTATTTTTTATAAATTAACATTGACAACAGTTCGGTCGATTGATATAGTATGTCTTGAGAAATCATAGGAAGCTATTAACTTTTTGTGAAAAATTTCTTTTGTATTTTAAAAAATCTATAACTGATGCTATTATGTAAGTTAAAACTCACATAAACGGAATTTACAGGTAATTGCAAGCATTTTTGTGCATGCATTGTGGAAAATTACATTACAGTGCAATATTATCAACATGTATATTTCTTGCCAGTGAACTGCTATAGGAATTTACTTGTGTCATAGCTAGTACATACAGCATTTACTATCTTGTGTAGTCTACGGATTGCCATTGTTCTGGTGTTTGTGCATGTTCTGATGGGTATTCATTTTTGCCTTTACGCTGTAGTTACTTTATAAGTCCTCGCATGCATTTGATAGCTCTTTCCATTACGTTTTTCAAAATTGAACTAAAAACAGAACTGAAAGGTTTAGAATTTGGATTTCTCCTTCTTCTTTTATGCTAAAAGCAAACGTGTATTACATAGTAAGCCTCTCTGTAAAGTATCAGTGGATACTTGAATTTCTTGGTTTTGGAAAAGTTACCTTGATTATGGAATGCATGCTTCTGATTCTTATATGACTGATACACAGCAAGGCAGTTTCCCTACAGCAAACATTTTATGATGTTCTTTATTCCTAGGAGAAGAATTGCAGTTCCACATCCTAAGAACTGCTCCTGGACTGGGAAATGTTACTGTTAATTGGAAAATTGTTGGACATCGCCTAGATCAAACCTTTGAAAACTATTCTGGAGTACTTTTCTTTCCCGAGGTAACCCCATACAGAGTAACTGTGTTCAGCAGCCAAAGCTAGAGATAATATTGAAATTAAGGCTGAAGTGGAAAAGAGTGAACACCTTTCCAAATAGTGTTGTTGCCTGACCTATTTGATTTTTGTAGCTCTCTATCTTAGAGGTCCGAATTGTAGGTAGCTTTTAATTTTTGATATTTTAAATTTAAAACTTCTTGGAAGGAATCATTCAAAATCTGTGACAGATAGCATCCTGGGTTTTGTACAGCGGTAACTAACCTATTTTGCCACTTAAAATAAACAGGAGTCATTGAATCTAACATTCTGTGTTCATCTGCTGGATGACCATATTCCTGAAGAAAAGGAAGAATACCAAGTAATCCTATTCGACATCAGAACTCAAGGTAATGCAAAAGTGTAGCATGGTGAATCTCAAATGGGAAAAGGATGTCATTTGCATTATTGTTTTAATTTATTTGTGACTTTTTAAAGCACTGTACTTTATTACTTAAGTTGTGAAACTTTGTTTCCATGTACTGAAGTTTGGTGGTCCTTCTTTATGTGCATACTGGCTCTAGAGTGTTCTGACTGGTATGTTTTGATTGGTTTTACATTGGGATCAACTCTGTTCAGCAAATTCTGTGAGAGCTGCACCCCTGTAAATAGGAACAGAATTGGACCCAATAATGCCTTTTGGTTATAGTGGCTATGAAATAAGCCACTATTTATATCTGTTCAGACAATTCGTCTTGTCCTGTCACAAGCAGACTTCCCCATTGACTGTTGATTTCTGCATACAAGGAGGGCAGTAGATTCTATTCCTGCCATTCAGATTATGCTGTGGGAGAAGCATCTAGATCTGCATTTTCTCTGCCCATAGTCACTATTAAACAAATATCCATTACTAAAGCCGGGCTAGATTTGCAAAGGAGTTCTTGCTTCAAGGTGCCCCAGCCACGCTGGCAAAACCAAACCTTACCCTGTAATTACCCATCATATGAATGTACATTGGATGATATTCTGTCTTCTCATTTGATATTATCCTTTCATTAGATATAGCTTTATTGTGTTGTATTGTGCTATATTTGCTCTAGAACATGTATGGATCCACACTGGGCATAGAAACACAATAGACGCTATCATGTTCTCCCTGATTCATTGTACTGGGAATATGATTGACTGCATGGCATGTTGAAGGAAATAGAAATACAAACTGCCATTGCTAATATTAAAAACAAAAAACAAAAAAAAAACCCCACCTCAGCTGCTTAACATTCTGTGTAGTTACTCCATTGACTGTTTTACAGGCGTTTCTTCAATGGGTGCCGCTGTCCTGGATAGCCAAGGGTATGAAGCTGTTTTGACAATAGAGGCCAGTGATGAACCACATGGACTTTTGAACTTTGCTTCTTCATCCAGGATGGTTTTGATCCAAGAGGCAAACAAAACTATTCAACTTTTCATCAGCAGAGAATTTGGATCTTTAGGTTTGTGTAATTTCTCTAGATACAGAGGTTTTATGTGTCTTCTGCAACACATTCTGTTTGACGAGGAAAGGTCAATGGGAGTCAGATGAATCAAATGTTCATCTCTGTGTCTGCTCTCTTACTTTCAGAATCTTACTTGCAAAAATGTAGTTACAGCCAAAAGTTAAAGAGGACAGTAACCAAATATTCTTGCTTTCAATTTTAGTCAGTCCCCTCCAGAAACTTACCCAAATCCCTTCACCTCTAACTGTCTGCAGGAATCAGAGTAACAGCCGTGTTAGTCTGTATTCGCAAAAAGAAAAGGAGTACTTGTAGCTCACGAAAGCTCATGCTCAAATAAATTGGTTAGTCTCTAAGGTGCCACAAGTACTCGTTTTCTGTGTGCAGGAAAGGACTTCTCCCTGCATAACAGTGCTTCCTTTGTGATCCACGAGTCCCTGCAAAAACCACACACTATTGGAGCCCTGGTGGAAGTGGTGGGGAGAATGGGCCTTTAAACTTAGGTCTTCATGAAACTCTGCTAGTTTTAATGTCATTCCCTTCTCCTGCCCCTTTTTGAAGAACTTTACTGCCCAGTATGGTGATGTGTTGGCCCTCCAAGAGATATTTCCTAAAGCTGTTTGGGTGTTTATATGAGATACTTGTGTCCCCGTGGCTGTAATTATTGTTATTATTATTATTATTATTATTACCTAATAATAAGCTGTATTGTGGTAGAACAGACTGGGGCACCATAGTGCCAATCACTATACAAATATACAACTAGGCTTGGCAGAATTAATTTTTTTAAATATTTTCAATGGATAATATCAATGTTTATTTTTAAGTTGTTTTTAATTTTTATTGATTTAAAATTTCACAATGGCAGGAAATTGTTGAAGGGTCAGGCAGTGGGGGGTCATACAATAATTATTTAAGGACAGTAGATGTTGAGATTCAAAAAGTTAGTTTTATAACTGTTAAAACATAAATTGTCAACATCACATATCAAAATGTACAACATAAATATCCCTAAATAAATCTCTGATAAGTTCCTAGGAAGCATTGTTCTTACTTTGTCTATCTGTATGTTTTGATTATTATGGGTGAAAATATTTTTTGTCAGTTGTGTGTGTATGAGCAACTCAATGTTTATCAAAAAAGAAAAGGAGTACTTGTGGCACCTTAGAGACTAACCAATTTATTTGAGCATAAGCTTTCGTGAGCTACAGTGATGAAGTGAGTACTCCTTTTCTTTTTGCGAATACAGACTAACACGGCTGTTACTCTGAAACCTGTCAATGTTTATCAACATTTACTGATAAAAATCTAATCTTTCCAAGCTTATATATAGTAAATTACTGTTCCTGCCCCAGAGAGCTAATTCTCTAAAGGAGAAGACATAACATTTGGATAGGATGAACAACAAGGAAGGGTTTGGAGAGGTGGAGTAGGAGAGGCAGGGTGAAATAAATGTGGGTGCAATTTTTAGCTAATCAGAAGTAGTAATTACAATTCACCACCTGCTTAACCATTATGCTATGACACAGCATAGAGAGCAACTGATGTGAAAAATAATTATTGCTTATACACTAGGACAAAATCTCCCTCTTTCTGAGCAGTTGCAGGTATCACCTCTACAATATTGCCAACTCCTTCTAGCACAAGAAGTGAAGGAATGAGCCAGAGTCAAATGTCCTTTTAAGTTCATGTAGGTTTCCATCATTTTTTGTTTTCTCATCAAACATAAAATATTGTTAGGGATTATGACTAGTTTTCAAATGATTATTCCTTAATGAATGCAGCTACTTTCCATTTCTCTTTTAGCAGTGGTCCATTTAGGTAAATTTTTGATTGCTCAGTTGTTTTTTGCAGTGGTATGTTATACATTAGATTGTAGCCAGGTGGTAGATGGTCACAACACAAATAGCCACTCAGTCCCACCATCTTCAGATCTCAGGAAATTGGTAGCTTCTTGTTCGAATGGACTAGCTAGTCTGTCACTTATTGATCATAAGTGGTGATACTGCATTTCTGACACTTGGCTTCTGTGGATGGATGCAATTTGCAACACTGTGTTTCAGAATGAATCAAACTTTGTTTGTTGCCTTGTATTGACTGAGGGGAAGGGAGTGGGAACAACTAGGAAAAGACATAAGAATTGAATAAAAACAGAACAAAAAAGGGATTAAAAGTTGAAAAAGCGGGAAAAGAATGGAGAAGTAAAAGAAAAGGGGACAGAGAGCGGCAAGAATAAAGTAGAGATAATGTCTGGGATTTTCAAAGATGCACTTTCAATGGTAGTTGGGTACCTAACTCCATTAAGCCCCTTGAAAGGCCCCTATTCTAGAACATGTCATAAGGGATAGACGGTGTGGGTAGGAAGTGGGTGGTTAGAGGGCTGTGCTCATCCACCATTCTAGTGCAAGAGAAGCTGAACCAGAAAATTTTGGGAACCTCTGTACTAATGCATTGTGTCCATTTAGTTTTACTGTGTCAAACCCTAAACTTCTTAATTAGATTGTACTCTGCTTTTTGCTAGGAGGAGGGAAAGAAAAATCTCAGCAAAAATACCCACAAAACCACATTTTCTCCCTTTTGCAAAACACTTTTAAATTAGTAGTGTTTAAAAAAAAGGTCTTGGAGCCTTTTTTCCTTTGGAAGAGGGAAGAAAGATGGTCTTGAGGTTAAGACACTGGACTGGGACTCGAGATGTGGGTTTTAATTCTGGATTACATTATAGACTTCCTGGTGACCAGTTACAAGTCACTGAGAGCCTGATTCAAAGCACACTGAAGCCAATGAAGTGGCTCCCGTTGTCTTCAATGGGCTTTGGATCAGGTCATTTAATCTGCCTGATGGAGTTGCCCATCTGTAAAATGAGGATAATACTCCCTTCTCCTGCACTTTGTCTGTTTTGTCTATTTGGATTGTAGTTAAATAGGAATTAAAATATAAGAACTTTTTTTTTGTTTTGTTCCACATTTACTAGGTGTTATCAATGTTACATATGCAACAGTGCCAGGATTGCTCAGAGTAAGGAATCAGACAGAAGGGACCTTGGCTGAACCAGGAGTTGATTACATACCTGTGTCTGGTTGGCTGCTTTTAGGGGAAGGAGAAACATCAGCTTCTATAAATGTTACTATTCTAGAGGTAAATCTTAATGCTCATCATCAATACACAATTGTCTTTGACTTCAGTGGGTGCACAATCTGGGTCTTAATTCCCACAACTTCTCCATCATTTCATGCTGTATACTGTTTCGTTGTGGCTCAGAAGAAATAATGGAAGGATCTTTTTGCCCTAATTTTAAATGTGGAAACCGGAGGGGTACAGTTAATCACAGAGAGTGGCTACAACTAGACATGCATGAATGGAATCAAACTCTCATTAAGCTTCAGTTGATACCTAGAATTCAGAATAGTCTTCATTGCCTACAGATTTATATGGATTGATTGCTACATACTTTTCTTTTTCAAGTGGGTACTTCTAGTGCTTTTTAAATTCACAATGAAATTTATGTTCAGGAATAGCTTTTTTTGTCACGGTAGTATCTTTTAAACAAAATATAATACTTTATTTGAAACATATTACAATGAGGATCAATTTCAGACCTAATAATTGTATTTTAAGAGGACAGGAATAAATGAATAAAGTCTAATATAATTTAAAATTGTTGGGACATAAGTTAAGTGTTGTTTTTTGGTTGACTCACATCTTAAAGGATCATAAAAGGAGAATTTACTGTGCTTTTGTTCTGCAGGATGATATACCAGAAGTGCAAGAATTCTTCCTGATTAATTTAACATCTGTTGAAATTGTCATGAATCCTTTGATGTCATTCCCTCCCAGACTGGGTATAACATCTGCATCAGTACCATATTTACTTCACAGTTTATATGAATTGTATATATGTAATAACGCATTGTATTTATATTTATTACAGTAGTATAATGATTTAAGGCAGGGTCAAGGCAAGAATAACTGAAAAGGAGGCTTATGCAATCATAAAGCTTACATTTCTTGGGATTCGGGCAAATGGTGGGGTGATTTTAAGGGATGTATATTATCAATTAATCTCAATTTTTAAAAAACCTTTGTCATTTAGTAAAATGTGTCTCATGAGGAAAAGTTAATTTGCATCTTGAAATTTGATTCTTGTATTCTAATATGAAAATAGTTTGGACAGTGAGAAAACTTACTGCTGTGATATTTCACCAATGAATAATCATTGCTTGACTAACTCAAACGTCTTTGGGTGTCTAATACAGCATGGTGCCTGTGATGCATTGCACAGGTCAACAGCTGGGATCATTCAAACAGAAGCTGGTGAACAGGGATTATTTCTCAAAAAGTAGCAGTGCCTATTAACAGAAGCTCACCAGAGAAAATGGTAGGGCTGTGGTGTGCCTTTTAGGCAAAGCAGGAGAAGTTCCAGTAAGCATTCTACACCAGACAGTCACTGTGCCTCTAGGAGCTTAAAGGGTTGCAGGGGGATCATGGCCATTTATATACAAGGTGCAGTGTGCTCTGCTGACCTCTGCAGATAGGAGTGGGACAGTAGGGCCAGGGGATCTTTGAGAGAATAACACCCATATTAGCACTAACCTCACTCAAGCCTTGCATTCCCTAAGCACAAGGATTACCATTGTGTCTGGTCTGTATGCAAAGAGTATTAAAGGGTATGCTCCTTATGTCTCCTCCAGAGTTGTGTTCTTACCCTGGTTACTGTTTACTTAGCATCTAAACATATGTGCCAAAATAATACTTTGTGTAACTGGCCAGTGAGATGACAGACTTCATAAAGTCTCTTTTTATTACTGTTTATATTACATTTGGTTTTGAGGATCAACTTCAATGGGTTTCTTAATCTTTTAATCAAAAGAAAAGGAGGACTTGTGGCACCTTAGAGACTAACAAATTTATTTGAACATAAGCTTTCGTAAGCTACAAAAGCTTGTGCTCAAATAAATCTGTTAGTCTCTAAGGTGCCACAAGTCCTCCTTTTCTTTTTGCAGATACAGACTAACACAGCTGCTACTCTGAAACCTGAAATTAATCTTTTAATGATCTTCATTTATCATCTTGCTTGGTTAGAGTCCTGATCCCATGGCAAAATTGCCATTGATTTCAAAGAGAGCTGGATCAGACCCTTAATGTTAAAGAAATGTATTTACAGTGTGCTTCTAACAGTTTCTCTTTGACTTCTTTTCCCTTTTCTTTGCATGCCTGTAGAAATGACTGAGTTGATTCATTACAGACTGAAAGGTAAACACAACATCCAGTGCTGATTTGTGCAGGTTGAGCTGTGATTAGTTCACTGATTCTAAACCATAAATACTTAGTGCACATTCAAAGAGTAACACATGGGTGAGACAAATTATCTTCCAGAACTATATTCTGTGACAGGCTATTTATTTAGTCTTACCCTGCATTATTAGAGGTACTTGAGCACCTTCTTGACTTACAGTAACTTAGCCCTGATATAGTGGCAAACCTAGGACAAATATTCGACAGGCTTGCAGATGCACACGTTATATATAGGGGTAAGTTTTAACCCCTGATTTTCCCTGATAACCCTGAATTCTAGACTCTAAATATTATACTAGAATCTTGCTAGTCTACATTTCCCTATCCACACTCTTTATAATTTGCACAAAATTATCCGTTTCCTCATTTTCCAGCAAAGATTTAATCAAGAAGTCAATATTATAAATCTCATATTACTTAAACTTCATTATGTTGTAAATAAATTGAGGTACTATACAGATGTCAAAATAAGCGATTAAAGAACATTTTGAGATGCAGCATGCTCGCTGTATTGTTCACTTACTTGCTAAATTTCACAATTTAGGAAGTCAAAAAGGGTCAGTGCTAGGAATAGGCTGGAATCTTGGCCCGACAGAAGTGAGAGGCAAAACCCCATTGAAGTCAACGGGACCAGGATTTCACCCACAAAATATTATATTCTAGGCAGTGAAGGTGGAAAGTTGCACAACATTTTTCATTAGCTTCAATTGCTTATAACTTTGCCAAACTTCAAGCATTTGTGCTAAAATGCCCGATGTTGGATGTCTGACTCAGGGTGCGTCTTCTGGTTTCAGCAAAATTTCTGAGAATGAAGTTGGGGAAAATTCATTGTTTTTACCTTTTTTAATGTCTGACATTTTCTAGAGAAGCTCTAGTGCCTCCATTCTGTGAAGCAGGGACTTGAAATTGGATAGGGGTGTCACCCAGGTGTCAGGGATGTTTGTTTTGCTGTTCTTGTTAAAATCCACCAAAATTTTGCCAAGCGATAACACTTAGAAAATTCTAAGTTCCCACATGCTTAATAGATGCTTGTTAGAGCAGAGCAGCTAAATTCTCCAAAGATTCCAGCTTCACTTTGCTCCATCTTGGGGCTTCAGAGTTGAGCAGGAGTTTACCTGTGATTGCTCCACCTGGCTACAGGGAGATGCTGTGGAGACTGTCTCTCCTGTGCTCTCAGTGCTCCCACTGCTGACACTCAGGCAGCACAGAAGAAAAGGAGGAAAGAGCCCCATTCAAGTGCAGAGGGATGAGGACTGGGAAAGGGGAATGAGGACCAGGAACCTGGAGTGGGCAAAAAGGGGCAGGAGCAGAGGGGGATAGGAACAAAGGTAGGAGAAGGGCAAGAGCTGGAAAGAAGGGAAGGGACATGAGAAAAGGCAGGAGCTGGGTGGAGAGGATAAGGGAAAGAGTTGGTAAGGAGAGTCGAGTTGGAGAGTATAGGAGACAGGAACAGAGGGGAACAAGGAGAAACTGGGGGGCACAGGGGCAGAAAGGTCTGCAGCCCCTAGCGCCCACATTCCTACAGAACCTGGAGTTAAACCCATTATTCCTCATCCTCAACAAGCTTTTCCTGTCTAGCAAATAACTGTGAACCCCACTGATAATGTGTGTCCCCATCCCCTCTAGTGGCAGGTCTAGGATAACAGTCATCTACTACTCACAGTTCAGTCAGCTCAAGTAATAGAGGTCTGTGCCATGGACCTAAAGATCATAACCCTACTGATGAACCATGTGAAGAGTAAATATGGTTCAATAGGATGAAATTTTATTTTTTTCAAATTTTTTTATTATTATTAAACTTAGGAAATTACATAAACAAAAGTATTTAAAAATTAAGGTTTCAACATCAAATGCTTATGTGAGGAAATGCCTAAATTTAGGTTGCCTGGCAGTCCTGTGCTCTGAACAAGTAAAGTGCTACATTCTTTGAAAAATTAAACCATAGGCATCTCATATTAGGTATCCAAAATGAATGGACACAGTTTATATTAATTTCTCTATGCCTCAGTTCCATGTATGTAAAGTGACTATAATAAACTTCCTCATGTCATATGGGTATCATGAAGATAAGTGTATTAATATTTATGGAGCACAAAGTGTAAGAGTGATGAGCACCATAGAAATTCCCATAAGGAAATTAGTAATTCTGAACTCAGAATGGTTTAAGTAGTGTACAGTAAATAAGAAATGAGACCACACATTGAATGATGGGGGGAGGGATAGTTCAGTGGTTTGAGCATTGGCCTGCTAAACCCAGGGTTGTGAGCTTAACCCTTGAGGGGGCCGTTTAGGGATCTGGGGCAAAAATCGGGGATTGGTCCTGCTTTGAGCAGGGAGTTGGGCTAGTTGACCTCCTGAGGTCCCTTTCAACCCTGATATTCTATCTATGAGGATAAAAGAAAATATTCAATAACAGCTTACTTGGGATTACCACTCGTTTTGTGCACTAAATGAAGGTAGGGTGTATGGAAAAACTAGCATGTGATCATAATGTATGTGCACCAAGAGGCCAAATTAAGATTGCACGGGCAACATTAATTCTGGTATTTCCTAACTTTTCAGTGCTGATGTTTGCAACCTTAATATTCTTGTAATGTTGCTTTTTTTTTATTGGTTTGTAATGTTGTATGTACCTGTGGTAAGACAGAGATGTCTAGTAATATGTCACTCTTTGTGTGGAAGATAGTTCTTCATTTCATTTAGTGGGGACAAGGTTTTCTCTGTGCATTATCAGTTAATCTGCCCACTCTCTTTCCCACTTAGGAGACACAAAGTGCTACGTATTCTGTGTGTAAAGCTTATTGGCGCTTGTGTAACAGATTTTTAACCAAGCCCTAAAAACAGAGTATAAACAGGTTTTCTTCTTTCTTTTGATATTTTTTTAGTCCTTTGTATTTTATCTTTAGATGCAGAAGGCTTGGCGGCTCAGATTATTATAGATGCCAATGATGGAGTGAGAGGAGTAATTGAATGGCAGAATACCAAGTAAGTCTCATTTTCCATGAAGAACCTAGTCTGTCACTAGTTGCTTGAGTGCCTATTCGTTCTCCCTTGGAAATCAGTGGCAAAATTCCCACCAATTTCAGTGGAAGCAAGATCAAACCTTTGGTGTGGCAAAGCAGCCTTAAAGTCATCTGAATTGGCAAATGAAGGATTTCTCTTACATTGGGGAATCATCAGGTATTTTGGGGCTTGTGCAGCAGTTCCTTTGCTATCCCTGGTCTTGACCTTAGCTACTCTGCTTTGCACCATGGACCAGTTGGGTGATCAGGTGGCCCCAAGAATGGAGAGAGGGACATAAATGTAGTTCAAGCCAATTTCCCTTTCCCCATCACACTGAATTTCACTGAACATACCTCAGATTTAGCTCAAGATTTGGTGGAGGATGTGTGTGCATTTTTGTATGTATATAAAATATATTCTCTTCTGCTGTAAAGATGAAATTCAGTTCATTGTGGAGGTCTCTGTCTGTCTGTCTATATCTCTATATATTTTGGTGCAGCTAAGCTCATTTCTGCACCAGCTTGAATAAATGGGGTTTGAGGAATATGATCTTTCTCTCCAAATTATATTCAGGCTGTTGGGTTCCATCACAACTTGTCAGTCATCATTGTTCCACTCATAAAATCTACTGGACCTCCACACCCCTACACAGGTGTTCCTTTCACTGTATACACGTAAGCAAGGACTGTAACATAATCAGTGTAACTGGAGTCAGAGTTTCCATTGCCCTAGAGGGAATGTTACTCACAAGACATCAGTGGAACAAGAAACACGGAGATAGGCTGGAAGCAAATCATCCACGTTGACAGAGCAGTCCACAGGGTTTAATAAAGTTTCACTTGTTCTACCTAAAATGCATTCAGTTTTGTACTTTGTGAATGAAACAAGGACAATGGCCATTTCCCCTCCTACCTCCAATATTCACTTGTCTCATTCAGACCCAGCATTGAGACTGCATCTGTGAGGGGGTGCTGAAACTTCTGTGTAGACACTCTCTCTGCCCCTTGTTCAGGACATTGTGCAGAAGACCCTCCACAATGGGCTGAATTCCACCTTTAAAGTAAAAGACAATATAAAAAGTTACATTAGACATAATATTTAAAGAATAAATCGGTCTTTCTCATTTGAAAATATACTGAGTCATTTCAAAATGTGATTGTAACAATGATCTGACTTTATATTTTGTACCCAAACAACTATGTTAAAAGAATATTCTTAAGGTTGCAATGTCAAGGACTCAAAACTTAGAAAATGCCTGTGCCACCTTAGTTCAGACTCCTGTATGTAATCATTGTGATATTCTTTAGTTATATGATCACACACCATTTGTTTTTTAATATATAGATGGCAGTGGATATATATGTGTACACAGTTCAGAAACAGGCAAACATTGCTTAGTAGAGGATTGCATTAGCAATTTACCAAGAACCTGCGGTATTTGCATTAGCAATTTACCAAGAATTTAGTCACTGCTCTTTTTAATGTAGAGGTGTTGCCCCCCAGAGATGACAGATCTCATCTTTGCATCTAGTGCATTCTGAAAATGAATGGGTAGGAAGGTGCTGAGTTGTGATCACTGATTTGAATGACTAAGCATTGTGCACTCTGTGTTAAATTTGGTGCTCTCTTCTGATCACTGACGTTGCATACTACCAGTATAAGAGGATTCTTCTTCCTTTTTATTTTAGTTTTGAAATAGATGAAATCCATGGGGGTCTGACATTAGTAGCATACCGTAACAGAGGATCTTCTGGCAATGTATCTTTGTTTTTCTATGCCCAGAATCTAGAAGCAAAACTGGGACTGGATTTTAATGTGACGTCAAGGGTAAGAAGAAAACGCACAGTACAGTACTATTCATTTCTCAAGTCTCCTTAGTATTGATAATGCAATTATTATTCTCAATTGGTGCAATCATGCAAGGTACTGAACTAGATATTTATCTTAAATTGCATGTTTTCTAAACCAGAAATTATAGGGAAACAGGATTATATCTTTTTTATAAATCATCAGAATAATCCAAGTTCTGCAATTTTATACTTAGACTTCGTATGTAGCCTTTGTTCGGAAAAATTACGTCGTTCATATTTGGAAGCCGTTTTTCTTAACAGGTCCTTTACAATGGGCCCCTTTGAAAAATTGCTTCAATTAAATGTACTTATTGGCCCTGATTCTGCTGAAGGCCCCTCAATTCCTGTTCTGGCCACATTACAATAGACGCTCAGAATTTGATCCTTTGTTTGCATTTTTCTTCCATTTTTTAAGAATTCTGTAGGCCAGACTTGCAAAATATCACGTACGTGTTCATGTTACATACTTGTTAAGATATAATGTCTTGTATGTTTCACTACCAGATGCTCTCTTTTGCTGATGGAGAAAGGTATAAATACATTGACGTCATGATTTTTGATGATGATATTCCTGAAGGTGATGAGAAATTCCAGTTAATTTTAACAAATCCCTCCTTGGGGCTGGAACTAGGAGAGAACACAACGGGTAAAATAGACTTATTCTTGATTCTAGGTCTTTGTTGTGTTACGGCTGTTTTCATTTCTTTACGCCTGAGGAATCATAGTACTCTTGAAACCATCATTTACTTATTGTGGGTGACTTTATACTTTTGATGACGATTCTGAAAGCTGTAATGAAATTTATCTAACTGCTAAGATTTTATTTAAAATGAGTGAACTATAAAGCAAGACTTATGTAGAAATTGAGTTTTATGAGGAACCATGATTTTTGTACACGTTTGTACAGCATGGTGATTTTGGTTTTTTGAGATATCTAGAGCTACATTTATGCCTGTCTCATGAGTAACTAATGTGCCTCTTCTCTAAGTGCTGTAAGATGTGATATGTAGGATAAAAGCGTAAAAAAGTATATTCTTTTTAAATCTAATTGGTATAGGCTTGATTCTTCCCCCTTGGCAATTTATAGCTTATTCTGGGTGTGGTCACATAAGCATTACTAATTATGACTAAAGACAGCAGAATCTTGCTTTTCATTACTAGAATTTTTTCCCATGGAAGCTCAATAAATTAAAAGTTTGCAGAATGTGCATAATTTCTTTTGTCTAAATCAATTATAGTTACAGGAACTGTCTTTTGTTAATACAAAATTCTTCTTCGAGTGCTTGTTCATGTCCACTCCACATTAGATGTGCACGTGTTGCGTGCACGAGTGTCAGAAACCTTTTCCCTTAGCAGCTCCCGTTGGGCTGGCAGGGCCCCCCGACTGGCGCCACTGTGCCGTGCATATATACCCCTGCTGCTCGACCCCCTCCAGTTCCTTCTTACCTCTCTCTCTTGTATGAGAGCAGTCCCTTAGCCTTTCTCTTATAGATAGCTGTTATCAGTTAGTTAGCATACACTTTGTTGTGGACGCTTAAGTGATTAGGTGCTTGGAAGCTTCCGGCACCCACCCCGGGCCATGGGGCATGCCACAGGCCCACAGGTTTAAGGGTTGTGCCACGTGCCGCAAGGCTACGCCAGTTAGTGACCCCCCGTGGCTCATGTCTACGTTGCCTGGGGGAAGAACATCAAACTGAGCGGTGTAAGATTTGCAAGGCGTTCAAGCCAAGAACAAAGCCAGCTCCGGCTTCCTCAGTGCCAAGTGCTCCAGAGCCGTCGGGAGACCTGGCACCGGCTAAACACCGAAAGTAGTCCGCCCCACAGCACCACACTAGACCCCGGCACTGCTCGTCCTCCCTGATGCGGCCCATGGCGCAGCCAAAAGTAAGGCGCGGACGTTCCCCGCATAGGAGGCCGGCGCCTTCCAAGGCCCTGAGCGCTGATAAGAGTGGAAAGGCTGCTGTACCGGTGCTGGTGCTGGCGGCTCCAGTGCCACAAGTCCCACCGAGCCCAGGCCTAAGTGAGCTCAATGTGGACAATGGGGTCGAGGACTTAATGGATCAGCCCTCCACGCTTGGCACCTTTGAGGCAGCAAAGGACCTCATTGACCTGTCGGCGACGAGCCCCCTCCCATACAGGGAGAATCCTCTGGCACCCATGCCACGGGTGCCGTCGAGGGGTAAGCTGGCAATGGTGTGCCTTTCGAGGACACCGTCCCAGCACCGCTCTTGGAGTTGGTCCCGGTCGAGCTCCGCGTCTGCGGACTCCCAGTTACCTGCAGCTCAGAAGGAAGTCGCGGTACCGGGAGTGGATCGGTGTGAGAAAGTCACGGACGAGGCACGATCCCCAGCACCGAGTAGAGACCAGCACCAGGAGGAGTTGAGATGGCCCTCGCCGGAGGACTCCCACAGGTGCCGGTCCCGAGAACGCTGGCGCCGATCCCGGTCCAGATCCCGTTCCCAGGGATATCGGTACCGGTCTCACTCCCGTTCCATTAGGAGCCGCTCGTCGACCTCCTGCCAGCACAGATTGTCGGCTCCGCTGTGGCCTTCACTGTCAGCGTCGCCGCAGTCCGGCGCTGACTCTGGCCGTTACAGTCACTCGCTCCGTGCTCTGGACAGCAAGGACCCTCTGATGGGGTGGCACCCCCCAATGGGGGCCGCCAGGTCATTGGCCCTTCTGGACTCCTTGGGCCTATCAACAGCGCCAAGGGGCCCCGTCCAGGGTGAGCTACTCAGTGCAGCAGTCCCGGTCCCCACACTGACGCCTGACGGTGCCGGAAGCCACAGTATCTAGGCCTCCAGCATCCCTCCCAGGGTAAACTGGAGAGACCAGCACCGAGTCCGGTGCCACCCCGAGGTCTCCCGCCCCAGCCCGAGCCAGAGGCCCCTCCCGCGGGAGAAGGGGAGCAGGAGGACCAGCCAGAGGGGGCCAAGCAGCTGCTAACCTCCTCGTCATCCCCGGATGAGGCGGTGGCGGGAACAGCGGTGTCCGGCCCTCCACCCATAGACCACAGAGCCCACCAGGAACTACTGCATAGGGTCGCCCAGAACTTGGGGCTGCAGGCCGAGGAGTCGGTTGAGCAGGAGGACCCTATGGTGGACATTATGAGCCCCGAAGGTCCATCTAGAATAGCGCTCCCGCTCATTAAGACCATCCAATCGAATTATAAGACTATATGGCAGATCCTGGCCTCCAGCGCTCCAACAGCCAAGGTGTGGAGCGCAAGTACTTTGCCCCGTCAAAGGGCTATGAATTCCTATTTTGCCACCCAAGTCCGTGCTCCTTGGTGGTCTCAGTGGTGAAAGAAAAGGAGCACCATGGTCAACAGGCCCCGGCACCTAAGGCCAAGGAGACAAAATGCCTGGACCTTTTTGGCAGAAAGGTGTACTCATTGGGGGGCCTTCAGTTGAGGATTGCTAAGCAGCAGGCCATCCTCAAGAGACATAATTTTAACTCCTGGGCAGCGGTGGGGAAGTTTAAGGACAACCTCCCGCAAGGTTCCCCACAGGAGTTTACGGCCCTGGTGGACGAGGGCAAGACAGTGGCTAAGGCCTCTCTCCAGACCTCCCTGCGTTTAGCAGACGCGGCAGCCAGAACAATTGCATCGGGGTGGTCGTGAGGCGCTCAGCACGGCTGCAGGAGTCAGGCCTGCCTCCTGAGGTCCAGAGCACACTCCAGGAGCTCCCCTTTGAAGGGTCCAGGCTATTTTCGGACCGGACAGACGCAAGGCTGCATAACCTCAAGGACTCAAGGGCTACATGTAAGTCTCTGGGTATGCACACCCTGGTGATGCAGAGGAAGCCCTTTAAGCCGCAGCCTCCCCCTCAGTGTCAGTACCAGCCTCGTCACAGGCATGAGCCTTACCGTAGGCGAGGCAGGGATAACAGGCGACGGCGCAATAATAACGATAATAATGCACCGGGCCAGAACCAAGGTCAGCACAAATCCCAGCTGGGCACTAAGCCAGGCTTTTGAAGATGCGCTTGAGGACAGTGTACCAGACCAGTCACCGGATCCGTCCCCTTGTTTCCTGAACCGCCTGGCTTGTTTCTCCCGTGCGTGGTCCAGCATTACATCGGACCTTTGGGTCTTACGCATGGTACGGAATGTGTACTCGCTGCAATTCTCTTCCCTCCCTCCCTCCCATCCCCCTTCCCCATCCCTCTTCAGGGACCCCTCTCGGTTCGCTCACTGCTACAGGTGGGGGCGGTAGAGGGGGTGCCGCACGGCCTAAGGGGGAAAGGTTCTACTCCCGGTACTTCCTCATCCCCAAGGCCAAAGGGGGCCTTCGTCCCATTTTAGATCTGCGAAAGCTCAACAAGTTCCTGGTCCAGGCCCTGTTCCGCATGGTCTTTCTGGGCACTGTCATCCCTTCCCTGGATCTGGGAGGCTGGTACGCTGCCCTCGACATGAAGGACGCGTACTTTCATATTGCCATCCACCCAGCTCATCAGCTGTTCCTGCGCTTCACCGTGGGCCAAGAGCATTACCAGTTTGCGGTTCTCTCGTTCGGTCTAGCTGCGCCCCCCCAGGGTGTTCAGGAAATGTATGGCGGTGGTGGAGGCCTTCTTATGGAGGCAGAGGGTCCGGGTTTATCCGTACCTCAACGATTGGCTCCTGACAGGTCGATCCGAAGCAGAAGTGCGGGGACGTGTGGAGGTGGCCCTGAGACTGTTCCGCGAGCTGGGGAGCTGGGGCTCCTGGTCAACGTCCCCAAGTCCACTCTCGTGCCCATGCAGAGAGTGGAATTCATAGGGGCAGTCCTGGACGTGGTGCAGGCCAGGGCAAGCCTTCCAGTATCCCGATTCCGGGCTATCCAGAAAGTGGTGGCCTCCCTGCACCAGTTTCCAATGACAATGGCCAGGTGCTGCCTGCGGCTGCTGGGCCACATGGCAGCATTCACACACGTGGTCAGGCATGCCAGACTGAGACTCAGGACACTGCAGGTGTGGCTTGCTCAGGTGTACCGCCAAGGCAGGGACCCCCTGGACTTGATAGTGACAGCCCCAAGGGATGTGCTGGACTCCCTGCGGTGGTGGCAGTCCCAGCCTGTGGTTTGCGAAGGCATCCCCTTTGCCACCCCCTAGCCGGACCTGACGCTGGTGATGGACACATCAGACCACGGATGCGGGGGCTCACCTGGGGGATCTCAGGACTCAGGGCTTGTGGTCCGGAGCAGAGCGGTTGCTCCATATCAATGTGAAGGAGCTCAGGGTGGTTCGTCTAGCCTGCCAGACCTTTCATGCCACTCTGAGTGGTCACAGCGTGACAGTTCTGACAGACAAGACTACTGTCATGTTTTATATAAACAAGCAGGGCGGGGCCTGTTCCTTGCTGCTCTGTCACGAGGCTCTCCTCCTCTGGTTGTATAGCCCATGCCATTCTCCTCGAGGCGTCATATCTCCTGGGGGTGCGAAACGAGCTGGCGGACTACCCCAGCAGGTCGTATGGCATGCATGAGTGGATGCTCAGAGTGGACATCGTGCTTTTGCTCTTCCACAGGTGGGGGTTTCCCCGGGTAGACCTGTTTGCCACCAGGGTCAATGCCCAGTGCCCGAGATTCTGCTCGTTCCAGGGCCACAGCCCGGGCTCAGTCGCACACGCGTTTGCGATCCCGTGGGGAGGGGCTTGATGTATGCGTTTCCCCCACTCCCCTTGGTACACAAGGTCCTGCTCAAGGTATGCAGGGACAGGGTGGTAGTGTCCTCATCGCCCCAGCGTGGCCCCGCCAGCACTGGTACACAATGCTCCTAGAGCTGTCGGTGGAGGCCCCGGTAGTCCTGCCCCTACACCGGGACCTCATCACGCAGGATGGTGGGCGGCTTCTTCACCCCGACCTGCAATGACTACACCTGACAGCGTAGAAGCTTTGTGGCTAAACGCCTTGGAGAGCCAGTGTTCCCTTCCTGTGCAGCAGATTCTGCTTGGCAGTAGGAAACACTCTACCAGGGCTACCTATGTGGCCAAGTGGAAAAGGTTCTCCTGTTAGTGTGAGCCCCGAAAGGTGCAGCCGTGCCAGGCCCCGGTACAAGCCATTCTCGAGTACCCGCTGCACCTCATGTAGCAGGAGCTGGCCCCGTCCTCACTTAGAGTGAACCTGGCAGCCATCTCTGCCTTCCATCCGGGGTTTTCGGTGTTTTCCCACTCAATGGTGGGATGGTTCCTTAAACGATTGGAGAGGATGTTTCCATACTCATGCCCCCCCAGTCCCTCCTTGGAACCTTAACTTGGTCCTCTCTAAACTCATGGGACCCCTGTTTGAGTCCCTCGCTACCTGCTCCCTTCTCCACCTTTCCTGGAAGGTGGCATTTCTGGGGGCCATTACCTCGGCCAGAAGGGTGTCCGAGCTGAGGGCTCTCACTTGTGAAACACTGTATACAGTGGCTCAGAAGGATAAGGTGCAGCTCCGACCTCACCCCAAGTTCCTCCCTAAGGTGACCTCGCAATTCCATTTGGGCCAGGACATTTGTCTGCCGGTGTTTTTTCCAAAACCCAATACGGACCCGAGTCACCGCAGCCTACACACCCTGGATGTCTGTCGAGCACTGGCGTTCTTTTTGGAGCACACCAAACCCTTTGGTAAATCTGCGCAGCTGTCCGTGGCCGTAGCCAAGAGGATGAAAGGCCTCCCGGTGTCGGCGCAGCAGATCTCGTCTTGGACAACAAGCTGCATCTGGACGTGCTATAAGCTCGCAGGTGTTCCGGCCCTGGTGGTCATGGCCCACTCGACCAGGGCGCAAGTGACTTCCACGGCTTTCCTGGCACAGGTCCCGATCCAGGAGATCTGCAGAGCAGCCACCTGGTCCTTGGTGCACACCTTCACAACCCACTACGCGGTCAACCAGCAGGCCAGAGAGGACGCAGCCGTTGGCAGAGTGGTCCTCCAGAGTTGTTCCGTGACTCTTACCCTCCTCCAGAGGTAACCTTGTGATTCACCTAATGTGGAATGGATGTGAACAAGCACTCGAAGAAGAAAAACGGTTACTTACCTTCTTGTAACTGTTTTTCTTTGAGATGTGTTGTTCACGTCCATTCCACCACCCAGCCTCCTACCCCTCTGTCAGAGTCGCTGGCAAGAAGGAACTGGAGGGGGTAGGGCAGCAGGGGTATATATACATGGCGCAGTGGCGCCAGTCAGGGGGTCCTGCTGGCCCGACGGGAGCCGCTAAGGGAAAAAGTTTCCGATGCTCGTGCACGCGACGCACGCACACCTAATGTGGCATGGACGTGAACAACACATCTCGAAGAACAACAGTTACAAGAAGGTAAGTAACCATTTTTTCATTCTCTCTAAATCTCTTTATGGTATGTGGTATGAATGGAAGAGGTACTTCGCTATATATTCTCTGCAAGTTTTGATGGTACAGAAACTCTCGTGCTCTTATGTAAAGCCCTGGTGCAGCAAGATATTCAAGCATGTGCCTAAGCATGTGAGCAGTCCCATTGAAGACAATGGGATGGTTTTTTTGCTTAAAGGTGGGCAGAAGTCTATTCATAGAGTAAAGTTAGGCATGCAGTTAATTACTTTGTTGAATTGAAATCTCAATGAGACTATGGACTTTTTATAGGAAAAAGGGCCACATTCTCCTCATGCATATATATGCAATGATAAAATTAAATATATACATATCATATTAAATTAAGTTAAACTGATATATATATATATATATATATATATATATATATATGGAGAATATGGTCTTTTCTGGATAGATATATAAAAAGGCCATATACATATTATTTATTATTATTAATTTAATTTATGTATTTATTATTACCCTAGTTGTATTGTGGTAATTAAAAATAATACATTTCCACTATTTCTCTTTCAAAAGCCACAGTTACCATCCTTGCCAGTGATGATGGTCATGGAGTTTTGTCATTCAACAACAGCGATCACTTTTTCCTAAGGGAGCAGTCAGCTCTCCACTTGATGGAAAGTGTTGCTGTACTGAACGTTATTAGAGAACCTCCCCAGGGGATATTTGGCACTGTGACTGTTCAATATCTTGTGAGAGAAATAAATTCTTCAGCTGCATCAGTGGATCTGACCCCTTCACAAGGATATATCATACTGGAAGAGGGAGTCAGATTCAAGGTAATATGCAGGTGGTTATTACAATATAAGAGAAGTAGGCATTGTTTCAGCTACCTGGGAAGCATACAGAGATGTCTGCGTTTTATGTTAGACTTGATTTCCTGTTGTATTTTGTTTTATTTCTTGTTATTGTAGGAATGAGATATCAAAGATTGTGAATATGTCAATATGCTATGTGAAAATGTAGAGAAAATGAAGTATTCTAATGCTTATTTATATATAGTCATTTAATCCCATTATTACTTTTGGAATATTTATGCCTTTTGATAACAGTTCAAGTAAATAGCAATATAATGCATAGGATACATTCAGAGAAATTGAGAAACAATTTCCTTGTATATACTTGGCACATGGCTGTTTCTATTCTGCAATTTGCACCTTAGATACAATCTACTCGAATAATAGAGCTAAAATATAATACAATATTTCATTCTATATAGTAAGAATACTTTAATTGCTCTCAGTTGTACAGAATACATTACTGGAAGTGCAAGAAAATGTGGCAGTAACTAATGTTTCTCAAACAATAAAAATGTAAATTCTGGGTAGGAAGAGGACCTAGTCTCTGGGCGGTAGGGGGCTGGGGGTGGGGCGGGGTTGCCTCCACTCAAAAAAAGTCAACCTAGAAAATGGATGATATTATTGAACTAGTTTTCTATTGATTTTTATTCATTTAGGGTAGAATCCCTGCCCCATTGAAGTCAATGGGTATTTTGCCTTTCCCTTCAATTAAGTGAGGATTTCACCTTTATTGTCTCAGTGAAACACAATAGGTACTGTACAATAAATACTAAAAACATACTGAGATCAAAATGATTCTTCATAAAAATTCACATGGCCTAAGACATCCAACTGACCAAAACAAATCCTCAAAAGAACAGAAAATAAAACAATGTTCAACCAAAAGCCTGGCTGATGGAAGAGAAAAGGTCTTGTGGAATCTGAAGTTTTCTATGTGGATTCAGTCATGGGAGCAAGTTTGTAGGATGTGTGGATTTTCGAGCTATCCAGGAAATGTTTTTTTCTTCCCACGAAAGATAAAAAAAGGTTGCATTCATCAACATCATTCTAAAGTTTTCAGGTTTTTGTCAAAAACCTGGAAACCCCCAAACTGCAAGTTTTATTGTCTGAAAAAAATTGCTTTTATTTTTAAAATGAGAGCCTGAAAAAATATAATAAAAAATGGATATTGCTGAAATTTCTATTCTGATGAAAAAGCATTTTGAATGAAATATTTTGACTAGCTCCAGTGGGGTTTTATTTAATAAAATTGTCACCAGTCTTGGACCATTTTCAGGGACTAGTGGCACTTAACTGATGGAGAGCCTGGAATATATGCAATGAAAGTCAAAATGCATAAATTAAAACTGCTGTGATAGGACATAGGGAAGTACACAGTATCTTAAATGAGTCCAACACCATGGAGAGCTTTACCACAAGCCCTTTGAATTTCATTTGGAATTGAATTAGTAGTCAGTGTAGCCCAGACATTATGTGGAAACATTAAGTCAACCTACTCAGAAATTGGAGGGTCATAAAACTACACCCCAAATATTGTAGAAATTTTACCTGGAGCAAGCAAAGACATGGATACCTGTGGCAAGGTCTGTATCTGAAAGGTCACAGGCTCCTGGTTAGCTGTAGATACATTGCTGTTATCTGTATAACCACAAGCAGCAAAACTGTATATCTATTGCTTGCATATGATACTGGAAAAGGATGGTGCTGCATACACAATTGAAGGTAAAAGTACTACAACACTCTTCTGTTCCTCTGTGTTACCGTTTACCAACCTGGGAGGCAGGCCTTCCTGGGAGGGGTCCCACTCAATCCAGTGGCAGGTGGAGCAGAAAAGAGCAACAGGAGTGGAGAAAGTTTCATGACTTCAGATTCATTCCTTCCCTCCCACTCTCTGAGTTCGTAAACACACACAGTGCAAATATGCCCCAGTACTTTGGGTGAAGCAGCTAGTTGCCAGCTTTCCTTTTCTGCTTCTTGGGGTCTGTACTGTAGATATCAGATCCGCAAACGTACTAAACAGGGCTGTAGGTTCAGGCAGTCTATTTGTGCCCTCTGTTCCTCTGGCTCTTAGCTCAGTTGTAATAACATTATTTATTTGTATTACCATAGTACCCAGGAGGAGGCCCAGTCGCAGATCAGGACCCCATTGTGCTTGGTGCAGTAATAAAAAAACAGTGCCTGCCCCAAAGAGCCACCTTTATGCTCTCTGGGTATAAAGCTGTCTGGTCAGTGGGAAAGAGGGATTGGGGGGGGAACAGAACAACAAATGAAAATACATATAAAAGAAGGCGGGGGTTTTGTTTGCTTTAAAGAAAGAAATAGAAAGGGAAGAGGTGGGTTCATCTGCTAAGCCTTCGAAGGGGCACTCCGGAAGAAAAAGGTTAGAATTCACTACTCTAGTTTCATTCCCAGCCCCCTTTCCCTGCTGGCACGGTTTCTGTGTTGTCCAGTTTCAGTATTTGACTCCCATCCTGGTGTACACTTCAATCACTGAAAGCACAAGAATGTCAGCAGCTGGTGAAGCTAGCATGTCTTAGTGATGTCATGTACTTGTTTTTCTCTCAGACTCTGCAAATTTCTGCCATACTAGATGAAGAACCAGAAATGGATGAACATTTTATTGTCACTCTCTTCAGCCCAATGGGAGGAGCCAGACTTGGCACAAGAGTGGAAACTATGATCACGGTGTTACAGAACCAGGCCCCACTGGGGCTTTTTAGTATCTATCCAGTTACAAATAGGTACAGTACACTAATTCAGTTATAAAGAGGATAATTATTCATATTCTGTAGACAAGATAATTCTCTGCATCTTTCTTTGGTGGACCTGTTTAAAAGAAAACAAGGAAATGAGCAATCCACAGTTTTAGGTAGTTGAAAATCTTTTAAAATATTTGGTGTCTGTTAAATAACATTGCTTCTGTACCAGAGAACAGAAGATTGAAAATAAACTATTCTTCACCAGAATATATAGTACTGACACTTTAAAAAAAATTGGACCCAGAGCTGGCCTGACTGAGTTTTTAGATTCAGATTGTCCTCTTGCTACTACTATTTTATTGTTTTTAGCCATGTAACTCGTATCTTTATTATGTATCTAAATTGTTCTTTGAGTGTGTTATGTGAAGAAAGAGTCAGCATGAAGACTAACTTCCCTTTCAGCTGTTCTTTAACAGCATATTTATAATCACACACACAAAATTACTATGTTAAAAGAACATTATTCAAATTACTCATCTTATCTCAGTCTCCCTTCCCTGGCTTCCAGTCCCAGTCTCCTTGTCCCAATCGGCTCCCCTTTTCTCTTGACCCCTCTGCATTCGAATCAGGTGACTTCCTCCTCTATGCTGCCCTGGCCCAGCAGGGGCTGGTCACTGAGCATACAGGAGAGACAGGCTCCCTGCTCTCAGTGCAGGTGCCCAGACCCAAGAAAGCCCTCCACAGCCCAGAACTGCAGTTGCATCAAATGTCCTGCTCTTCCCTGGATGGAGCTTGCCCAGTGCAAATGGAATCTTTGGAGAATTCAGGTGATACAATCCAAGTCTCTGATGAGCATGTGAGAACTACAGTTTTTCAAGGCTTATAATTTGGTCAAATTTGGGCTGATTTTTATGGAGATTGCAAAAGGCATATCCTGACACAAAGGCCACCAGTACGCCAAATTTCAAATCCTTGTGCCAAAGTGTAGAGGTGCTTGAGTCAAAGAAAAGATCACCAGAATTTTTAACACGGGGAAAATATGTTTTCTCATTCCTAGAAATGGCTGAACAATTTAGTTGAAATTTTCCAAAATACTCAGCCTGACAGACATGTAAACCTTTATCCCAAATGATTAAAGTTTGTCCAAGTTATAAGCAGCTGAAACCAGGGTCTTATAACGGGAAGTGTTGGGCAACATTGATAGTGGTGCTACCGGCAGCCCCACCTGTAAGGAAACCAGCTGCTAGTGATTTCTTTCCATCACTGTTGTTTATTCTACCACTGAAGCTGTACCATGTAAATGATGTTTTTCAGAATGCCAATTCATACATTGTAAAAGGAATTCCTGTTTCTTTATTTTTGCAATTCTCACATTTAGGACAAGTTCTCTGATAGTTGAAGAAGCTAACAGTACCCTTTATTTGAAAGTATCCCGAAGTAATGGGCTCAATATGTCTGTGAGTGTGGAGTGGGAGACCCTCTCCAATACCGCATTCGGCATAAGTGAGTTTTTTTCTCATTGAATGTTACTTTTATTAAAAGTTAACATCAGTAAACTGGCCAAGGAGACAGAGAGACCAGTTTTGAAATGTAAATCCATTTTTCAGAGTTGCTAAAATAAACTCCTGCATTAAAAGATTTCTTTGAGTATGTTAAGATTCAATAGATGGAACGGCTTCACTAGAGCAGTCCGCTGACTGTCACTGCTGTCAGAGTTGAGAGACTTCTGACGTCTTCCCTATCTCACCACAGTGTACATGGAACAGTATTATCACTAGACTTCTCTTAAATAAGACATGGTTGTAGTAGTATGAGTACTCTTGAGGCACCCACAACGTGCAAAAGTGCTGTCCACACCGTCAAGATGCCTGTGTGTGTCTGCAAGAGCTGTATTATACAGCCTCGCTCCTGGCACGTGCTCAGGTTTAGGCAGCGCGGGTAGTTCCATTGGAGTCCCATATGACTAGTCACAGTGCCTAAAGAGAAGCACTTATGTAAATCTTTGCAGGATTGTGGCCTAAATAACTTCAGTGGGGCTACTCATATGAGCAAAGATACTCACATAACAGGTGGCAGGATTGGGGTCCAAGCTTTCGTTCTTGTAATTTAATTCTGACAACACATTCAAAATATCCAGTTAAACAGATCTATAAGTTATGCAAGTCTTTGCAAGTCTGACTTCTGTTTCATCTTGGTGGTGATTGGGGAAAAATTCTTTTGTATTTTTTTTTTGTATGGCTTTTCCATTAGCTTGCTTTATTTTGATTCTGTCCACCAAAAATTCCCTGTATGACTTGCTTGTGTATTGAGAATACATATTACAAAAACATTAATCTGTTGTGTTCTCATTGTTTTAACCTCTGGATGCATTTACGCTAATAAAATGCAAGTTCTGAGTGATGTCAACAGTGTTATTTCTCCTGGCATTAGGTCTGAAGTTGGCTTGTGAAATCAAAGATAAGATTGGAAATCCCTCACGTATATTCCAGTAACTCGTATTTTTAATGTATTGCAGAGGGTGGAATCAGTGTGATGTCTGTCTTACAAAGTTTTGTGGAAGAGTCAGTATCTAGCTGGTGTTTCTTTACATCAGGAGAGTCTTTATATGGTGTTCTATTGCGGACCTCACCAGCTAGCTTTTCTTCTATCTATCAGTGGAGAGGAGTTTTTGTTCCCATTGAGGTAAATGTTTTTATTTTAATCCATTTTGCATGGATGGTACCAATTGTATTTGTAAAGTCCAGTTCCCTCATCAACTTTCTTTATGGTTCTCATCTCAGGACTTCAGTATATGGAATCCTCAGAGCTGTGTGACATTTCACATCAATGGTGCTGCCTTTCTAGTGATTACTCATGGAGTATCCAAACAAGAATCTTCCAACCATCGTGTGTATACATTCACACCTGGACTCAGGGTACTACTGGTAAGACTTCTACCTTATTTTAGATGCTTTAGAAAAACCCATTCCTGGGAGGCCAGTTTAGTATTGAGCTCCAGCACAGTACTTGTGCTCTGCAGTGACATAAAACATGGCATTTTATAATAAGATTCATATACTGTAGTGTCAAGATCTTAATTTTTATTACAAGCCAAATGAATTTAAATTCTGGTAACATTGATTTAAAATCAGCTGGTGCAGCACTATTTACTTAAAAGGAGTTTTACTTGTTTATGCCAGAGCTTGTCCATAATATTTTCATGACATTTTCATGTGGAAATTAGTGAACAGTCAGAACTGTGTAATCATGGAACTTTTTTGATATTTTAACAAAGTTTTGTATTGAATAACGTTCCTCCATTAGGCAAATTAGCCATATATGAGGAACTTGAATCACTTCATAAAGTTCTCTTGTCCTTGTGCCTTCTTTACAGATACAGACTCTCTCAGTGCCAGAAACCAGAGATGTAAAACACTTCACTGTTGAAAGAAAAGATTATTTAATTATTGCAAGTCATACAACTGACTCCAAATCCATACAGGTTGGAATGATCTCCCCTTTTCATTTTTAATATGTGTGCAGTATACATTTAGCTCTGATTGGAAATTCCTAAGTGGCAATCAGCATAATGGTTTATAAGTACTATTGACTTGCTACCCTCAATTCTACAAGAAGCTGAATAAAAATGAAGTTTACAGACTGATTTGGGTTTACCAGTATTGTCTGTATGAACTCATACAATATATCAGATGTGAATCATTATTAGAAATCCCCTTACTTTGAAAATTATGTCATTTTAGTTCTTGTGCTAAGGGGAAGTAGGCAGCCTTAGAGACAGAAGTTCTCTTATCTTCAGAACAGATAAACCTGCATTCAGCTTCTTTAAACCACCCTACCATTGTACCTCAACCTTCATGTGGAGGGACCATCTTTAGAGGTAAGTGGTAGCTCAGTGTCCAAGACCATACAGTTTTTCACCTTCTGGCTGAGGCGACCAACAAGAGTACCAACGGTGGGGGTGATTTTGCAATGCAGATACTTGTCTACTAGGAACTGGAAGGAGAAAACCAACTGAATTCACTGAGCAGCCATTAGATGTAAATGATTCATAGACTTCAGAGGATAATTAAAATAATCTAAAGTCTTCAGCATGACATCTGATTTCTGTTAGCGCAATCTGACTTATACTTAGATCTAAAGAAAAAAAATTATTTATCATTTCCCATAGGTTTTCCAGTGGAATAATGGCCTTTTTATATTGCATCATCAACTCCCAATTTATGGAGCTCTGCACATGGCCCTATTTCCCAGAGGAGGTTTTATGTACCTAGCAGTTTCTCTGTCGAATTCAAGCCTGCACCCCCTTCTGTACCAATGGTCAGATAATGAGTTTCAAAAAATTCATCAAGTGCCAGTAAATGGAATAACTCACATGGAGGCCTTGACTTTTGGGTCTGATATCTATTTAATAGTTGCAAAAGGTATGTTGCATGATACAAGAACATGACTTTATGCTGGTCTGTCTGATGGGAAAGACACTTGGCTCAGCAGTGTAGACAGGGATTTAAGCTTAGAGAGGAGAGGCCACAATTTCTCATGAAAATTTTATCAGGGACAATCTCTGTTATTTATTGAGCAGATATAAGTGTTGCATCCATTTTCAAGTATGTGCAGAATACGTGAAGTGTTGATTTCCAGCATACACTTTTCCCAGGAACATTGGGGTAATTAAATCCTTACTACTGTAGTTGCTGTTAGCATCCTCTGCAACATATGTGCTGTGCAGAATTTATGGAACAGCAGTGGAGATAATTGCTACGCCGCAATGTGATCCATTAGGCAGTCCTGCTTTCCTAACACACCCCTCTGTGTCTAGTGAAAAGGCTTATGGTACACTTCCCACTTGACTATGCATTGTCTTGCATTTGTTATTTAGCGTCCCAACAACCTTAGCATTCTGAGGTGTGTGTGTGTATGTGTGCATACATAGAAGCCATTAAATGATCAACATTTGCCAACCATTGTCCCAGTTACCACAGATATCTCCTGTCCTAAGCATAGAGGAATATGTGGTAATCTGGCTCTCTGTGTGGTAAGATCTGGCAAACCCAGACGTTTTGATGTGAACCAGCATTGCAGGTATTTAATCATTGGTCAGATTCATTGTGTAGTCAAGCTTGAGGTTTATTCCCTTTCCCCTTTGCAGAATCCAGTAATTCAAGTGAAGTTTTTGTCTGGGAGACAGGACAATCTTCCTTCAGGCATTTTCAGTCCTTTTCTTCTAGCGCTATAAACAAAATCCACACCTTCATGCCTCCTTCAGGTTTAGGTAAGTTTTAGGTGACTACAGTCCTTGTTCCAATGGTAGCTTTTACACTGGTGGTAGGACCTTACTGAAAATAGTGCTAAGAAAATGTGGTAGCTGCATGTCAGTCCATCATTTTTTTGGTGATGTGAATCAGCACCAAACAAATTACAATGACACACAGAAAGGATGGGAGACCTTGCAGCTCAAAATAACAAAAATATTCCAGAAGTAAGGCAATGTTGCAAATACATAAGCATAATTACTCTGGTGGTGATGCAGCAGGTTTGGTTAAGGCCTTTGTTTGAGAGAGACTGGGCGCTTAATTGGGTTCCTGATTTGACAGAGCTCCAAGGTGCCTGATGACCTCCAAAAGACAGAAAGGATGACCTCTGGCTTATGGAGTAATGTTGACAGCAGATCTGGAAGAAACAGGCAGAAGCAGATGGGGAGTGTACAAAATGTGACTACTATACAAATAATAACAGGGACTGCCCTTTCCTGGCCAGAGCATGTTTCAGTTTTTTTAAGTATGGTTTCCCACACTGAAATAACTTATTTGGGCCTACAGTAACTCCTCATTTAACACTGTAGTTACGTTCCTGAAAAATTAGACATTAAGCGAAATGATGCTAAGCGAATCCAATTTCCCCATAAGAATTAATGTAAATGTGTGTGTGGGGGGGGTTAGGTTCCAGGGAATTTTTTTTTTGCCAGACAAAAGACATTTAAGGTGTGACTAGGTAAGTGAATATCCTCTGGTGCAGGTGTGGGCCAGCAACAGCCCCACTCCTAGGCCTGCAGAGTCCTCCCGGTGCAAGCTCTGAGGGATTGGGCTTGACACTGGAGCCAGGCAGAGCAAGCAAGTGGCAGCACATAGGAAGGGACACTGCTGCATCCTTCCCCAGCACCCAGTGGGGATGTCTGTGCTGGCCTCTGAGCAGCAGATCACACAAATGCCTGCTCCAGTTAGTCACTGAATGCCCCCCACCTCCCAGGGTTCTGGGGAGACCAGTTGTCTCTTAGGGGAACCAATCTGCCAGGTTGCATGGTATGCTCGGGACACACAGCACAGAGGCATTGGGTCTCTAGATCCTTGCAGAGCTGGAGACAGCCATAGGCTTCTGGGGCCACAGTCGTCGACTTTTCAAACTGCCAGGGGTGCTCGATCTCTGACTCTGCCCCAGGTCCTGCCCCCACTCCACCCCTTCCCCCAAGGCCTCCACCCCACTCCCACCCCACCTCTAAACCCAGTTCCGCCCCCTCCCATGAGTGCACTGCGTCCTCGCTCCACCCCGCTCCCTGCCAGCGTCCCTGCACACCATGAAACAACTGATTGTGGAGAGGGAGCAGGTGTTGATCCATGGGGCCCGCCGGTGGGCAGGAGGCGCTGAGCGGGGGTGGAGGGCGTTATAACATTGCGCAACTTTAAACGAGCATGTTCTCTAATAGAACAGTGACTTAATAACGAAACTACATTAACCGGGATGACTTTAAGTGAGGAGTTACTGTATTCTGAACTCCCTTGCTGGAGTTACACTGATGTAAAACTGGTGTAAGTGGATCAACATCAGGTGCTTCTCTGCAGACATTCATTTAGGACTTGAAATTTAACTGCTGAAATAAATAAGTGAATAAAAATACCGAACAAATGTTCTTTTGTCTCAGACCTTGTAAGCAAGACTGGTCAGAGAGTTCCTTTGAGCAAGCATCTCTGGGATTGCACGGAGAAAACTATTTCATTTGTCTCTGAGCTTTTCCTTTTATTTATTTTTTCTTCTTTTTTTAAATGCAGTCCATGTGCTACTAGCTGGTAAGGATAGATCAGCACTGTATTCCTGGAATTCAGAAGTAAACCAGTTCTCTCTCGTGCTGGAAGCACCTCCTGCTAATCATATCACTTCAGTTACTATGAGATCACTTAACTCCAACAAAAGTCTAATTGTTCTGTCTGGAGATTCTTACTCCCAGATTTATGAACTGACCAAAGTCTCCAATGAGTCAGATTTTATACCTAGGTAGGTTTCTCATTTTATACCTCTCATCTTGCAGTTTCTCTTCATTTTTAAAAATGTTTCTTTTGGTATTTCTAGTTGCTGTTTTAGACTCCGGAGCATATTAGACTCCGGTCCTGTAAGTACACTGTGGGTAGAACTCTCATGGATATCAGTAAGAGTTTTCAACATAAGGGCTGTTACAAAATCCATTGAAATCAATGAGTGTTCCTTAGTGGATTGTTGATCATGCCCATGTAGTGCTTGCAATTATGTTCCTTACTCTTGTGTTTATATATTTAAAAAAAACATTTATTGTGGTTGAATGAGGATCCCACTCATCATAAATTTTTGGTCTTGTTTAATTACTTGGATTCATTGAGAAAGACAAGGTGGGTGAGGTTGTATTATGATTCATTGTTATTTTCTTTCTATAAAAAACCCTTTCAAGTCAAATTACCCTTTGATCAATAAAAACATTAATTCAAACTCTTAAAAAAACCCTTGACGTTTTAAAGTCCAGTCTTCTATATTTCTTAATTTTGAACCTTAATATTCCTCTTTTCGTATCACATTCGTGTTGTACTTCTTACTTTTTATAATTTTAACCCAAACGTATAAATTTATGAATTTATACTGTATAACATTTATGGATGGTTTGTGTATTACAAACTTTTGCTGTTTTCTCTATCCCCTGAGTTAGTTATTTCCCTCATTTTTAAGATCAGTGTTCCAGTTTTTGTCTCTTCATTGATGTTTTAATTTGTATGCACCCATATCAGTTTGTGCATCTCTTTAATTCTCTTTCATGCATTATAAGTAAGGCTGGATGTTCGTAATGACAGAAACCACGACAGGGTTTTTTTAATAAAATGTCTTAGTATTTGTTTCCCTGACAAATCTAACCCTTACCTAAGGAAGATTCTTTTAAATTATTTTTTTTTAAAACTTACTGTGTTTATGTCTAGTGTGTTACAGGATGGAATATGATTTTAAACTTTCAAATAAGGAATTTTAAGTTAAATCTCATGATTTCTTGTGAAAAATAATTAAATGTTACCACAAATTTTGTGGGCCATGTCTTTACCTTTTTTAAAACTGAAATTATGACACTTGTATTTCTTTCATGAAAAAGCCATGATTATTCCCCATTTTGCTGCAACAAACTACTCTTAATTATAATTATTTTGTGTGTGTGTTTTTATGCCAGTTCAGGTGAATTGATATTTGATCCTGGAGACATGGAAGTTGTGCTGGCAGTTAATATCCTTGATGATGTAATCCCAGAAGAAGAAGAATTTTTCACAGTGTGGCTGAAAAACCCCAAAGGAGGTGCAGAGATTGGTGCTAGTGGTTATGTTAACATAATTATTCCCTCTAATGACAATGCTCATGGAGTCATTGCATTTGCTCAGGTAACAATACTAAATTAAGTCATGAGAATACAGATATACTTTGTCCAGAACCAAGAACGCTAACATGTAAAAACTGTAAACAGAAAAGGTGAAGGGCCTGATTCTCCATTGCCTTTTATCATTGTAATTTAGTTTTGCTTTATACCCACTCAGCATAGATGTAAGTGACTCAGCAGGGTGCAAGGTAATACAAAACAGTTCCAGTAGCTGTACCTTGTGTGAGATTTTAATTTCTTAATAAGTGTTGGTCTGAGTAATATAAAGTCCGTTAACCTTCAAAAAAAAAATCTGTTCCAGAGTCCAGTGTTTGAATGGCTGGAGAGGTGAGAATTTACAGAAATCTGTAGGACCTTCTACTGCATCCCAACAGGCTTGTTAAGTTATATCATGGAGTGAGCTGAGAAAATTTCCAGGTCCAGCTCTGCTCTGTTCCTGTCTCTTCAGCTATCCCTCGATTTGAGGATGATGTCTGCCAAGGGGGTTCATTGGTGGGTTTTTAGGTGGCTGAAGAGCCCAATTTGTGCCCTGCAGATTTTCCCACAGAAGTGACAGGTGTAATCTTGGAGGAGACATAGTTGTTGGCTGGAGTGTTGTGCCCTTTCTTTCCTCCTTTGTCACTTCTCTGTCTCATGAGTATGTCTGTGGCTTGGTATATGGTGTGGAACCACTGTGTTCTGTTCTGCGCCAAGTCCTCCCAGTTTGTTGGGTTGATGTTTAAGTTTAACGTGCACTTTCAGTATGTGCTTCCACTGCCCTCCGTGAACCCTTTTCTCCTGACTTAACTGAGAGAAGAGTACTTGTTTTGGGAGGCACAAAGAGTAGTTTGTGCAGATGAGGGCTGATAGAGTACCTTGGTTTTCCGGATGTTGAGAGAGAGAGACCCAGGCTGTGATAGACACCTACAAAACGGTTTAGGGTATCTTGCAGGTTGGCCTCTATGTGTGTGAGGGTGACGCAATCATCTGCATACTGAAGGTCAGTGGTGCCAATTCTTGTGGTCTTATATTTTGTTTGGATATGTCGGAGATTGAGAAATTGGTCCTCCATACAATACTCAATCCCAATTCCGTAAAGTAGAGTTCATGGATGAGGATTAGGATCACGGCAAGGTAAATGGAGAAGAGTGCTGGACCAATGACACAGCCTTGCTTGTCACCAGTGCGAATGATGAATGGTTTGGTCTCTAAGCCAATGCACAGAAAGGTGGCAGTCATCCCATCATAGAGTAGTCTGATGATGGAAATGAATTTCTGTGGACAGCCAAACCTACACACCATCTTCCATAGGGCATCACAATTGATAGAGTCAAAGGCCTTGGATAGGTTGATGAATGCCATGAACAGTTCCTGGTGTTGCTCTCTGCACTTCTTCTGAATCTGTCGGACCACAAAGACCATGTTGGTTGTGCCTCGGGATGGCCCTGTGATTCGGGGAGAAGTTCCTTGGCAAGGAGAAGGACCTGGTTTAATAGGATCTGGGCAAGGATCTTCCTTGCGATGGAGAGGAGGGCAATACCTTTATAGTTCCTGCACAAAGATTTGTCTCCTTCCTTGAATATTGTAACAATGTTGTCATTCTTAGTCAGGTGGAATTTCTTCGCAGCTCCAGGAGTTGGCAAAGCATTGTTCCACCAGCTTTAAAAGCCTCAGCAGGGATGCCGTCTGGGCCTGGTGCCTTGTGATTTTTTCTCTGGGTGATGGTTCGCCTGACTTCCTCAGAAGATGGGGGATAATCAAGGTCTTCCATTGCTGAGTGTTGTGGAATGAACTTGATGGTGTCTTCAGAGACCATGGAGTCGCAGTTTAGAAGGCTCTCAAAGTGCTCCTTCCAGTGTTGTTTAATGGCTGCATTGTCCATGCTGGGAATGTAAGGGGGTTGGCCTTTGGAGCTTGGCCCATATCTAGCTTTTGTTGCTTGAAAGAAGCTTCTTAAGTAATCCTGGTTTACCAAACCCTGGATCTCAGAGGCCTTCTCTCGCTACCACTTGTTTTTGATGTTACGTAGCCTCCTTTGGACTTCAGCTTTGAGCAGGTGAAAGGCTTCATGTTTTTGTTGGTTAGAGGAATCATTTTGCCACTTACAGAATGCTCCTGTCTACCACCTAGAACAAAGATATTTGGGCGGGTGGCAGTTCTCTGTTAGCATGGAAACTGTAGGACTAGGACAAAGCATTCTGGAAAAGCATACTAGAAGTGTTTTTCTAAAAGATATACTTTAGTTCAAACAGAAGTTGTGGACTTGGAATTATTGGGTGAAATTCAATGGGCTGTGTTATGCGGTAGCACATGCTAGATTATCCTAATGGTCCCTCCTTTAAAATCTATAAATCTGTGAAAGCGGGAAGAGATCTAAGCAACCTACTTTTCATCAGTGTGAAAGAGACTGAAGGGATCAGGACCAGCAGTGGAAAGGGCTGGGGAATAAGCAGAGCAGCAGTTGGAAAAGGAGTACCTCTGGCAGTTAATGGGTTAATGGATAGACCTGGGAATGCTAATAGAGCCCACATCAAATTCCTATTCTTTGGAATGACCACCCCTAGAATGCTTCTATTCTGGAGAGAAATCACTATCGAGGGAGACCTGAACTGAGAACGCATCTTAAAGGGCCAGGTTGACCTAGGACAGGTATGTACACATCTGTGCAAAGCTATCATGCAAAGGGAAATAGAAGCCACAGGAAATCTGGAGAGAGTGCTGTCATGCAGATAGACCCACAATGCACCCTCAGGTACCACAGAATCAACTGGCAAGAACACAGTAAGCTCTGGCTGGAAAATTGTATACATAGCAAGTACTCCCTAAATCAAATGCTGCAATTTGAAAAAAAAAATCTAACGTAAACTGAATCTGCCCTGGAAGTTCCCCATGTTTCTCATCCATTTTAAAACTAATCCGGGGATGAAATCATTGTAGCAAAAAAGTTCAAACTTGGATACTTAGCATGAGGCCCTTAAATACATATTTAGGCAGTGCCCAATTTATTCATTTGTTTATTTGTTTGTTTGTTTGTTTGTTTTATTTAAATATGTCCATGGGAGCTTTACGGGCTTAGCACCTCTGAAAATTAGGTCACTTCCCCAGAAGTGTGCAAATATGGATTTACGTGCTTAACATTGGGGATACAAGTTTGAAAATTTTCTTCCAAATGCCTCAAGATCATTTTGAGTATTTAGTATAGGATCTCTTCCTGTGTTTTCTAGCCATTCGAATAATTAATTTGTATGGTTGTACTATATTTGTACCTTTCCAGAATTCTTTATCTAAGCAAGTTGAAGAAATGGAACAAGACAACTTAATCACCTTGAATATTGAACGTTTAATAGGAACGTACGGCCGAGTTACAGTACAGTGGATAGCCAATGGGAGCATTAATGATATATTTCCAGCATCAGGAATGGTATGTAATAATTTTGCTGAAATTAGTGAAGCACTGATTTAAAAATGCTTGATAAAATATCCCAAGTCCTAGCTGTTGTCCCTTCTTGGAGTGCCCAAGTATGGTAGAACCCTTATTCCTCTCTCCTCAGTGCATAGTGACCCACCTTAGGACCAATGGGCCCTGGGTTCTTTGGGCCCAGCTCCACCTAGTGGTTGGGTGCATAAACTAATAGACAAATCCTGTGACTTCTAGGACATTACAAATTATAGATCCAAGAAATCAAGGGCCAACAGATTATGAAGATATACAACAATTATTCCTGGAAAGACATAAAATCAGAGAAAAGAAAGGGAATTGGGTCAAGGGGGCAGGCAGAGAATCAAGTATATCAAATAAATGACGGAGCAACCATTCCACCAAAATAAACACCCTTTCCCTCAAAAGCCCACAACAAAGTGAAAGTAAATAGAATGCTCCCTAAAGTCTCCCTGTAGGCTTTAGCTAGCTGGCGGAGCAGGACCTTGAAAAAGGGTGTGGTGTCCTTCGCTGAGGCCTGGTCTACACTGTGGGGGGGATCGATCTAAGTTACGCAACTTCATCTACGTGAATAACTTATCTAAAGTCGACATACTTAGACCTACTCACCATGGTGTCTTAACTGCGGTGAGTCAACTGCTGCCACTCCCCGTCGACTCCGCTTGCACCTCTTGTGGCAGTGGAGTACAGGAGTCGATGGGAGAGCGCTCGGGGGTCGATTTATCGCGTCTAGACTAGATGCGATAAATCGACCCCCACTGGATTGATCGCTGTCTGTCAATCTGGCGGGTAGTATAGACATACCCTGAGAAGCTCTGGCCATTCTCCAGCTCTAGTGCTGTGGAGGTCTACTGGGTGCAGCTGCCAGTCAGTGTTTTTTTCCAAGGTGGAGTCTTGGAGCTCAGTCTCTTGTGGAGTGGACTGCACCTGGTCACTCAAGTCGTTCCCAATGCAGTGGGAAGCCTACAGGTCTCAGCAGGCAGGCTGCCCTTTCAGGTCAAGACAGATTCTGGACCTCTGCTGCACAGAGAAGTTCAGGAACTGCATCCTCTTTTGCTACTGGAACCTGACTCTCTGCATCCAGCTCTGTCTCCGAGTCCTCAATGACTTTCAACACCCAGGCTCAGCCCAATATCCTGGCAGTCCCAAGCTCTCCGGGTCTGCAGTTGGTCACCTGGGTGGGCCCATCAGGCTCTGGCCCAGCCCCCTTTGTCTGTTTTTGTGTCTTGAGCACAGTGAGGCAGACAGCCTCTGTTTCAGTTCCCTTAGTCTCTCTGCCGTTGTTTGTGGAAGCTGTTTTTTCTGAAGTCCCCCAGAATGTTACGGGAGGCGACATGGTTATTTTAAATGTGATCAATTCATTTATTTATACATATATTTAAAAATATTATAGTGACAACTTAAAACAATAATATAATTGTCAAAAATGGATTATAGATGGGTGAATAATAAACTTCATGTTCAGCAAGTAGTTTATTTGAAAAAAAATCATGACATTAGTCAACTAAGTTGTCAGTTGAATATTATTCAACAAGCACTAGTATCGACACTGTGCCCCTAAAATCAACATTTGTTAGTAAGGGGAGGGGTTTGGGGTTTTCAGCAACTTACTGACTTTCTCTGCTTCTTGACTTAGACAAAGCAGGAAAGCAAAGTGTGTGGCACAAAAAGCCGCAATGCAGTTGTATTATTGAGTTATTCTGCTGACATCTAGGTCCAGATTTTCAAAATGGGTGTTTTAGAGACTTAAGTCTGTTTTTAAGAGATCCAGATAAAAATGGCTTGATTTTCAGATGTGCTGAAGTCATTGAGAGTTGTGGGTACTCAGCATCTCCAAAACTCAGGCCAATGTTAGTTAAGAACTATTTCTCCCTTCCTGTGTTTCTGATTGTTTTGCCCCAATTAAACAGCATGCATTTTTCCAAAGTGACTCTCTTTTTGCTGTTTGCTGTCAGTGTTGCTAACCTCTTTGGAGCCCTTTCAGTTATTTTTCTGTCTTCAGTGGTGTCACACCACCTCCCAGTTCAGTATCATTTGCATATTTTGTTAATGCTCTGTTCACACTTTTTTCACTGATGGATTTTTACAAAAGCAAATCTTGGTGAAGGTGCTTAAAATAATAGTATGGAAAAAAATGTTTCACCTATTTTTTTTTACTTTTAGATAACATTTTCAGAAGGTCAGGCCCTGTCCACAATCACCCTGACTGTTCTTGCAGACAACATTGCAGAGCTTTCTGAAACTGTTGTTATAACATTCACCCATGTCACTACTGTGGGTATTAAGGATCCCATGAGAGGAGCCATCATAGACCCTAAGAGAGCACGAGCTGTGCTTACCATTTTGCCTAATGATTCTCCCTACGGTGTAGTTGGCTGGCATACGGACTCTCTCTTTGCTAAAGTAGCAGAGCCTGAAGGTAAGTCAGTCTTATGTTCCTGCTAAGAATCTAATATAATGGCATACTAAAGTATGTCATCTTTAGAATTTCTGATGTTAATTATGTGAGTTTTTAATGACTAACATTCTAAATTTTTAAAAATAATTTAAGTTTGAGCAAAAACCAAAAGAACAACAGTAACAACTCAGTGACAAACAGAAGGGGTACCACAGCAGTCAAAAAACATCCTTAGAAATACAAAACTATGCAACTTTCCTGTGTATAGGATATTTCATGTGCACTGTAAATAAAGACTCTCCAGTTATTTTTGCAAGTTGATTGTGATGTTAACTTGACTTATGTTACTTTCATTAATAAACAGAATCATTCCCTTATTTTGCTAAAAACTATGGTGTCTTGTCTTGTATGCATTGCACTAGAAAGTAAGATTATTCTTAGTGCATACTATTGCCTTCTTACAAATTGCTGCATATTAAATATTTGTCTTTAAACTTAAGAATATAGGTTTTCAGGGAAACTTTGCCGTCACTGGTTACACATTTCCTCTTTCTGCTCTGCAGTGTCATCATCACCTTTAGATATTACGAACTGTATGCCACAAATTTGTTAACTATAAAATATAAACTAATTAAAGGCAAATGGCCTGATCCTGCTGGCATCCACTGCTGTGCCGGTAGCTGCCAGACAACAGAAAATCTTTGGCGGGGAGATGGTATGGGAGGCTGCTGCTGATCCCAAGCAGTGAATGTAACTGTCCATTCACATTCTCTGTGACTTGTGGTGGGGACAAACAGGGATGTAGGTACGGGGAAAAGTAGTGCCACCTCTGCTGTGATGTTGGTGCAGTCATACTCGATTCTGGAACTTTGCTGGAATCCTGCAGAGCGAGCTAGTGTAAGTTGAGCTTATAAGGCTGTTTGGACTGTATGCAGAGCCACAGTGGTCTTCACTTGAAGACTTTTCCCTACTCCATATTGTCCATCGGCAGTTATTGTTCCTGTCGAGCTCACATCCTTTCCCCTGACAGCTTAGCTCCACCACTATGGTTTTTCCCATCTCCTTTCCCTGCCATCAGGCTCCCATTCTGTCCATCTCCTGCCTCAGATTTTTCTCCTTCCAACTGCTTCTTTGACATTGGCATCCCATCACCTCTCATCTCTTACAGTTTCAGAAACCCTCTGCCTAGCCTCCCAATCTTCCTTCCATGCACAAGCAGCTACAGCTGGTCTGAAAAATTCTGGCAAAATATTATTTCATTGGAACTTGCCAATTTGGTGAAATTGAAATGAAGCTCTGGCAGAACCCAGACACCAGTTTGCCCACCTTGCTTCTTGGTAGCCAACTGGGAGTTGGGCTGACCCAGGGGTCAGGTAGCCCTGGGAGCCCCAGGGTCCCATCTCCTCAGCCGCCCAATTGGCTGGGGCTCCCAGGGCTTCCAGGCTTCTGGCTCCCCATGTGCCCACCACGTAGAATTTTGTTTAGAAAATATCGAGACTAAACATTTTGATTTTTCAAAATGCCTTTTTCCAGATTTCTATTTTTGTGCAGGATTTCAAGATTTCTGAAGTTGTTTTTGTTCCAACTGGAAACAAAAATACATTTGAAATTCTCCACAAAACAGAAATCTGAAGAAAAAATTCATTTTGAAAAAATCACCCAGTTCTCCACCCAGCTCTAATAGCAGAGACCCCACCTGAAATCTTTTCCTCTACAAGGAGAGTTCCCCTTGCTTCCATCTCCCTACCAGACATGTTGTTTTTTTTTCCCCCACTCTTGTCTCTACCAGCAGGGCTATCAGGATTCACCCATAGCTTCCATCCTGGAAGTTCCCCAAAGACAGAGGAAAATAGTCTGTTGTGTGCCCTTTTCCGTGCATGAAATATGCTTTTAGGAGCCTGGCCCCTCATCCTTCCCTGCCACAGTTTCTCAGTCAAAGGTGTAGTGTGCCCAGCAGATGTAATCAAGTTGAATTTTGTAGTAACTTATGTGTTCTATACATATGTATAAAACATATTCCCCATGCTACTTCATTACAATGATTTGTGTTTGGCATCTGATGATTTATTGGAGTTTAATCTGTAAATTACTCCTTTTTTTAGTATTTCAGAGCATGTTGCATGTAGGGCTTTTTCAGATGAAAAGTAATGGAAATGGACACTACATTGCAGCTCAATATTTACAAGCAAAAACATACCTTTTTCCTTCCTTTTGTCTTACCCTTAGCCTTCCTGGTTTGTTTCTTTTATCCACTTTTACCCACCCCTCCTGCCCTAGATACAGGACTTCCAGGCACGCCCTAGGTTTTCTGCAATTTCTTGGACTCTGGTGAAAATCTAGTTTCCCAAAGGGGATCTGAGTCATCACCAATATGAGTGCATTTCCTTTTCTGGGGAATTTGAGATTTAGACATGCACGAATAAAGGGCAATCCCTGAGTATCACCACCAGAGTCACTGCCAAGAGGTCATTTTCTATATCAGTATCAGTAGTGATTTCAGAATTATTTAAAACGCATGAAGGGCACTCAAAACAGGGCACTGGAGGGAGAGGGGAACTGACTGAGAATGTGTACATTAAAGTAAAGGTTTTGTATCGCAAAATTCAATTCTTATGTTTCTCAAAAAATTTTCCGCTCAGAATGCTACCCGCCCCTGCATTCTGTGCAGAGATTCAAATATCCCTTATGCGCTTTCAAACAGCTTGAGTTACTAAATTTTTAGGTATAGAGTGCACTGGTTGTGATGTTGAACATGAATTCATGCTCTAACATTCCATTGATTTCAGTGAGTGAGTAACAGGATAATTCTAGCACAGTGAGATGAAGTGGAAAACCAGCAGGGAAAGGGTTAGAGCAATCATATGTTGATGGGTTTTTACCAGAGCTAATATAGATTTCTTTCCCATTTCATCTTGCAGAGAATCCTACTATTGTTACTTTACAAATTCTTCGAGAACAAGGATTTGTTGGAGATATTGCAGTACAGTTGAGCGCCAAACCTAATTTTGCCCTTCAGCCTTTCAACCAAGCCAAGGAGAATAAGGATTATGTGATAGAAAAAGAAACAATAATTATGGCAGAGAACACAATCACGACTTACGTTATAGTCACCATTTTGCCTGTGAGTAATTGAAAAGAAGACAAGTTTTTGTTATATTTTAAGGAAGATTATAGTGTAGGTTCTGTCCAGGGGCAAAAGGAAAAGTGTAACATTCTATAAGTATTGTAGGAGGAAAATTGGCTCATTAAATCTGTTTCAGCAGAGTCTGGACACTGGTAACTAGTTTGTGAGCAATCCAAATCCTTTGCTTTGTTTACTGTGAAATGAGTAATTTGGTTTTATGGAAACTTGTTTGTGGTGAATTTTAAACCCTCTCAGGAACATGTTGGGTTATAAATTTGGCACAACTTCAATCTGTGTAAAATAATGTATTTCACTTTTTGCATTTTAACAGATTTATTGTTCAGATTTAAAAAATATCAATTGATTGGGGCCCCTAGACTTTATCATGACCAATAAAAATGTGTTTTTATAGGATGTTCAAAGTCCTTCAGGTCCTCCTAGTCAGCAGTGTTTTCAGAAATCCTTTCCCCCCTTTTCATAGGCGATGTGATGTGAGGCAGGGAATTAGTTATTTAATCTCAACTGCCATGGTTTTACCTGATTCTGCTCAGTCAGCAGCCAGTCAGTTTCCTCCTTTCATAATATCCATCTTATAACATGAACTTACAATTGGGGTGACGTTTTAAAAACATTTTCACAGGATAATGTTCCAGAATTACAGGAAGGATTTGTAGTCAATATTACTGATGTGCATCTGGTAGATTCTTCTCTTGCTGAAGGGCAGCCAAGTGTGAAGAGACTTGGATTAGAAATAGCTGAGGTAACAATTGAAGAGAATGATGACCCCAGAGGAATATTTAGTTTCAATGTTATGAAGGTAAGACTGAATTTTAAACATTTACTCTTGTATTCTAGCAGTAGGTTCTGTGTTTTCAGGCTGCATTTAAAAATAGTCTTTAAAAGATTTCTAGCACTAAACATCAGTTACATTGACCAGATACTGGACAAGCAATTTCCATACAAAAGTTTTCTTGCTGCTAATGATACTTAGCTCATGAGAGCATTGGAATTGCTAAAACACTCGTGGGTTATTTTTACCCTAACTACACCAGATTAACAATTTGATCTTTCTATAATTATAATACTACTACTAATAATAATCAATATTGCTGTCTTGTTTTATAGATTATATATAAAGGGGCTAACTCATTACTTTAACGCATAGCCCCTCACTTTTGGCTACTTTTGAACATTTTGGTATCAGTCTTTTTGCAGGGAATGAGAAAAGAGAAACACATTTGCCTTGGCACTCAACATGTTTTCTGAATTTTCAGGATTTTAGTGGAGCAGTTGCTGGTTATGAGGTGCCTCCACCACAGAATATACTGAAGTTGCCAGTTGTTCGGAAGGCTGGGAGGTTTGGGTCAGTAAAACTATACTGGGAAGCCATGCCTGCCAGCGCTAGCGTGGAAGACTTTACGCCATCATTTGGAAACCTTACATTTGCAGATGGACAAGTATGATGTTGCTGAAAATATAAACATTTCTGAGTTAAGAAGTCTCAGGGTCTTTTGCATTTGTTTCCTTTAAAAGATATGAGTGTAAAGTCTCAGAGGACATTTCTGCTTACTATTTGTGGTCCAAATCCTGTGAACATGTACACAGGAACTTAACTTTAGGCACATGCATAGTCAGTCCCATTGACTTTAATGGCACTACTCAGGTACTTAAAGGGAAATATGTTCATAAGTGTTTGCCACACTGGGGGTCTATGTCTTTACACCTCCACCAGTTTCATTCATAAAATAAAATAGACTGAATTCACTGTTGTATCCTGTATTGTTTTATTGGTTCTCGTTTTTTTTGCAGGCTGCAGGGATGATAGAGATCACAATCATAGATGACACTGCAATAGAATTTTCAGAGCTGTTCAACGTCACTTTAATCAGGGTGACAGGTGGTGCCAGACTTGGGGATGACACTGTGGTGACTGTCACTATTCCACCAAATGACTCTCCTGTTGGCGTGTTTGGGTTCGAAGAAAAGAATGTAAGTGTGAGCAACATGATGCAGTTTTAAGCATAAGCAGGAAGAATGTTATGTATCATCAACCACATAGTTTCTTAGAATCAATTATCAATGTGCAGATTTTCCTGAACGTAGCTTTCAGCAATGCAGACAGTTAAACATTTTATATTTGTACAAAATGTCATTTCTGCAGCCCAGCATCTCCCACAATTCTTGCTATCGGGGCTGCTCTGCTCACCCTTGCAACTCACAGAGGTGAATCAGTGTTTTGGCGCCACTGCTCTATTCACACCCCCTCTGCTTGTGCTTCTGGCCAGATTCTCTGCCTCCACAGCAGCATGCAGATGTTAGTTTCAGTGCTCCTTTCTTTCATCTGCCTAAAGGGGTACTTTTTGACTAATTCTGGGGCAGATGTGAGCAGTGTTCTCACTCCCTTACTCCGCCCACTGGGCCAGTTTTTAGTCGGCTGTTGGAATCCAGGTGAAGTCTCCTCTGCAGTGCCTCCCTGCTAGCTCCTCCACATCTTTTTAGGGATGGGAGAGCTGCCTAGAAAGCACTGAAAGAAATCCAAATGGAGCTCCATCTGTGAAACTGCCTTCCCGAGCTCAGCAGATGGTGAGTTGTACCAAGCCTGCATTCAGTCTTCCATTCCTAACTCTGTTAGGTACTGGGGCTATGAGTCGGACTGGCATGTGGGGTCTTCTACCCACCAGAACAGCCGCATCTCCAAAATGGAAAATACAGACCTGGAATCTCTGTGCAGAACAGGGAGAGGCTCCAAGGATGAGGAGGACCGCAGTCAGCTGATTCGGGGGTAAGTCCTAAGAGGCCCCTGGAGAACAGAGAGGAGAGACTTGTAGAGGTCACAAGTCTTAAAATGGGTCTTGAGTGTCTTGGGGAAAGAACCAGGGGACAGCCCCCCTTCCCAATTCGGCCAGAGGGCTGTGGAAATGTTTCCCTTCCCTCTCCCTGCGGGAATGGGCCCCAGTAGGTGAGAACTGAGAAAGGGATCTCACAAGAGGTCTGCAGGCCTCTAGGAAAGCTAGCTGCAGAAGGCCTTACCAAAGCCACAATGGAGCTCATATGGTCTCTAAGTAAGCAAAAAAGTGAAAAAAATCAAAAAAGGGGAGAAAAAGCCTAAAAGATGTAGGAGGCATGAATCCTGTGATATCTTCTCCACCGAGGATGGTGAATTGTCAGGCTCTGACTCCGATCAGGACTGGGGAAAGTCTTAGCAAAGCTGTTTTCTCCCTGAGAAATTTGTGGCCATGTACAACAAGGTTGTATCCACTCTTCAGATTCAACCCATACAGATCCCTGAGAGTAAGCCACAGAGCAAATTTCTCCCCTTGAAATCCTCCCTTGAAGCAGCAATTCCCTTACACTCCTCCTTTGAGGAAATAATCAGGGATGAATGGGGGGTAAGCCAGACCAAGGGCAAGTACATTGTGAAAAATCACCATAAAATTCTACGAGATCCAGGAACCAAAGGACCAGATTACCAAGATCCTGAAGACTGATGCTACCGTAGCATCCCTGGCGAGAGATATGGTTATTCCCTCCATTGTTTCTATCTATGGAACACCATAGATAGAAACAATGGAGGCCACTCTCAAAAAAGACTTTGAAGTCTCTTCAGCCTTCCTCCAGGCATCTGTAGCAGCTACTTGCTTTGCAAGCTCTTCTCTCTCCTGGCTGGAAGATCTCAGAACCCTCAAGAGTAGAGATCACCCTGACTTTGGCTCCATTTTAAAGAAAGTTTCCCTAGAAACATCATTTGTTGCAGAGGCTTCAGTGGATGTTATGAAAGTCTCAACCAAAGCTAGGGCCTCCAGCTCAGTGACCAGACGCCACCTATGGCTCCATCACTGAAAGATGGATAGCCACTCGAAATAGTGTGCTGTGTTCTGCCAATTTTATGGGAGCCTTGCTTTTGAGAGATAAGCTTAGACAGTCAGGTGGCAGACAATGCTACAAAATCTAAACAATCCCTCCCAATGCCACATCCTGCCTCTAAGACAGAGTTCAGACTGGCCTTCAGACAAAGGCACTCCTTTCAGCCTTCATCCTTGCAGAAATGCCAGCAAAGGGACAGCAAGTTCTCCAAAACAAAGCTCTGGAACCGTGGCTCCCGAGAAAAGCCCAGTGGGAACCCTGTTAGCCTGTTTATGACACAGACCACCTATGTCTCTGCCTCTGCCCTGAGCTGAAGTTAGGAGGAAGGATTTCCTAGAGGAATGGGTTGCATCGACCACGGACCAGTGGGTCAGTGAGATAGTGAGCCCAGGATACTCATTTGAGTTATGGGCTCCACCTCATGTGTTCTCTGTCCAATCCCACATCTTGAATGACCCCAATAAGCATGACCTAATCCAGAACGAGATATATCTCATCTCCTGGATACTGAAGTAATAGCGAATGTCCCTTCAGAAGAAAGTTTCTCAGGGTTCTACTGCATCTTCATTGTTCAGAAGCATACAGGGGAAATCTGTGCTATTCTACATCTCAAAAGGCTCAACAAGTGGATGAACAAAATGAAGTTCCAGATTGAGACCCTAATTTCTATGGCAGGGGTAGCCAACTTGAGCCTGAGAAGGAGCCAGAATTTACCAATATATATTGCCAAAGAGACACAGTACTACTTCAGCAGCCCCCCATTAGCTCCCCTGCCCCGCTCCCAGCACCTCCCACCTACCAGCAGCCCCGCCAATCAGCACCTCCCCCGCAACTCCAGATCAGCTGTTTCGTGGCGTGCAGGAGGCTCTTTGGGGCGGGGGGGGAGGGGAGCGAGGATACGGCAGGCTCAAGGGAGGGGGCGGGAAGGGATGGAGTGGGGGCAGGGCCTGTGGCAGATCCAGAGCCTGTGGCAGATCCACCCCCCAGCACATTGGAAAGTTGGTGCCTGTAGCTCCAGCCCAAGAGTCGGCGCCTCTACAAGGAGCCGCATATTAACTTCTGAAGCGCCACATGTGGCTCCGGAGCCACAGGTTCGCCACCCCTGCTCTATGGTGTCATCCCTGTCCCAGGGGGATTTTCTGACATCAGTGTATTTGGTGGATGCATACCTCCACATCCCGATCAGACCCTGCATCAGTAGATACCTAAGGTTTGCTTATGACAGGAAGCGTTATCAATACTGGGCACTCCCATACAACTTGTCCTTGGCCCCATGGGGCTTTACAAAGATGGTGGTGGTAATCAGAGTCAGACTCAGATCACAGGTTATCCATCTGTATCTCTTCCTAGTCGACATCTCAGTCAGAGCTCCATCACCAGCAACAGCACACAGGGCTACGTCCCTGACATTGAATCTCCTGCAGGCACATGGCTTTATTATCAATATTAAGAAAAGCTCCTTGATTCCTTCCACTAAAATAACTCACTTGGGAATGGACATAGACACTTTGATAGTAAGGATATAGCCTTCTATAGAAAGGTTCCAGAAGATTCAGGATCCTCCTTGCATTGTTCTGGAACTGCAAGAAACCCACTATGGCACTAGGCCTTGAACTGCTAGGCCTCCTAGTATCATGCATAGAGATCGCTCCATGGGCGCCATGAAACATGAGGCACTTTCAAGGGGTCATTTTAAAGGTTTGGGACCACTCCCTGGGACGCATGAAGGATCAAGTGAAGGTTCTGGAGCATCAGGTAATCAATTCCTTAAAATGGTGGTCAGTCCAGGACAATATCCACAAGATTCCCTGATTCTCACAACTGATGCCGGTCTGGAAGGCTGAGAAGCACACTTGGAGTCCCAAACAGCCCAAAGCAACCTGGAGGAAAGGACCCACAGCAGAAACCTCCCAGGATAGGAGCAGTCAAATTGGAGTGACTAAGGTTCCAGTCCATCCTAGAGGGAAGCCACATGCTGATTCAGTCAGACAACATGACCACAGACACAAATAGGAACAACTAAGGGAGAACAAGAAGTCCAGCGCTACATGCAAAAGTGATGGAAATCATGAAGTGGGCAGAACTTTTTCTCCCTCACGACAGTTCTCATAAAGGGAAACCTGAATCAAAAAGTGGACTGGCTTAGCAGGTGGAACGACTTTGAGTGGTGCGTAAATCAGGAAGTCTTCAAGTTAATCGTCCAGTCATTCAGACTGCCCTCAACTGATCTATTCACAAACCACATGGATGTGAAGAGACCAAAGTACTTCACCAGGGAAGTAGCCCCCAGATTCATGGGGACAGATGCCTATTGCAGAGATGGCCAGATGGCCTTCTCGTTGCATGTTCACCCTTCCTATTGTTAGCAAAGGTGGTCCAGAAAATAAAATCCGAGCGGGCAACTGTAATACTGGCAACCCCACACTGATTTTCGTATCTGATAGACCTGAAATTAGGAACACTACTACATCTCCCAACAAGACAGGGAATCCTCTCACAAGGTCCTTTTCTTCATCTTTACCTGAACTGGCTGCATCTAACAGCCTGGTTATTAAAAGGGGAAACGCTAGTTTTGTTGGGTTTGCCCTCCAAAGTCATCAGGACACTTCTTCCTTCTAGAATAGTATTGACTATGAAAGCATACTCCTCTATCTGGACTAAATTCAGTGTCAGGTATCAGGAAGCGAATCCTAGAAATCCAGCATTTCCGTCTATCTTCAGATTTCTTCAAGAAGGCTTTAACAAAGATCTCCAACCCAGCACCATTACACATCAGATGTCTGTCCTTGGTAGCGTGACATTCACAAGATCTGCAAACTCTCTGGCAGAGAATCCCCAGTAGCCAGATTCCTTAGGGCAGTCCAATTAGCCAACCCAGCAATCAGGCCTCTTTTTCCCAAATAAGACTTGCCACTTGTATTGACAGCCCTCACAAACCACCTCTTTGAACCACTGATGCAGTGTCAACATTTTATTTGTTTATCAAAACTTGCTTCCTGATAGCCATCAGATCTGTCAGGTGAGTGTTGGAGCTGGTAGCACTTACTGTGTATTTTTCATGAGGGGCTCAGAACTCTGGAATCATTTATCCTGAAAGTAAACTGTTCCTTATATGTTTAACAAAAAGTGGATCTCTCTTCATTCGGCCAAGGCCACAGCATCCCAGCAAGGAGAAGTGGCACACTTTAGATACTAGAAGGAACCTGAAAATTTGCCTCAAAAGTACAAAGCCCATGAGGAGATCAGATGCTCTTTGCGAATCTTTCCACCCAAAATACCAAAGATTCAGAGCTTCCAAGTCCTCCATTGCTAGGTGGATTAAACTATGCAGCATGGAAGTGTAGAAGGCATTAGAGAGTTTAGTTCCGGAAGGGACTCAGGGCGTACTCCACACAATCCCTGGTGACCTTGTGGGAAGAAAGAACTAATGCACCCACAGCGGAAATTTGTAAGGTGGTCACCTGGTCAACTGCTACCACCTTTATTAAGCACTACAAGGTGGATTTCCTGTCCTCTGTAGAGGTGTCCTTTGGCAGAAAGGTGGTGCAGGTGGTAGTCCAGAAATGATTTTTGCCCTCTGAGAAAATGTTATAAGCAAGAAGGGATACCACTTTTCCTTTTCTTTTGACCTTCTCTATAACCCTTTCTACATCTGTTCACTACTCACTACTTCCCAGATGTCAAGAACTGTGGGAGACACTAGGCTGAAGAACGGAAAATTTCATATTGATGATTTCCTTTCCACTAGCCATGTCTCCCACAATTCTATCCACCCTAAATGGCTCAAGAGAGAAAAGGCCAGATGCTGAGTGGGATCTGTACCATGCTACTGTATTTTTCCAGTTGCGATCCCCTGTACATAGTTGGTCAGTTACCTTTGAAGTATTTGTTACTAATATTGTTATACAAATTTGTACAGCTTTGGAATAATTTTTTTGGCCACAAGTGGGAGCAGATGGAGTGTGGCCGGAGTAGTGGCACCAAAATTTTGATCTACCTTCATGAGCTGCAAGAGTGAGCAGAGCAGTCTAGATGTCAAGAATTGTGGGAGATGCTGCTAACAGAAAGGAAATTCTCGGTAAGAAATTTTCCATTCTTGCATTTGGTCATTAAGAGACATGATGTTTTTTCTTCTCCCCAATTGCTGAGTACAGTTTCATAAGCAGGAGACAGGCCTTAAGAAACATTTGGAATTTTGATTATTTTTTTACGGGGAGAGAAGGTGTTTTTGGAAGGGAGGTGAAAGGTAGCAGTTAATGAACAGAGGAGGAATTGTGAAAAAAAAATAATTAAATAGCCTACGAGAGAGATTGTGTTGGATACACGTGAACTCCAATGTTAAAAAAAAAAAAAAAAAAAAAGCTGGCTTCCCTCCTGATTCAGGAAGAGAGAGAATCTATTGGCTTTTCAGTCTAGTTGAGTTTACGTCCAGTTCTGTCACATTATTCCCACCTAATGATTGTGTGTGCATATATGTCGAGCAAAGGTCTCAGGAGCAAAGTTAACAGGTACTGTGATTTAAACTGCAGAGGGAGTTTTCACAAATACCTTGGTCTGTCTTGTTATGCTATAATTTGGTTATTGTATTTAGTAGTCACAATTTTTTTTTAAAAATCACTGATCTCCCTTTTCCAGTAGGATTCTGGTTAGGAAGACCAGGGCTTGGTACCTGTGCTAGGCCTGCTTGTGAGAGCTCAGTGCTGAGTTGCCATGTTTTCCTAAGCCCCTTGTCTCAACTACTTCGCACACAGATTGCAGACAGTAGCTGTAGCCTCTGTGAAGTGGGCTCTCACAACATGGGTAGGTCCTCCCAGTACTGACGCTCCTGGTCCTGGGGCATGCTCAGAACCTTTGAAAATCAAGCCTCTTTTTTTTAATGAGCTTAAATGTGGATTTGGGAGCTTAGCTTTAGGCATTCAGGTTTGAAATATTGGCCTTATTGTGTAAGGCAAGAGTCAGGCTTGCCTCTATGGAAGGGAGAGAAAAGAACGTAAGAGAAGAGGGGGGAAAAGAGGGGTTGTTCCTCTTCCATATTGAAATCCATTATAAAATATTCATTGACTTCAATGGCAGCAAGACTCGGCCTGGCAGGAGGGCAATAAATAAAGGATTTGAAATGTTTTCCCCATCCTCTCCACAATGCAAACCCCCCCTAAAATCAACACTTTCCTTTACAGTTCTTTCGCAGCCCTGTGTTCTTCGATTATTTATTTATTTTTTCCCTCTCCACTAAATCCTGACAGTTTGGGGCTTCCTCTTGAAGTCATAAGAAGATAAGGGTGACATCTTTGTTTCTGGCCAATAGCTTGAAATTTAAGTACAGACACCAATCAGAACAACTAGATTATAGTAGCCAATTGGAGTAGAGAAATTTATACAGTCACAGTGCATTTATTGAAAAATAACGATATAGAGATTATGTAAATCTTTGTGCTCTGTAATAATGGCTGTCAAGAAATCAGTCAGATTCCCCTAAATTACGGTTATTGAGAAATAACAGTATAGTGGTCATGCTGATCAGACACTGAAAACAAATAAACATGCCAGGAACTGAATACATGGGGGTGGAAAATGTACAGTTATGAGTTATTGCCTTTATATTGTTCCTGTCCTATGAATGACTGAATCTATTCCATTTCAGTATTATAATAATTCCAGAGATTTCATGTGAGATGCCTGAGTATCTGTTGAATATATTAATGATATATTGCAACAATGTTTTTCATAGAAATCAAAGATAGAAAAGGCCTGTAAATTTATCTAATCCTTTCTTTTTCTCGTGTTTGATTGTTCTCTACTGTATATTTTCCAGTGCTGTGTCCACTGGTGACTCATATGTAATTGCGTTGTATCATAGTGGATACAGAAATAACTTAAGTGGTTAATCTTTGCTAACAGAATTCAACAGTACATGTCTGCATTAACTTCTATTGATTTTTTGGTCTTGTATCTTGGAGACACAGTTGAGAATAATATAATTTTAGATGTCATTGATAGCAATATTTATAATTTTTCCAAGGCAGTGGTTATAAAAACATAACATGTGAATGTTTTTTCTTAGCTCTTCCCTAACTCCTCCTCCTCCTCTTTTCAGGTGACAGTTAAGGAGCCCCAGTCACCTGGAGACTCTGCTGCAACTGTGTTGCTGACTGTGAGTCGGAGTCAAGGAGGACGGGGGGCAGTCCGAATGATATGGATTTTGGAGGAGGCAGCTAGATATGATCTCACTCCTCTGAATGGAACTCTTTACTTTAATGAGGTACTCCCAGAATTTCAACATCCCATTTGCTTCCCTTACATTTGCTTACGTTTTCTTCTTTCTCATATGTAGTTATATACTTGTACATTACAGACTTGTACACAGTCGTAGTCTGTTACAACACAATAAAAAAATATCTGGTAGTTTTGACAACATGCCACATGCTTTCCAAACAGAAAAGAAGGGATGGCCCATTCCCTGGAGGACCTTGGTATAGGGTAAGTCACCCAGGGAATGTGGCATTTTAAAATGTTATAAATTGTCTTTTTAAAAAGAATAAAAATTTTATAGAAATGTAATAATGACCATGGAGAACAGTTATTCCATTGCATTAGCTGACAGTCTAAACAGACATGCAACTTGCCAGGTCTGGGAAGAGATAAAACATAAATTCAGGACGTATTCTTTTTAAAAGAACAGCGATTACCATGTGACCCTCAAACTAGCTAGTGTTAGTTGGCTAAGCTGTAGGCTTCATGGCAGAAGAGGGTCTTGAGGTAGGATTTAAAAGTTTAAGTATTGTGAAGCTATTGTTGTTGACATTAATAGATTAATTTCTGTTACAAATTATACACTGTGCTGAGCCAAAACATCCATTTAACAGAATGAATTCTGTTTTACTGTCTTCTGGTGCATTGCTACTTTATACTGATTGCAGCATGTATTATATTTATCATCCGGATATATTGCCACTGGAAACTTTAAGGAATAATGTCTCTTAGTGGTTTTGAAGACATACAACCAACTTTCACTTTCAGGTTTGCCAACTGTTTAATGTTCATGTAAAGAAAGTTTGCTGAGGCTGTAGCCAGCACCAGCAGCTGCTGAGAATTCTAACAAACTGGAATACAGCTCCTTTCTGGGCAGACTGTTATCAAGAAAAAGACTTGGGGATATTCCACTAGCCTAGAGTGCTGGTCATGAAACAGAATTTCTCTCCGGTTTTGGTTTGGGTTTTGGAGGCCAAAATCTTGGAATTCTTAGTGAAACCTAAATACTGCAAAATGTCATTGTGGAAAAATTGCAGCAAGAACATTTTGGTGTTTCTGATATGAAACATAATCTCTAGCTCCACAGCAGCCCACCTGGTGGTCTCTCAGGATTGGGCTGCCCAGAGAGCCAGTCAGCTTGGGGACCTGAGGAGGCAGCTGCCTGGGGGGGAGACAGCTTGGCTGTGCATGAGGGGAGGCAGTCTGGGGTGCTGGACAGCAGGTGGGCTGTAGGGGAGCCAGAGAACCAGACATCCTGGCAGCCTACCAGGTTGGCTGCAGGGGAGTTGAGGATCCTGGAGAACTAGGCAGGCTTGCAGGAAGCCAGGTGAGATAGCAAGGCTGCCTGGTTTCCATAGAAAGTTTAATCAGAATCGACATGCTTCTGCAGAACTTGTCAATTCTGTCGAATGTGCCAAGTGCTGTACTCTCTTAACCCACATTGACTTCAGTAGAAATTAAGACCTTCAGATCCTTGCATCATCAGGCACTTTGCTTGATCTCACCTGAAAAATATCAGCCTAACTCATTTTCCTTCTCTTTCTGATTCAGACTGAATCCCAGAAGACAGTTGTTTTACGAGCGATACAAGATGGCCTACTGGAGGGGAATGAAATGTATACCATCCAGCTGGTGTCTACTGATAATGCAGAGATATCCCCAATAAACGGTAAAGAAATAATTTGCTATTTCATCATATGAGGCAGCTTCCAATTATAATTCCAGAAGGCCTTTTTATGCTAGATTTCTGTTTTGAAATATCTGTTTTGTATGAATGTGTATAGCTAGCTAATCACATTTTGAAATTCTCAGTCCTCCTTAAATTGTTTTACTAACTAGCTGTTGATTTACTGAACAAAAATCATGAGGGGACATTTCTGAGATCATAGTTTTTCACCCAAATTAATTGTGAGCATATAAAAATTGTGACTATATAAGATAATTAAGTGTTAAAAGTGCCTAAGGAACTGGAAGCTTTTGAAAATCAAAAATTGAAAATGTTAGGAAGTGCAAGGTAAAGGCATATAAGTTCTATAAGCTAAATACTCTCCACAGTGAGCTCCTAATGAAGGCTATAGCTTTCTGTCTATTTAAGGGCAGAATTTTGTCCTAAATTCTGATTTATAATTCACAATTGTGTCAATTTCTAAATGTGTGATGTAGACAACTCATTTTAAATATAGCATTCTCCCCCGGTACTCAGTTACATGTAATGGAATCTTGCAATTTTCTAACTCATCCTGTGCCTTCGGAAAGTCACTTAAGTTGCTTGGTTGAAATCTTGGCCCCATTCAAGCTAATGGCAAAACTTCCATTGATTTCACTGTGGCTAGTATTTCATGCCTTGGGTTTGATTCTGATTCCAGCTACAATGTTCCCTCTATTTTTTTCCGTTCATGTGTGGAATGAATTTTGTTATGTGTAACAATATTGAGGTAGTCTGCGGATGTGCGCCACCAGTAGAAACAAAAAACCTAGATATAAATCACCCTCACATATTATATAGTATAGTTTAACCCGAAGTTCTTTTCATTAATGGTAAGGCAGCAATTTAAACAAGGGCCAAAATCTGTGCTCGTCACTTGAGCAGAAAGCCCATGGCAGTTTTTCTTAAAAAATGATGGCAGAATTTGGCCCTAGAGGTGAATACTTTAAAAAAATCTACAATCAGCAGCATATTTAAACATGGATTGTCACCTTCAAGTTCAACAAATTTAAAAATTCCTTCGACATGCTGTCTGGAAACATCAAATATTCAATCTGTCATTTTGAAAACAAAACATCTGGAGCATAATTGTGCAGTGAAGTATTTGTACACAGTATTCTTTTCACGTGAAATCTGCAAACAAAATCTAAATCTTTATGTACGAGCTTCATAACTGAGACCTGCTAGCAATGCAAGCAATGTGAAAATTAGAATCCCTATTAATCTTCTTTAAAGTGAGTAACACACACACACAGCATACTTTTGAAAGGAAATTACTCCAATCCTAACAGCAGTACATACACCGTTAGTGTTATAGTACATTTCTATTCAAAAAGAGAAAATTACCTGATTCTAACATAGTGGATTGTGAAACTACATGGAGTTTATAGAAATGCAGTATTGATTCTTACATTATCTCACTGGGTTGCTGTTTCTACATATTGAACTGTTGGTCAACATTTGCCAACTTATTCAGCACATCAAAGTTCATGGGAGTTTTTGCAACAGGAGCAGGAGTTAGCATACAAATAGACCCAAATAGATTAATACCAAACCCCTTTATTTAGGAAGTTTTGAGCAAAGTTTAAAGATTCAAAATCAAACAACATACGTACCAACAAAGATCAGGCTTCACCTGCAAAAATTCATAAGAAACCACTTTCTTTGGTTATGCAAGTTGTTTATCTAGACTCCTGAAGATAGTCTACAGGAAGTCCTTAATTAGTTTCCAAGTGGAAACTTGCATCTATACAGCAAAGGACATCTTCCGTTTCTTTTTTTCTTTTAATTCTTCATCTTTTAAAAAAAACTAAACAAATTATATGATTTTAAAAAGCACAAACTTGTGCCACTAAAATCTACACAGAAAATAACTGCTGTTTTTTTGGAAAGCAACAGTTGATTAATCATTTCCTTTTTAGACTACGTTGCAGCCGAACTTCTGATAGAGTGGATTGATAGATTTATAGCAACATTTTTTTTAAAAGTACTTGATGACAACAGGGATGTCTCTCGAAGGAATTGCGTGAGCTTTAAAAAATAAAAGGAAGAAAGAAAAAGAAAGAAAGAAAGAAGGTAGAGGAAGTAATGCAGTGTGCAGAGTTGAAGCACAATTAACATTGTGCTTTAAAAAAATCATATCTTGCTATTTCAGCGCCCTCCATCCACTTCTGCAGAGTGAGAACAGCATCAGTAGCCCAGAATCAGACCCATGCCCTTATGCCCAGAGAAGTCACCCACTCTTTCCCCAGCCTCAATACCCCTGAGCCCAGGTTTCCCAGTTTGGGTTCCCTCCTGTGTGCCAATCACACACCTGCCCGGTGTGTTGCTACAGACCCAGAAGTTGCTGGTGCTACTCACTTGGGGTTGCAGCTGCACTAAGCACAGCCTGGGCAGCTCAGCCGCTTGTCTCCCGGTCCCTTTGTTACCTCCCTGAACTCCTGGCTGCTTGCAGCCATTCACAAGCCTCTGCTCTCATTGGTTCCTTTCCAGTGAGGAGCGGGAGGCCCAGGAGAGAAGCACGGCCTAGGGGAGGAGGATGGGGAGGGTGTTGTGCAAAAATCAGGCTGCAGAGTACTGTGCTCTGGCCCTGCGAGTCCTGGGGTGGGGCGGGGATGAGGTGCCCCCACCACTGTCCCTCTCCACGAGCTTGGGTGGCTGGGGCTCCCTGCTGCTCGGTTCCCCTCCAGCTGCCTGGCTGCCTCAGCCCCCACTCCACGCTGCCCCCTCCGCTGTTCTCCAGCCCCGGCCCCTCCTGGGTGCTGCCCTCCTGCCATCGCTGAGGATGTGTGCACCTGTGCAGCTGTAATAATCAAATGTGCAGCACTTGATGGAGTGCTGCTCGGCCGTGCAGGTGCGCAGCTTAGAGGGAACACTGGTAGTGGAGGTATACCTGTATAGAACCAGTGTAAGGGGAGATCAGAATCAGGCCACCTGAATCAGATTTCCCATTTGCAAAATAAAGATAAAACAGCATTTTGCTAGCATGGTGTTTTACATATTAGTTAATAAAGTATTTATAAAGTGTTTAAAAGGGCTAAGTATTATTTGCAAGTTATTTTAATTAATATTTCTGCTCTTGCTATAATCTTGTGTACTAACTTGAATGTACTGAAAATGTTATTCATTTATTATCATAAAATCTTTCTTCCTCTCTTCGTAGGTCTGGCAACCATCATTATTCTGGGGGATCAGGGAGCTTCTGGGGTGGTTGGGATAGCTCCATCTTCCAACCATATTCTCATTGGGGAACCCTCAGGAAAGTATAACGGAACTGCTTTTATTAGGTAGGTGCATCATTGATTTCTCTGCTCATATTTTGAGTACACATTTCCTTTTAGTACAAAAAGGGTGGGCAACAATTGCCTGACCTCCGTTGGTGCTGCTCATCCACATTTCCCACAGAAGTCTGTGGGAGTTGCTGGCATTCACCACTTCTGAAAATCAGGTCAATAACCGTTTATTTTCAAAGGAATTGCAAAACATACGTCAGTCTGAAATGATATCAACCCCTGGCGCTCAGGAGGGTCTTTCAGGAATGCATGTGATGAAATGCATTAAAAGGAAGAGTTTTTATGGCAATCAAAGCCCCTGCAAAGTTCTCAGGGACTGGAAGAAATCCACTTCACAATTGTGCCTTAGTTTTTGCCTCTGTCTACAGGTATGTAAAGCGACAGAGTGACCTGGGTTTTGAGTTGAAGCAAAGCATAATGATTTCATTGAATTTTATAACTAAGCACCAGAACACAGAATGCCAAATTCTGACCATTCCAGTGTGGGTGTTCTGGTGGTGGGAAAGGCACAGCTGTCATTGCCCCCTCCTTCTAGAACACTTTTCTGTGGAAAGAGTATTTTGTTGCAACCCTCAAAGAACAAGCTAGTGCTGCCTGTAGCATTGGCAGTCCCACCAGAGAGGTTGTGTGTGGACAAAACCAGCATCTTGCCCTGCCCTGCAGTTTGCCAGGTTGACTGTAGTGGGAGAAGTGCTATCTCCAGGTTTTTAAAGGAGCAGTAAGTAACTTAACTCTCTGTATCAGAGGGGTAGCCGTGTTAGTCTGGATCTGTAAAAGCGGCAAAGAGTCCTGTATAGACTAACAGATGTATTGAAGCATAAGCTTTCGTGGGTGAATACCCACTTCGTCGGATGCATCCAAAAAAGTGGGTATTCACCCACGAAAGCTTATGCTTCAATACATCTGTTAGTCTATAAGGTGCCAGAGGACTCTTTGCCGCTTTAACTCTCTGTAGAGTCTTTCTGGAGGCTTTAATCCCTTATAAAGGCAAAATTTCTACAGGTTGCTCCCATTCTTTTTCCCTTCCATTGTGCATCTCAGCTTCCTAAAAGGCACAGCTGAACCCAGAGAACTCAATTTTCAGCCCTGGCTCTGCCTGCTTTGTGCTACTGCAAAGCAGGTAAAGAGATATCATAGAATATCAGGGTTGGAAGGGACCTCAGGAGGTCATCTAGTCCAACCCCCTGCTCAAAGCAGGACCAATCCCCAATTTTTGCCCCAGATCCCTAAATGGCCCCCTCAAGGATTGAACTCACAACCCTGGGTTTAGCAGGCTAAGGCTCAAACCATTGAACTATCGCTCCTCCTCTAGAGAGGCAGCCAGTGATCCCCTCCCAACATCAGGGAAGCTGAGTATATGCAATACTGCAAATACTACAATACCGTTACCTACTTGCAGAGATAACATTGTCAGAATTGTAATGGTGACCTGCTATATTAAATTCAAGCTTCAGTGAGGCTGATAATGTTTGGCTGAGTCACAGATTCATAACAACCTAGGCAGAGTACCAGCCATCTCTTGCACAGATAAAATAAAACATGTATAGGAAACACAACAATGTGTATATGTTCTTACTTACAGCCTAGTACGTGGCCCAGGGATTTTTGGGGAGGTCACTGTGTACTGGAATATAACACCCCCTCTACAGAAGGAATTTGCTGAGATATCAGGGACCTTGACAATGCGAGATAGGCAGTCTGCAGCTGTTATACTAATACAGGTGAGAGAGATCTATAGCATTGGTTATTCCAGTACTCTTTTTGTTAGTAGTTAATGGTAGAGCTCAGCTTTATTTGTTTGTTTTCTGTAGGCTATAGATGATAACCTTCCTGAAGAGAAGAGTTACTACCAGTTTCATCTATCTAGAGTCAGTGATGGAGGAGTCATAAATGAGTCTACTAGCATAGCAAATATCACCATGGTTGCTAGTGACTTCCCCTATGGGCAATTTGCATTTTCACAGGAAACTCTTCAGACAACAGAAGAAGAAAAATCGGTATTGAGTTAAAAGATTAAAATCCTTAAAAATGGAGGAATTAATCTGAAATGTGAATTTTTAATGCTTTTGGTAGATGTCGTTATCTATGTACAATGGATGGCAATTTCCTAAAAATAAATAGCTGAGACTTTATTTCTGCACGTGTGCAATACAGTGTAATGTGTGATTCTGTGTGGTGGGCTTTGAGAGATATTTGAAGTGGCTGGCCTCTTCTGAGTTGTGTGATTAATTCCGTTTCTGTATTTAATCTATATATAATTTATTAAATGGTTTTATTTAGTAAAACTAACTGATGTGATGTCTGTAGAATAGTGTTCTTAGAAGCATATATAACACAAAATAAAGGCAAAAAGTTAAAACTAAGCTTTTTGTCTCCCTCAGGTTAACATCACTATTGTCCGTTCCAGTGGGTATTATGGTCGAGTGCAACTCTGCTATTGGACATTAAATGGGACTGCAGAGGAGAGCATGGATTTCACTTCCTCGTCAGGGGAGCTTATGTTTGAGCCAGATGAGACTACTCAGAGGATTTCAGTTGAAATCCATGATGATGACCTTCCTGAAGGTCCTGAAGAATTTTCAGTAACAATTACCAAAGTAGAGCTCCAGGGAAGGTAAAGATAAATTTCACTGCAGAGGAAAAGATTAGTTACAGGCCCAAAAGTGAACTATGTATATAGAATCTTACCTCACTGCAGTAAAGTCCCTGATTCTTACTCTGATTTAGTAGCTTATTTTCTAACTGTAATAATAGAGATTTGGATCAAATATAAATAGAGGGACACCCTCATTTTTCCAACATTTATTACATTAATAAATTACTGATTAATGATTAAAGTGAGGACTCAGTAGGTATCACAGAAATTTAATAGCTATTTATTTTTGGATATTCCAGAGAGGTGCAGAAGAAAATGGTGTAGAGATTTACATAGTGAGGAAAATGGAATATCCAGTTCGAAGGTGAAATGTGCTTATTCAGTTGGGGTTAAGTTTATAGAATGGGTGATAAATGCTGCAGATCTCTGAAGAGGCAAGAAATAATTTAATCTAATATACTGAAAGGGAGAAAATAGTTTGTAAACTACAAAATTGTAACTTTTGTTACAATACTTGGGGAAGTATGAACATCTCTAATATAATATGAGGATATTTTTGAGGAAATGGCAAAAAAGAGATATCTTTTTAATCTTAGCAGAAATAGTCCATTTCTTTACTGTTGATTGAAAAAGTATAAATAAATTAGATACAATCCTGCCTAGAACTAAGAACCAAAGATTGTTTCATCCCATTCTAGAAATCTACTTTCAGTATGTTATATTACTATATAGGAACCTCAAACTAAAGCTTATGAAATTAACTATTTTATAATTTATAAGCTTTTTACAACAAAACGATACACTCAAAGATTTGGACCTTCAACACTCCTCTCCCGGCTGACAAAACGATACAATGGTGAAGTCCAAGACTAAAGTAAATACGACCCACACCTCCATCAAACTTCATTAAGTGTCCTTGTGCTACTTGGGTCCTCCCTTATCTTTTGAAAGCACCCAGATCTCTAATGGACTAATGGGATGTCTTGTTGTTGAATGACTGATTGCATTAAAATTCCCATGAGCCATCATGACTGTCTGAAAACTTAGTCTATTTCCTGTAAATAAGTAAAATGTAGTGTATTTGATATAGTGCCCTAAGTATGACCCTGGGAAGGAGCAAGTTTAATTTTTGAATAGTTTTCATAATTTCTTTAGCTCTGAGTTTCCAAGGCTCAGTCCTCAGACCCTTTCTTCTAGTTGGGGAAAAGTTTGCTGATGGAAATGTAAAATATTTGCCTGTGAAGAATGCTTTCTCTGTGAGCAAATCCCACAAATTCATCACTCCTTGCAAATCCTGCAGTAACTGATATTTTTTTCCGTACAGCTTTACCCTCCAACCTCTGATTTAAATTTGGCCTCTGTCACTTAGTGCATACTTGCCAACTGTACTGAATTTCTTGGCATAGAACTAAATTTTGTCTTGTCAATACTCTGTAACTTTGACATGGTACAATTTTCATCATATTCTTCTGCAGAAAATTTGCTGATCCTTTCTACTACTGGTATCCATACTGGGCATGCTAATCTTAGGCCCTGATCCCAAAAGAGATCCACAAGTGCAGATCATTATGACAAAATATCTCACAGAAGCTATGCACCAACAATGGGAGACAGCACAAACAACAGTCCACACTTGAGCCTTTGTAGATTCAGGGCTTTAAGGTTTATCTCTTGGGGTATAATCTCATTAATAGATAGTTTTGTCACTGTCTGTTCTTACAGAACAATTAGGTTACTGTTTCTGTACTTCCCAAGGGTTTGTGAAGTTGGTTGCAAATAAAATTGGAAAGACGTGACAATGGAGAGACTTTCATTTTCAGGGAAGAAAAAAATAACTCTGTCCTGCACTTGTTCTGCTTTTGAAAGGTGTGGCTGGGAGGGTTGTGACAATAACTGTAAAAGAACCAAAGTACTTGTGGAGTCTACAAAATGACATACAGGCATCTTGAGCCCATTTCTTTTTATAAAAGCTAACATATCTTTATTTTCTTCTCATGCTCTTGCAAGTGGATTTGATTTTGCTGTTAGAGAAAATGGACTGCAAGTGGACCAGCCCCCTGGGATAGGAAACATCTCCACAGTTCACATCATTATAACGAAAAATGACAATGCAGAGGGCATCATTGAGTTTGATCCGTGGTATATCACTCTGCAAGGTAGGTTAATGTTTAAATTTATGCTGCAATTTAAAGGATAGGCTTGCGGCTACAGCACAGGATTGGTAGTCAAGGCTTCTGGGCTCTATTCTTGGCTTTGCCACAAGCTTCATGTATGTTCTTGGGTAAGTGATTGAGCTTCATTCCCCGCTTTCAGCCTTTGTAAACAAGGATGAATACAGTTTTGCAAAAGTCTGTTTGCTCACCTGCCTGGGAGAAGTGTTTTTTTTAAGGAGGAAGGAAATAGTATTATATTTTTCATTATCAGTCATCATAGAAAAGGAAAGGCAAGTAGATTTTGTGCCTGGGCTGGTATATTTTGCAATCTGGAATGATACCTACTTAAAACGGTGTTGTGAGGCTTATTTCAATGGCAATTATAAAACATTTTGAGATCCTGAGACGGGAAGTTTTATAGAAGAGCAAAGTATTACCATTATGATTATTATTTGTCTTCTCATGTATTACAGTCAAATGTTTGTATTCGTTATGGTGTACTTTTGTATGACATACTGAGGTAAATGAATCCTAGCTATGGCTCCAGAGAAATAAATAGAGGATCACCAGGGATGAATCTGGCCTTTGATATCTTCAGTAATAAGTAAAATCTCTGAAAATATCAGTACCTTTGCCGCCACCACTACATTGGATTACTGCAATATGATGCTCTATTTAAGACTGCTCTTGAAGATCCCTGCAAGCTTCAGCTAGTGTGAAATGTGGCAGCCTCCCTACTTAGTTGAGCAAGTAGTCTAAAGTATATTACAGCTGAGTTTTGTGCATTGCACTGGCTAGCCGTTTGCTTATCGGTCCAGTTCAGTTCAAGATGTTATTAATTGGTAAAGCCTTATATTGTTTAAGATGTGTCTTAAGACTACCTTGATTCTTATTCATTCACTGTATTAATTGGGCATGCATTTGCTTTTACATATTCTCTGAAGATCATGAATAGTTGCTATAATTATCATACTGTACATAACAAAGTAATCTACAAATCGTCTATTGAGGGAACTGTAAACTGACAAATCATAATGAGTGTAGCATTGTATTCTTTGTTATTGATTCAGTTATTAAAGTTTAAAATAATGTGCATGTATTTTGATCAGTGTCAAAACCTGAGAGGGGAAAAAAAGAGAACCTAGAAACATAAGACAGCTGGATGTTGTTCAAAGCTTCTCTGTCTATCTGATTAAAGAAAGTGCACATAATTCTCTTATGGAAAACAAGTGATAATCCATTTATGTATATTATAATGTTGTTAGTCACTCTGTGGCCAATTTTTAGAAGCAGTTGGCTCAATTGCCCAAGCAATTCATGCCCTTGTGAGTACAATGGGCACATAAGTGTATAATCACCTATTTTGGGTGTCTAAATGGTCATTTACATGTACAGTTTATGAAGCTACTCTGAAAAATGCGCTCTTATTGTACAGTAGGTCATTTTGAATTACTCTTGCAGTGGAAGAGGATGTTGGAATGATCATGATTCCTGTAGTGAGAAAGCGTGGAACTCATGGCTATGTGACAGCTGATTTTCTCTCTCAAAGTATTTCTGCACTTCCTAATGGTATTGACTACAGTGTCAATAATAACTCAGTCATCTTTCATCATGGCCAGAACCAGAGTTTTATCAGTGTCTCTATTACAGATGATGATGAAAGGTAATGGTGTTGGATCTTTGTTTAGTTATTCATTTGTTACCCTATAATTGTTTAGAAATCCAGTTTTAGCCCATTGCATGCTACATACTTATACTTTGATTTGAAGAGAACAAACCAATGAGTGTGCAGGAAGTTAGGAGAGCCCTTGGCTGCTGCTGCCAAGTCACTGAATTACCTTTATTTCAGATCTCAGGTTTATGCAAAGAAAAGGAATAATCAACAATACATTCATTGCTTCATGTACATTTAAAATAGTGCATATATGCAACCAACAAGGCAACTTACTAGATTTTCAGCTTTTATTTTTACTCCATGTTTGTTAGTGTTTTAAAGACTCTGATCTCTTTGACCCAGGGAGTTTGCAGAGCAGTTTGAAATCCAGCTGATAGGAGCCACCGGAGGAGCAGTCCTTGGGCTCCACCTAGTGAGTCAAATCACTATTGCTAAGAGCGACTCCCCTAATGGACTTGTCCGATTCCTCAACCAAAGCCGAATTATTGTTCCAAACCCCAGTTCCTCGCTGACACTGTCCTTGGTGCTGGAAAGAACTGGAGGATTGATAGGAGAAACTCAGGTAGGCCTTGCCTTTCAAAGCATTTTGTGTAGTTTTCAATAAAAATAAGATATAATTTCACTCTATAAAATCATGTTGAGAGAAGGAAGGTATGTAATTTATTAAATTCATAGGTTGAAAATATAATAGCAATAATGTATTACTACTTTACATTTCCATAGGACTTTACATTTAAGGCTCTCAAAGCGCTTTATGCACATGAATGAATTTAGACCCCACTAAAACTACTGTAAAGTAGATGTTATCTCTTTATTTACCCTCTGCTTGAAGACCAGAAAACTGAGGTGTCAAGAAATTAAGTGACTTGACCCAGGTCACACAAGAATTGTGTTAAAGAGCTGAGAATAAAACTTAGAAGAGAATCTAACCCCAAACTTACAGCCACCTGCCGAGGGCTGCCTTACATGCTGGACAGTACCCAGAGCCCCCTTCAACATTCAGCACTACAAGCACTTCCCCTCCTGCCTCCATTCATCAGGGCTTGTGAAGGGAGGCAGCACTGTTTCACTTACATCAGTCCCGCTGCTCCTGTTCAGAGAATTCTCCCCAACCCCTTGCAGCTGCAATGGCATGTATGTGGCTCCATGTCTTCTGATTCCCAGTCCTATGCCATAACTTCAAGACTGTTTTTCCTTGCCATTTATTGAGGGGCAGAATAACGGTTTAATGTTGACTTCTCTCTGGAACTATAAATAGCAACTGTGTCTGATTCTTCTCTCATACCAGTTTCACACATTTCGTTCAGTTACATTCATTTACATTGGTGTAACAGAATGATCAGGCCCTGTCTACTTCAGCATATATGTTTACAACAATTACTTACTCTAATGGTGAATGTACATCCTCTTCTCCTAAATATTTCAGATCCCATCATTTAAACATTACCTTAATAAAACTCTTAAAGTAATGTGCATTGGTTTAATTACAGCCAATGATCAGATATGATTTTAACTTAAACACATCAGTTTTTTCCATGCTGCCTATTACACATGGAATGCTTTCCAATGACTAGTCAGTATGCTGTGCTGGACCGGACCAGCTTCCCCGGCGGTGATTTAAAAGGCCCGTGCTCCTGCCACTGTGGGGAGCCCTGGGCCCTTTAAATCACCTCTGGAGCTCCGGCAGCGGGGCTTGGGCGGCACTTTAAAGGACCCGGGGCTCCCCTGCCACTGCAGGAAGCCCCGGACCCTTTAAAGCACCACCGGAGCTCTGGCAGTGGGGCTCGGGCGGGGGATCCCCGCAGTGGGTGGAGCCCGGGGCTCTGGCAGCCGGGCTCCAGCAGGGATTTAAAATGCCTGGAGCTCTGCGGTGGCCAGAGCCTCGGGCCCTTTAATTCACCCCTGAGCCCCTGGGCTCCCAGCCGCCTCTGCAGCCCTGGGGCCTTTAAATTGCCTCTTCCGGTTGAGGCCACGCCCCACTCAGGACTCCGGCATACTGGTAAGTCCTTTAAGTCAGTGGTTCTCAAAGGGTCTGCTGCTTGTTCAGGGAAAGCCCCTGGCGGGCCGGACCGGTTTGCTTACCTGTCGCGTCCGCAGGTTCGGCTGATCGCGTCTCCCACTGGCCGCGGTTCGCCGCTCCAGGCCAATGGGGGCTGCGGGAAGCGGCGGGGGCTAAGGGACGTGCTGGCCGCCCTTCCTGCAGCCCCCATTGGCCTGGAGTGGCGAACCACGGCCAGTGGGAGCCGCGATCGGCCGAACCTGCGGACGTGGCAGGTGAACAACCGGTCCGGCCCGCCAGAGGCTTTCCCTGAACAAGCGGCGGACCGGCTTTGAGAACCACTGCTTTAAGTTACTTTCACCCCTGATTAAAACCCAGACAAACATTCCCTACACAAAAAAGCCACAAAACTCCACTTCTAACTGATTTGGAGCTATCAAGCAGTATAGCTATATGATAAACTGAATAATATTACTCTTGTCCTCCTTTTTCTTTCCCTCCTAATTGTTATTACATTCTTTTCCTATGTCTTACATTAAATTAGCCCCCAAATCCTGTCAAGATACAGGTGCTTTATTATTTGCAATGTAAAATTAAGAACGTACATGAGTCTTCGCAGGATTTTGAGGACTTGGAGTACAAGCTCTTTGGGGCAAAGACTTTATCTGGTGTGTTTAGTACAAGGTGTGGCAGGGCAGAGTTCTAATCTTGATTAGAGCTTTTGGGTTCTATTGTAATAAAAGTTAATAACATACATAATTTTTTTCCTGTGTGTGCTCATTTAAAATAAAGTTTTGATTCTTTTCTGTTTATTAACATCCATAATTTTGAAGTTTTGTTTTTAAAGTAATAGTCAGAATAACCCTTCACTGTTTCTCTTCTCTCTGTCTCTAGGTTAATTTTTAGAAAATATTATGATTAGAGAGAAGAGTCCGATGTTACAGTTATGTTGTGTGCTATCCATTCTCTTAACAGTATAGTATGACTGTATAATCACATACCAGATATACAGATTCTTAGGACAGTATAATTGGGTTACACTGTTACTTTTTCCCTTTGTTGTGAGGCTGTTATTATATTGACGCGACTCTACATTTGAAACTAATATTTTCCACAGATTAATTGGGACATTTTAGGACCCAATTCAGAAGAGGCATTATCCCCCCTGAGCAGTGACATTGGTGACCCCGTGAATGGATCATTCTATTTTAGAGAAGGAGAAGGAGGTCTGAGAACTATTAGTCTGAAAATCTACCCTCATGGAGAAGTTGAAGTTCAGGAGATCTTCATTATTAGGTTGAGCCTTGTGAAAGGTGAAACAGAAATAGACCCCAAGGCTACCAACATTACCCTAATAGTAAGTTGTTACTTTTTTTCCCTTGAAGATTGTTTCTGAAGAGTTTTTGAATTTAATCCAACAGATTGCCTAGTTTATCATTCCACTCCCTCGTCGCATGTCTTACCCAGCAACAGTATTATAGAAGCAAGGAGGTAAAGGATCCATGAATCAAAGCTATTATCTCAGCACCAACCTGGCCCTATTCCCTTCCGGTTGTCTTAGCTTTCTGAACTGAAAGTATGGAGTGGAACCTCATGCCCAAATTCTTAGTTTGCATTCTGTGTTTTCTCTATCCTCCTCTTTTCTCTTTCAGCTTCTGTATGTAAAAGGAAAGCAAGAAGAAATCCAGCTACAGAAGAATAAAAAGTATGGGTAATGGGGGGAGAAGAAAGGAGAGGCATGGTAGCAAGGAAAAATCCTTGCTGCAGAGACTTCACAGCTTAAAGTGATTCTGGCAGGAGAGGGGAGAATCCTATGAACAGCCAGCAAGGAAATACATCCTTCTCACATAACAACCTTCTCAGAGCTGTGCATTGAGGTTTTGCACAGAATTACGCCGGCCCTCCCCCAGGACCAAGTTTTTTTCTTCAGCCTCTGTTCCATCACCCTACAGTGCTTCCTGTTTTTTTGGCTGGTGAATCCTGCCTGACAGAAATCTCATCCTCTGAGAAAGGCCCTCAGACAGTCTGTGGGGGGAGAGAGTAGTGGGCATGACAAACTGCATATGTGACATCAAAAAGTGCAAAGCCAAAACAAAGGAGTTTCAGATCCTGGGGTAGCTACTCCCATATACTACTACTGCCTCCCATTCCACCACCTTGCACATGTCCCTCTACACGTCTTACTCCAAGTCTTACCTCTTGAATGAAGTGATATCAGGGGAAGGTCCAAGGACTGGAATTGACTTCAACTCCTTATGGGAGATTCTATCTGTGGCAAAAGTAGAGCCTACATTTGGAGCAAAGCTTCAATCTCTAAATGTCTCTCAAAAACGTTGTCCTGCTTCCCACTTTGGTACTTTGGTCCCATCAATCAAGTCAGGATAGACTTGGTAGGTTCTTGGTCCCTGTTTCCTACTCCAGGTTTACTATGGAAAGCCAAAAATCCCCAGCGGTATTCTGGACTTTAGGTAAGAATTCCTAAATATATGCTAACCAATAGGACAGACATCTTTATTATTGGATCTCTAAGTAGTTCAGGGAAGCTGTCTGGGAATTAGAAGATTAATTTGCAAGTTAATCTACAGTGAATTCCTTTTGCAACTTTACCTTGGAATGTGGACAGATGAATAAGGATGACATGGTTTTCTCTACTTCCAGAAGACCTCTTTTGTTGTCAGTTTTACAGTAACTTCTACCCACCAGTCAGATGCCGTGAAAGTTTACTCCCTTCCTTGTGTTTCCCATGGCACAACATTCAACAGGACCTATAGATAATTACTCTCTTAATATAGTCCTACCCTCATCTTTATGGGATTGCGTGGAACGTCTACCTAAGGGACATGCACATCCTCTCTACGTGTGCTTCCCAACCCCTTCTCACACAAAGTTAAAGATCTATGCCTTCTTCATCCCTACTCATACTGAGTTAAAGATCTGTGCCTGCTGACTGTTTTTCTCCTTATTAGCCATTATTTTTCAAAATAGGACAGTTTTTGAATCTCCCCAAGCTTATTCTGGAGACTCATATCACTGAATGTATTGTTTTAGTTACACTGTGACCTGATCTCTCCATTGCAGGAGAGGAAGCTTCTCTCCCTAGGTGACAAGCAAGCTCTGAAGTTTTACCTGTCTTGTACTTCCAGTTTCAGAAGAATTAAGTCTTTTTTAAAGGTTGCTACAAAGGACAGACTGCCACTGAGACCACAGTGGCTCAGTCAATCAGATATTGTAGTCCATTAGCATATGATCAGGCCATTCTGTCTGAAGTATGGCAACTTCACAGGCTCAGAACTCAGAAGCATTTAACTCTGGAATTTGTTAGGTCATCTCCTGACACTGTCATCTGGCATTATTAATTGGATCTGTCCCTGTTGGCTGACATTTGTTGGTCACTAAGGGTGCCAAGCATCCCTTTAAGTGACATACACTGTCCCGGATTGCTGCTGTTCAGTAGGATGAAAGAAGAGGGACATAGGATAAGGGAAAATTAGTCACTGATAATTCTGTTCATCATAGTACTTTCTTCCTACATCCATCCCCCTTTTCTCTGGAGAGTATCACTTGGGAGTTTTTTTCCCCTCTGGTTTTACTGTCTATTACTTTGCTTTGGAAGTCTCCAATTGGAAAGATAGCCGATGGATTAGTGCTTATATATTAGCCTTGGTTGTCAGGTCTCTTGCCTCCTTGCTTCTGGTAGGTGGAGTCCTAATGCTGTCTGTAATTACTAGTGGTGTGCAGGATGTACAAAGAGAAGACTGTGATAAACAGAATTCTCCGTAAGTAATTTTTCCCAAATCCAACAGAATATATAATTCAGTACAATTATTGAGGGCACCTTATCCCACAAACATCTCAAGGGGCCTTATAATAATAAAATCAAAAAGGTAATTGAAATATATCAAGTACTGAGAGAAAGGACTTTTAATTTGAATCTTTAAAAATGTAATGGTGCCAGTGCTTATTCGACTTCTTGTCCCACTCTCATCTGCATCATAGCTAAACTTGATGGTTGCTAGGCACCTAGGCACTTTAGAAAATTCCTCTAGGCACTTATGTGTGTCTTCAGGTACCTAAATACCTTTAAAATGTAGGGCCTAATGACCAATATAGTAATAATTCCCCCCTCCTCCAATATTTGATTGTGTGGGGAAGGGGGAGGGACACAGGAAGATGGGATTTAAAATGTGATATTGATATCCAGAGACTGAAATTCTCTGCTTATTCACTGAAAAGGAATAGCGCAAGCAGTGTTCGATCTAGCTTCTCCACACTGTCCCATCAATAGAACTGTTTAAATATTGTGTTTGTGTTTGCATGCAATGCATGTTATTCATCCAGTTGTTATTCTGTGAATAATTAGCTCTAGTATTTGTCTGGCCCTGTCCACCAAAACGCCTCTTCTGTGATTTGGAGAAGCCACCTCTAGTAGTAAGAAGGGGGAGTTCAGTCTCCAAAGCCATTAAATCACTGGTGCCGCTGCTGAGATTGCAAACTAGAGTGCCAATGAGTGCCCATTATGATTCTGGTATGTGTTGTGGCTCCTATTCACTAGGGGCTGGATTGAATCCATTAAATCAATTAACTTCAATTACCACACTAAAAGGTGAGAATCAGAAACCTAGAGGTGAAGTGTTCTGTATCCCACTACAGATGCCACCCAGTCCAACAATAGTTAATGTAAATATTGCCTGCTGCACTGCAAGTCCAGTAAGCTGCTTGTTCTGGCCTTCTAGACTAAAGAGGATAATAGATTCCCATCCTCTTTCTGGTGCTCTAGCACAACAGAAGAGAACTCACTCAGATCCCTTAACTTCTCTTCATAGGATTTATTTTCCAAACTTTATATCATTTTCTTTGCTCTCTGAAGTCTGTCCAAATCATTCATGTCATTTTTGAAAAATATTGTTTGAAACTGAGTGAGGCTTGACGAGTGTTGCTTTAAGTAGTGCTGAGCAGAGCAGACTAATTACCTGACTTTGTTTACACATCCTCCCATTGTTACAAACCAAGAGCTTTGCCTCTTTCCTGACAGCATCATATTACTGACTTGTATTCAATTTATAATCCACTGTAATGCACTGATCCTTCCTTGTGACACTCATAGCATTTTTCCATTGAACAACTGGTCTTATGTAGATTTAGTGGCGCTGCCTGTTTGTTTTGCGTGTTTGGTCTTGACACCAGACCATTTTACTCTGGTCTCATGGTGCTCTTATCTGCTATTTATTTTTCTTTTCATACAATATCCATTTCAGCTGCTACTGTACTCTCAGACTTGTTGGGGGAAAATCAGGATGGCGGAGGGTTAATGGATTTGTGAGTTGTTGAATCCAGCATAGAGTTCCCCAGTGGTCTATAAATAAGATAGTTCGTTATATATTCTTGACCCATATTTTATTTGCTGCTTTCTAGATACAGAAGTTTGGTGATCCCAATGGAATTGTGCAGTTTGCTCCTGAATCATTATCTAGTAAGCACTATGAGGAGCCATCAGTCTTGGAAGGGCCAGAGAATATTACACTTTTCATCAAACGAGTCCAAGGCACTCTGGGGAACATAATGGTATTCTTACTCTCATTTTGGGGTTACTTAAAAACAATATAATCTGCAGTCTTCGTCCATTAGAATGCATATAGGAGAGCAGGCACAATTTAGGCCTGTCTTAAGAAAGTCTTCTGATTGCTTACAGTGTTCGTGTATCTTCTTTTGGAGTTGGCATAATTGAACAAGGGATTTGGCCCTAATATTTCATGTTTGGAAAGTCATGTCCAATTTCTATATTGATCGGACAAAATGTGGCAACCCATGCTTATTTTTTTGACACTCTCCTCTCTCTCTTCTCCTATTCTTATGATAGGAGAATGGTGTAGAATGCATTTTTTAATAAAGTGATACCTTCTTAGAAAGGGAGCAACATAGACCCAATCTTCTCAGACAGCTGCGTGCCGTACAATAGATGGGAATTGGGCCCTTGTGCTTTGAACAGTGATCAACACTGGTTATTAAATCAGTTGGAGATTACTTCCTGAAGTTCTTCAGAATTCAGCAAGCTGTTTGTAGCATAATATCATGGACTCCCTTTCTGGTGCAATCATTTTTTGGTATTCTTTTTAAAAAGTATCCGGTATCTTATATAATGGATACCATCTGTGGAAATTATTTTTTAAAAGGTATCTGATGTTGATGGAGAGGTAAGGATTTTCCTGTTGTTCTCATTTGGCTGGAGTTCTATACAGAGGGGAAAGATTTAAAAAAAAAATTGTGCACCCTACAGTAAAGAACATTTGGCCCGCTTCGTATGTACCTGGAGTGCACTTGGTATGTTGTATGCCTGCAGTGCTCAAGGAACTATATTTTGTACTTTTAAGTACTTTGTCATTCTTAAGAGAAAAATTTATGTGGGACTCTTGAGAGAGAGAACAGCAGGGGAGTGTTGACCACTAAAAACAAACTGTGGAATTAGGCCTAAAAATTCTGTAAAGTGAACCTACAAAGATATTCAGAAACAACTACCACCACATTCAGGTCACTGAGGGTAAGCTGTGGGAGGAGGGAAGGCAGATTGTGGTCCTGTTTTAGGTTACTATGCCTGTTTCTTTCTTATATTTCCATAAAATAATTTCTGTTTTCTTGCTAAATGTTGTATCTTATGCTCTGTGAACCTGAGTGTATGAGAGTTCCAAGTTAGTAAACAATGTTTTTTCACTTACTTCAGGTTCACTGGAAGCTGAGTAGTGATTCTGATACTACAGGTGACTTCCTTGCAACAGGGGGTTCTGTCTCCATTGCTGAAAATCAGAGTGCAGCGGAGATCATTATTCATCTGTTACCAGATGATGTTCCAGAAGTAGATGAGAATTATGTGGTAGAGCTGGTTTCAGTGGAAGGAGGAGCAGATTTGGATCAGGACAAGAGAGTTTTGAGATTCACTGTGTTAGCAAACGATGACCCCCATGGAGTGTTTGCCTTGTACTCTGATAGGCAGTCAGTATTGATAGAGAGAGACTTGAGCCGGCACATTCAGATGAATATAACTCGATATTCTGGGACATTCGGAGATGTGAGTGTTGAGTACCGAATCTCATCTCATCATGAAGAACCAGTAATCACTCCTGAGAATACAGTGGGATGTCTGCTGGTGAAAGATGGTGCCAGCTTTGGTGTGAAGAGAGTGCCAATAAGCAGCCAGGTCTGTAGTGTCCTTAAGCTGGATAGACCTCTCTAGCGTTTTGTTTCCTAAATTTATGTCTACATCATATGTACAAATGTCATTGAATAAGACATTAAATGGTGATAAATAGTGTCTGTTGGAGAGAAAGAGAGAGAAACAATTTTGATACTCTGGATTTTGTATTATTTATGTACAGTTGTGTTAAAAGAAAATGTGATTTTCAGTATAAGAATGGAATATAAAACCAAGGCGGTGTGTATCCCTGAGCTTCTGCCTATATCCCTTTCTGTGTATCAGTCATGTTTTCTGTTTTAGATTCTGTTGTGTAGGCCCAAATCCTCTCCCAAGTGTGCTTTTGGGAGTGGGCTATTTACTGGAGAAGGCTGCTTGGTTCTGGAAGACTGAATCATCAAGACCTGCAAGTACCCCACAGCTGCTGTATGCTCCCATCTGTGGGTTGACGTGGATAGCTGCAGATACACTAGCCTCACCCTACTCTATTCTCTACATTTCCCATTCTGTTACAGAGCTCATTGTGCTAGATACTGTGAACCTATAATAAGTGACAATCCTTGCCCCAAAGAGCTTACATTGTGCAAAACTGCTGTTGGCCTTCCTTCACAGTATTAACTTTTGTGTAATGATTTTGAGGAAGATCTTTGTTAAACTGCTTGCCACTTTAATGCTTCTCAGTGCATGGTACCATTAAAGGAGCTGCAGACCATTTCTGTTACTTAACTCCGTAACTCAGCTGATATTGTTGGTTTCAGTTGAATAAAATTGCCAGCTTTTAAAATTTAAATTGTATCTTTAAAGGTGTTTCTCTTACTGGGCTTGAATTTCACTCTGGAACTGACCAATGCAAGCCTGATCAATGGAAGTGCCAATTATATGCCTAAAATAATATTAGGAAGAGCAAAATCAGCTACTCTGTCTATTCCGGAGGAAGCTGCCAATTCTCAGGTAACTAGGCTGACTGCAGTAAAACAAGCTTACCACTAGAGGGCAGTTCCTGATACTTCTGTTACTAGAGGCCTGGGTACTGTATTTAGGTGATGCTAACATTTGTTCTTATGATCAAAGTCAGCTTAATGGTTGACAGTCGTCCCCAGCTGTTACATGTACAGTACACATCAAGGATCTGATAAACATTTTGTACCTCAGAAATTCAAGAGACATAGTTTCTAAATGTATTAACTTTTGACACACTTTTTAAAAATGTGTTTTATCTATCTTTATGGAGGAGATGGTATGATGGGATAACATGATTTTGGTAATTAATTGATCTTTAAATATTCATGGTAAATAGGCCCAATGGCCTGTGATGGGATGTTAGATGGGGTGGGATCTGAGTTACTATAGAAAATTCTTTCCTGGGTATCTGGCTGGTGAATCTTGCCCATATACTCAGGGTTTAGCTGATCGCCATATTGGGGTCGGGAAGGAATTTTCATCCAGGGCAGATTGGAAGAGGCCCTGGAGGTTTTTCGCCTTCCTCTGTAGCATGGGGCACGGGTCACTTGCTGGAGGATTCTCTGCTCCTTGAAGTCTTTAAACCACGATTTGAGGACTTCAATAGCTCAGACATAGGTGAGAGCTTTTTCGCAGGAGTGTGTGGGGAGGTCGGACTAGATGATCATAATGGTCCCTTCTGACCTTAGTATCTATGAATCTATATGAAAGTAGAAAACAGCTGGTGAACCATAATAGATGTGTTTGCAGTTAGTTTATGCCTGTGTCTTCATAAATCTGAAGCATTAAGATATTTAAGAAAAATGTTGAGTCCAGATAATATTCTCTCTTTAGGTTAAGTAGTGAGTCTAAAAGCAGCTTATACCAAGAGAGGTAGATTTCCTTCCATTCTTTAACACTGCAAATATAAAGCTTGACACCGTTGTATTGAGCCAAATTCTGCTTTCACTTACTTTAGTGAGATTACATGGGAGTAAACAATGGCAGAATCGGTCCATAATAAAGTACTGTCTACCTCAATTACCCTTATTTAATATACTGGAAACAGACAATAGCATGTCACTGTCTTACCTCTTAAATTCAATTAATGCTAATATTAAATGCTTTTAGATCTCTTATCTTGAACCCCCTTTTTCTCTCTTGCTTCCTTCAATTCATAATTTAACTTTATTCACATGGTTCTTTCCTTTAGCATTGTTTACTACCCCATGGATGCCACTTATATTATCACTTCTAGACTGTGAGAATAACCCTTTTAGTCACAACTTCAGCTGAAGAACAAAGCAAATAGCTGGAACAAGTATTTATCTGCTGAGCAATGTCATTTGGCATTGACTTTCTTTTCATCAGATGCACAGTTGATCATTTATTTTCTGTCTGTGTATGTATGCATACATGCATCATAATAGCTCCTCTCCAAGAGAGTTAAGAAGCTTTTTTTTCCCCTTATGAAGAATAGATACCATGTGCTATACCCTGGTATCTTTTAACACAGAAATCTAAGTCACATTGATTACCTATTTCCAAAACTATGAGTGAGTCTTAGAAATCCGGAATTTAGAATCTTTGGTAAATGCATGTGTAGTAGGTATATGGCTACTGTAATATATATAATATATATACAGTATATACATGCAGTACTAGATATCCCCATATCGTTCTAACAAAGATGTATTATATGTTTCTGTAGGTTGGCTTTGAGTCTCTCATTTTACAACTTACAAACATTATAGAAGGGACAGGCGAAGCTGTGATAACCAGAAAAGGAGTGTATGGCTCTGTAACAGTTAGCTGGACTTCTGGATACCCACTTGATTTAATCCCAGAGTTTGTTCATCCAGGCAACATTACACCTGGATTTGGTGAGCACTTTCTTGTTACAGTATACTCAGAGCTACAGAATTTCCATGTCTGACTAACTCCACTTTAGTTGTTACTCTAATATTTTTGCACATTTCATGCTCCCTTTTTAATAAGAAATCATTGTTTGAATGAAAGTATATTATATGATTTTTATTTGTGAGTAGTAAGGTTTCTTTTTGGAATAAGGAAAACCTTGCATTTCATAGATAATGTACTCCTTAGTGCAATATGCACCTTGTTATACTTCTGAAGAACTGCTTTATAGAGAAAAAGTGCTGTACTTGTCATGCAGATTTCCACTTCCCTAGACAGAGCAGAAGTCTGATGATAACTCACATTTCTCTATGGTCAAAAGTAAAAAGAGGATTCCTGTTTAACAATTTGTGAATTGTTGCTTCTCTGTCTTTCTCCAGGTAATGTTACATTTTCTTATGGCGAACAAAACAAAGTAATTTCATTTCATGTTTTTCCAAGCTTAAGTAGACGGGAGGCATTTGCTATCCATCTAACATCAGTGTACAGCAATGTGTCTGGTGGAGCTTACCTGAGGTAAGGGTATTACTTAGACCCTTGGTTAATTGCATGGACCCCAACAAATGGATATATGCAGTAAAAATTCTGATCTGATTACAAACATTTAAACTGTGCAAAACCTAATTGAGTTAGAAAAAGGAAAAGTCAGCAACATAAAGATTTGGTAACTTTGTTGGTGAACCCATGGCTCCAGACCAAATGGAACCAATTGGTAGGGCTGCTCTGATCAGATCTGGAACCTCTTGCAAAGCCAGTTCAATTCCTTGGCAGTAGTGTGTAGGGGAAATAGGGGAATGGACAATTTGCCTACAACTGGGATATCTGTATATATGTTTGTGGAGGCAGTTAGAGGCATAGAGGAGCCAAGATTTTCTGAGAAACTGGAGGAGAAGTGGAATCTATAATTTTCCTCTGCAAAGGCCACAATATAGAGAAATGCATTAAATACATCCTAATATCCTAGGGGGCACCAATTATCACCACAGAGCTTTCCCTCTGTGCAAAGGATGTCTTTCTCCATACTGTGAAGCACTGAAACATGAGCAAAAAACACCATACTAGTATTGGTGGGTCTGTCTAACCATTGGCAGTGTTTTCTTAACTGGCATCCGGTCAATTTTTGCAAAAGGTCAAAAACTGAATGTGTATAGAGAGTGAGTCATCCCATCACCCAAAGAGGTGTTAGATGAGACTTGATTAATATTTTTCGGTGCAGTGTGTGGGAAGGTTGCATTGCTACAACCTTTCTGGTAGGTAAAAGGAGAAAAAAAATGAAGCAAATTGCACCTACTCTGAAGTCACTTACCTTAAATAAAATTCTGGTATCTCCAAAAAAGAACCAATTTTGAAAAGAATTAAAATTGCTGAATTAAACTAGACTCCATTAGCACTACTAAGTTTGAGGCTGCAGAATCAATGACTGCTTGTGAGTTTCAGTGCATTGATTTGTAGGACTCTGTCCCACCGAAACCACTAGTTTAAAAGATGCTGCAAGACACCCCATTTTGACATTCAAAGTGAGTGGAAGTTATTGCAAGACTCTCAGTGAGGGTGTAAAGTACTGCTTGATTCTCTTTAAAAAAAATTACTAGCAATAATTTCTTTCAGGCTCAGGCCTATAAGACCTGAAAAGGAGATTGGTCCAGAGGAGGGAAAGGTAGGCAACGCCTACTCTTTATCCTGGATATGCAGTGAATAAAGACAAAACACACACACAAAGGCTAGGTCTAAGCATCAGGCTGCAACTTATATTTAATTGACATAACACTGAGATGAACAGTACCCCCCGGGAAAACAGTGATCCAGTGTGGAAGGACATGACTGCATGAGTGCTTATGAGTGCATGAGCACCCTCTGCTTGACCTCCTTACATCACCCATGGGATCCAGCCAGCTGCTGGAATCACTGACCAGCACCCCTTCTCGTTTGAGGAATGAGGGTAAGAAGACGTGGACAACAATCTACTCTAGATTTGAGATACCTGTCCCTGCCCAAGAAATAACAAACAACACCAGAAGCCTTCCTGACTCCCATGCTCAGGTTTACCCCATGAGCAGGCCCACTGACAACTGCCCTACCCCATGCCAGACACTGAGAGAAAATTCTTCCTCGCTCCCCTACGTGGAGATATGTCTACATCCCCAATATACCAGGAAAGTCAGTTCTGATGCATTCAAGTCACAGTAACTCAGAGGGTGGGTAGGTGCAGCCCAGACACCTGGGAACATGGTACTCAGGCCTGGGGAGAGGCCTTAAATGCTGGGGGAGGGGTGCAGCCATGTAGTCATACTCATCTGCCTCTCTCAGATTGGTCAGCTGGACTCTACAGAGTGGGGCCAATACCTTGCTCCATATCTGGTGCTATTCTTGACCTCTCCATCCCTCCCTACAGCACCATCATTAGCTATCAATGAATAGAGTCAAGAAAGAAAGAAAATAAAGTAATTGGAGAATGAATAAAGAAGGACAAAAAGTGTTAATTAAAATAACTATTTTAATTAGTAATAATTATAAGGTATTTGAGTAAATAACTGAGCTCCTCTCAAGGTGTTCCTATATTTATCCAGTAAGTTGTTTGTATTGTTCTTCCTATTTATTAATTAAATTAGTACAAGGCTGCCTCTGCAACATCTCACTAAGAAACTATAAAGATGCCACAATAATACCGCTCTAAACCAGATCATCTTTATTCATTTTATTTCCTTCTTTCTCCTGCCCCAACTCCTAGCTCATCACACCCCACATCCCTGTGGTATTGAGAGGAGACATTAATGCAGAGAATGTCTGTTCTCCTGGCCCTGACTTTCCTCCCATTGCCCCACTGACTCTCTCGCATCTGTGGAATAGTTTCTGCAAGGTTTAAAGTAAGGGAGAAATCTGTGGTGCCAGAACTCCCCATTTCCATGCACCCCACCTTCTTTTGCACCTTCTTTGCTCTTGGAAGTAGAAGATAGCATACAGGCCATAACGATTATTGTTTCTTCTTGCCTCAGTCTGCAGCCCAGGCTGAAAGGCTTGAAAGTTCTCTGGCCCTGACCCATGCAAGAACACTCCCTGTGAAGGGAACCTTTTTACCCCCTCTGTCACATTGTCACAACTCCTCCCTTCACCCTCTACACACCAAACTATTCTGAGCGGGGAACTTTTTTTGGTATGGTAACATTTTACATTCAACTTCTTGCGTCCATAAATGACAACACAGAATGCAAGACAACAGAGTATCAGACCCCATCATTTGTAATGGGTGACTTGTGTTTCTTAATTTAACTTTTATGTTTTATATTTCAGGTCAGGATTCACAGTAGCTGAAATTGAGCCAATGGGTGTCTTCCAATTTTCTCCTAACTCAAGACATGTTTCAGTTGAAGAAGATGTGCAGATGATCAGATTGCATGTCCAAAGATTGTTTGGGTTCCAAAGCAACCTCACTAAATTGACCTATCAGACTATTGCAGGAAGTGCCAAACCTTTAAAAGACTTTGAACCTGTTCAAAATGGAGAGCTTGTGTTTGGACATTTTCAGGCAGAGGCTGTAGTTGAAATATCAATCGTCGATGACACAATTTCTGAGATGGATGAAATATTTTTTGTAAAGTTAACTTCAGTTGAAGTTTTGGCCATTGAAAAATTTAATCCTAATAGGAATCCACGTTTGAATCCAGATCTTAGTGTTGCAGCAGTTACGGTATTAGCCAATGATATTGTTCACGGAATCATCAGTCTTGGGCCAGGATTTATTTATACTGAGGAAGACACAAACAACAGTACACCCAACACAGTGATACTTAATATCAGAAGAACCCAGGGCTTTGCTGGTGATGTCAAAGTAACTGTTAAAACCTTTGGTGGAGTGAGTGCACAGAGTGGGATCAATGAATTTCCTTTTGAGAATGTGTATGGAAATTCTAACCTGACATGGGCAACTGAAGGGATGGACTTTGAGGAACAGATTATATCTGTGACATTGCTGGATAGAGAGAAAGAAAGCAAAGTGTCTATCAGAATTCTTGATGATGATGAGCCCGAAGGGCAAGAATTCTTCTATGTTTTCCTCTCAGACCCTCAAGGTGGAGCTCAGATTGTGGAGGGAAAGGATGAATATGGGTTTGCAGCTTTTGCAACAATAATTATCACAGGTAATGTTATTGTTTTCAGAGATTCAGTGCATAAATGCAATATAATTTAACATATAAAGCTGTGTAACCCTGAGTTCCTCTGGCAAATTCCATTAAGACTGGCATTTCTTTCCATGGGATATGCAGGGTATTTTGCTCCTAAACCTCTAGAGTTTGCAGATGTGTGGAGGCTTTATGTCTCTGTACTGCCTGTCAAATCCCACCTTCCTTCCTTTGGCAATGTGCATTTTTCATGACGCAAACTCTCATTGGCTCACCTACTGGATGCTGCCTAACCCCCATTCATGGGGCATTTTACTTGGCACACTCTGTGTCCCCTTTGAGAGGAAGCATTAGTGCAGACAGTGTCTGTTCCTCTGACCTTGATTTTCATCCCATTGACCCGTTGCCTCCCTAATCTCTGAAGTAGTTTCTGCAAGATTTAAACAAAGGAGGAATCTGTGGTGCTGGAAATCTACGCCTTCTTTAGCTCCTTCTCTGCTTCTGGAAGCGTAGGGTACCATATGGGCCATAATGATTATTGTAGATTAAATCTGATAATTAGCTAAGAGCTTTTCTCTCTCAGTGACTGCATCCCAATGCCAGAGGTTACTACCAGAACTCTGGTTTACTTTAATTTGTAAATAGCTACCATAACATTTTCCCATATAGTTTGCACAGAGATCTTTTGAAATATGAATCTTAAGGAATTGTTCACTGAGTTGAAAGCACTCTGATTCCAAGTCGTTTTTATAGAGCATATAATGTAAGTGGTGTGACTGGATAACAGCAGTGATAACAAGTCCTTTAGAAATTCAAATCAAGCAAAATACTTTTAATATTACAAAATGGCTCTTAGGGACTAAGGACCAAATTGTGTCCTTGGAAGAATGTACACAGCTACCAGAATAATGTTTCGAGGAACAGAATGTCAAATGTTTGTGCAATTACATGCTTCTTTTACATCCATAGTTCCTACAGTTGTACAGGTAAATAGCAATTTGCATGCACGTGCAAGTTAGTCACATAATTGCATGCATGTAGATTATTTTTAAGAAATTAATTATATCGTGCCATAGATATGTGTGATGTGCTAAGCTTATGGTCTAAATTAAATGAGCACAGGTAATAAGGTCAAGAAACAATGCTGAGGGGAAGAAAGGTGACACACATGCTGTGTCTGAACAAGATTGGAAGTCTCTTACCAGCTGACTTTATTAAAAGAACAAGCTCTTTCTTCCCCAGTGTAGAGTAATGCTATCATGGGAGGATCCTTTAGAGCTAATGCATTTTTAAATGAATATGATGGACAGCAGTTATTCTGAATGGGCCTATTCTGTAAGACATTTATGGGTGAGATTTTCAAGAGTAATTAATGTTGGCCTGGCACTGGACCCACTGAAGTCAGTGGGAGCAGAGTTAGAAAAACCCAAGTGCTTCTGAAGATTTCTGTTTACCTGCACAGAAGAGGCTAGGCATCTGACCAGAAATTGCCTTTCAAAATGAGCTATTTTCACAGTTAAAAGACAATCTGCAAAATTAAAATGTAAAGATTTCACTTGGGTTACTAGATAAATGTAGGAACATATGAGATTTTTTTATGTTTGAAGGAGACTTTTGTGGTTACATCCTTTGTTCCCTTTGAGAATTTGGCTCTTTGTGTACTTTATATCATGCCTTGTGCACGTTTTTCATTTTAAGCAATTCTTTCTGCATTAAATATGTACAACTTATTCTCAAATTTATTTGCTTCCTAATCAGTTTGATGTACTGTTTCTCATACAGGGAATGATCTTCAAAATGGCATTTTGGGATTCAGTGCAGAGGTACAAAGTGGCCTTGTGCTTGATGAAGATTCTGAAAGCAGGGAGGTGCAGCTGATAGTCACAAGGCAACCAAACAGGTGCAGGCAACGGCTGATAAAAGTGCTGTCCCCACATGCTGTAATGTGCTGTATTGAAATCAAGGATGCTGCTGTTAGCAGAAGAGGTTATCATGGAATTTTATAATAAATCTTTGACTTTCAGCTGCTCTAATCGTTTATTGTCATTTGGCAAACTTGCTTCATAAATTTAAAATGTGATTGTTAGTCAGTGTACTGGTATTAAACAGAAATAAGAATTAAATATCTACCTAACTAATACACATCATAACTGAGATGAGAAATTAATTTCCTTGCTATGTACTCACGCTTAAGATTAATTGCGTAGTTGGCTAAAAATGTCTCCGAAACTTATGATCTTCTTGGCTATTGTACAGTAGGTCTGAGTAGTAATATGTGTATTTAATAAGATACATGTGTGCCAATATATATTTATGTATTGCCACACACAGTATGTATACTCTTTACATATTACACACGCTATCAAATATGTTAGTGATTTTCAAACACATAGGAAAGTCAGTCCCTGTTTCAAAATGCTTACAATCTAGGATTCCTGTTCAGCAGAGTACTTAAACATGTGCTTAACTTGAACCACATGGGTAGTCCCATGACCTCAGTTAAGCACATACATAAGTAACTTGCTGACTTAAGTGACTTGCTGAGACCTAGATCTAGCTTGCTTCCCAATAACTGGATGACATTGCTCTTGTGACTTTTATTAATATAGCTAGTTTCAGAGGAAATAACATACAACAAAAAGAAAAATATTTTTTTCTTCTGAAAGCATTTTGTTTTCCAGTGGTAAATTTTTATTATTAATAAAAAATGAATGTGTCTATGTGGTTTAGCTTCCCTGAAGCAATAGCTGCCATCTTCAATGCATTTAAACTGCTTTGGTTTGCTTTGCTCATAGGGCTTTTGAAGATGTGAAGATCTTTTGGCGGGTGACCTTTAATAAAACATCTGTTGTCCTTCAGAAGGATGGAGTAAACCTGGCAAATGAGCTGTTGGCTGTGTTAGGGGTTACCACCTGCATGGCAGGTCAAACAATATGCAACATCTCCGTTGGAATAAAACCTGATAATGTGAGTAGTTTATTAATATTTATACAGCATCATGACTTACTTACAAATATAAAAAAAACAATGGGCCCTGATTGAGAGAACTTAAAATCCAGGGGCCATGTCTGCAGGTCGTTACTCAGTTTCTTCTCAGTCCTCACACAAATTCCCATTTTCTTTAATTGCTGCTTTGCCTCCAGAATGGCTAATTAAAAACTGAGGAAGGGGCTGAGGGTTTGGCCCTAGAGAATGCTGCAGTTATTGAATCCATACAGGAATTATAAGGTAAAGTAGGTTGCAGTCACTTCAGTGAAATAAGTATTCAGTACAAATGGGCTCTTTACACATTAAATATTTGTTTCACCAAAGCGCTTAATATGTGATTCACTTTAACCATGTGACCTGAGTAATCCCATCTAATTCGGCAGAACATGTAAGCACATTCTTAACTATAAGCAAATGTATGTCTTATTGAAGCCAATGAGACTGAAACATGTTCTTTAATGAACATTATAGGACCAGTCGAGTGCTTAAAGTAAAGTGTGTTGCTGAATTAGGACCTAATACATTGCATGACTGTGGTAACTAAGGCAGTATGTCAATAAATTGGAATCTTAAACCTGCCTGGTCTCAAAGATTGATCTGATTGGTTAATGAGAGCAATAAGTCCTATATAGCAATAACAAGATCATGTAGTTTAGAGAACCATCACCTGCCCCGATTACAATACCCCGATTATATGCCCTGTCCTTTAATATGGAAAAAAATTCTAAAGGATTTTTTCCATACTGTTTCTGCATATTTGTTACATTATAAATTAACACAAACATGATACAGGTACACTGTCACTTTCAAGATCTTCTGGGAATTTTGAAGGCTGCAACACCTGGCAGCTACTTTGTCTAGTTCAACCTCAACTGTATTGGCTCCACCGGCTAACAATTGGATATGTGCTTGTTTTGTCTGAGAAATAAGCTAGTATTTACAAAAATGCCAGAATTTAAAAATAAGGCCAGATTTACAGAGAGAAGATAAGTTATAGTGTTTTTGGTGCTCACCATACATTAAAAAACTAAACAAGAAAACAGCTTCTTTTCCAATTAATAAGCTGCTTTGTTTTTGCTTGTCCAGGGCTACATTTTCAAAAATAGCCTCTATCTTTATGTCTGCAGCTTCATGCCTGCCTAAAATAGCAGATGCAAATGATATTTAGATATCAACAAACTGATTTGTGGATGCAAAATCAGGAAGTTAGACGTCTTCGTTACATCATTTGTACTCACATTTGATTTTGGGTAAAAATCAGAGACCAGGTGGAGGCCCTATTGAAAATTTAGCCTAACCTATATCTTACTTTGTTTAGAAAATCAATTACTTGCTATACTGTATTCAGTAAAATGTTGAAAAATAACATTTGGGAATTGCATGATCAAATTATCTGGTGTATGACCATTGAAATACATCAGACTATATTTCCAGACTGACTAGAACTGGGAAGTACTAAAAGTCTCATGAAAGAGCCTGTCTCATGATATTTTCAGCCTAGTTTTGCGGACTTAAGAATTGTGAAAATGCTTAGCCAAACTTGTGAACTTTTTGAGGTTCATTCACAGTAATACAAACACTACAGACACATGTTGATTTTTTTCAACACTTGAGACCTGAGTTCCACCTTCAAAAGATAGTCACAATTAATTGCAGGGGCAAAAACCTGTACTTACACAGGCATGCAAATTTTCTACTTGGAATTCATTGTACGCATGTTTGTGCACATTTTTTGCAGGTGCAAAAGGGAATTAAAGAGACAAATTCTGCACAAATCTACACCTTGTGTCATTCCATAAATTTGAAAGTTTGACTTATGTCTCACAGCATCCTAGAGGCACATCATATGTATACTTTATGTTGTTAGGCTATTGTGTGAGATTATATGTGAAAGACCATAAGACTCTTCTACTACTTGTTCCACATTGGTGTTTGCTGAAACGTTATCCCTTTTGGGATAGTACTGTATCCGCCTTATAATATCTTTGAAACCAATGAGTAATTCAGCAGGGAGACAGTATAATAACAGGAGAACTTTTTCAAAAAGGATGGAATGCATTCTTTACTGCATACTCCTGTTGGAATCAGTGGACATTATAATGATCTGCAATTCTCGCTTGTTTACAGGTACCTGAATTTGAAACTTATTTTTTGGTTGAGTTGTATGAAGTAAGCTCAGGAGCAGCATTAAACAGCAGTGCCAGATTTGCCTACATAACTGTTCCAGAAAATGATTCTCCTCGTGGCCTGCTATATTTTGCTGTGGGATCTCGTCTGGCTGTGGCTAATAAAAAGACCACTTTAATCAGTTTGCAGGTGGTTAGAGACTCCAGTACAGCGTTAACCACCTCAGTTAGTTATAATATGCAGGTAAGACTGTGTATAATATCCTCATTTATTCTCTAAAGCATAAGCAAGTAAGGTTAGCCCTGGTTTACTTTATCTAGGAAATGCTCAAGTTACACATGTTTACAGCAGCGGTCATTACTTACATAAGTCTAGCATATATTGTTTCCCATTACTAAAATCATCTCACTTTGATCAGTTTACCAAAAGTAATTTTGTGCAGGGTACTTTCAATAACCTCAAGAACTGTGGTCATCCTGAAGTATTAAATCAGTCATCACCACTTCCACTCCCTGTTAAAGCTTTTCCTAGGCTTTAGCCTCCTCCCTTTAAAATGTGGATTCTGCCGCAGCAGGTATAATCATTTGTATCCTACCAAACTTGTGATTTCCTCAATTATGTCCATAGAAAACTTCGATGAAAATGCCCTTTCTTTTCTTTTAAGTCTAATCCATATCTCAGTTGCTTACAGTTACTGAAGTCCAGGCAATATTCTTGAGACATTGACCTTAGAAAGTATCTTTTTTTAAAAAAATTGGGGCAGCAATTCTTTTATGAACTGAAAAAACATAATGCTCGTCTATTTCTCCAATAGATGATATCAGTCCTGTTCATTTGTTGGTGTGTTGATCATATGGCCTTATACTAATTGCTGGACTGTTGTCTCAAAAATAATAAGAACCCTTTTACTGCTGACAGCTAATGGAGAGTCTCCTTTAGCTCAAGTGACAGGTGCTATGCACAGCATTGTACCGTTATCTAGGCACAGTTCCTGCTCCTCTGTCAACAGCTGTGGCTCCACAGCCGGACCCTGGGCTGGGGGGAGGATTTCCCCTAGTTTTTTCCTGTTGCATCTGCTTAGCACTTGGCCTGACTTCTTGGGCCGAGTGTTGGGCCTAAAGGCATTATTATGAAGAAGTGTTCTCATACTGAAGTATTATTATGCATTGGCTGGTGAACTTTCCTTTCATTTAATAAACGGCTTTAAGTTTTATTTCATGCAGCATGTGTGTCAGGTTTAACTATAGCTATTGTGTATCCCTGTGTTGCCATGGATTTGTTGTACAGTAGCTGCTCAGTGTACTTTAGTTAAAGTGTATGTAGCAGGTTTTCGGATTCTTGCTAGGAAAAAGAACATGGATCCTCTATCATGAAGCTGGTAAATGGAGAAGGAATGGCAGCATGACTTCTCACCACATACAGTATGCTTAGGCTAATACATGTAGCTTGCCTTTTTTGGCATGTATGGTAACACCACTGCTGTACAGTCTGGGGTATTGAGCATTCATGACAGAGTACCAAAGTGTGAGGAAAAAACTTTGAGAGAGGAAGTCTAGGGGGAGGCAGGGAGGAGGAGGAGTTCACTGGAAATAGGTGTTTGTCTCATTCCCACAATTTCTTTACATTTCTTTTGCTTGACACAATTAATTTTTATCACCACTTATTTCCCTGTTTCCTGCTGATTCTGGGAACCCAGTTGGAAGGGGCAAATAAACAGTCACTTCTCTCAGTAATTGGCAAAGATGATGTCTTGATTCCAGAGGAAGTCTACGCACATAAGCAACCACATTGATTTACAATAAGTTGTTTAGTGAAATGAAAATGTTCTAGTTACCCAGTAAAAGTATTTAATTAGTCAGCACTAGCAGAACTCAGAAGGGATCTAATAGTTGACATTAAAAATCCTTTCTTTTGCATAGGAGGAGCCATTTTGAGGTTGCCTGAGGGAATCTTTTGTGTGATGATCAATAGATAATCCCAAAGCTGTATTGTGTTATGAATTTGAATAGTAGCCCAGAAAGCTAGTTTCCACTTAAGCAAGGCTTATTATGTATCGGATCTAGAAATGAAGGGTCTGGTATGTGGCAAAAAAGCAAATTGAAAAATAATAAAAATTCTGTATATCCTATGATAGGTAAAACTGTAATATTTCAAGAGGAAATGAGTCCATGTATAGATCTCCTAAACCTGGACATGTATCTGAATTGCATTTGTATTCTGTAATATTTCCCTGATAAAAGTCAAAGAAGAATGGTCTTGCAGGTAAACCATTGGGCTGGGACTCAGGTGATTCTGGTTCTGACACAGCTTCCTGTTGTCTGTGCATCAGTTTCCCCTCTGTAAAATGTGGATAATTCTTCCCTCCTTTCTGGGATATTGTGAAGATAAATACCTTGTTGATGAGGGGCTCACATACTGCAGGGATAAACACCATAGAGAATTGTTATTTTTATTATAGGAACTCTCAGAGGCTCCAGTCAGGACCAGGGCCGCCTCATGCTAGGCATTGTTGAGATACTTGCAAAAATAAATTAAAATTAAAAAAAATCCTACTCCCTTCATCGTGGCCAGAGAGTATGCTATGATCCTAGTGGAAATAGTGCATTTCTATTGTACAATGTGAGCACCATAGAGTTCTGTTTCCTGCGCGGCAGTGTACACTGGGTATGGAGGGTTGGGGGAGCGAGTGGAGGAGCCCTGGACAAGAACGGTAGATCTGAGGAATGGGAAGTGCATAGATCTAAAAGCTGCACTAGTGCCCTGGTGTATGATACACAAGCTAGTCCAGGATTTGCCTAACATTTATTGAATACGTTAATGTGTCTGTTTCTGCTTGAGAAAAATCTATTTGACACCATAATTACCTTCTTCAAAATGTCTCCTAGATTCCCTTTGTGACTAGCCCACAACTTAAGTTTGTGCCCTTTTGGATTGGAGTCTGATATCCGCTCTGGCCGTTGTCTAGAATCATCCTTCTTTAGTATGCTCTCAGAATTTCATTTACCTTAATTGTACCTCAAGCTTTTTGGTGTGTACCTATTTACAATACCAACCTCTCCCCTTAATAGAGTGGCCTCATTCTGCAGCCACTGACTGTGGTTAGCACCTGTCAAAGTCACCAGGAACTGTTGGTGAGCAGAAGCTGTAGAATTAATCCTGCTCTTCTCATTGACCATAAATGTTACATTACTTAGTCTTTCCTAATAGCTATAACTCCTGAAGCCCTTTGTCCCAGGTCACTGATGTATTCAACAGCATTCAAGTTTTCACTTGCTTGATTAATAAAAAGGTCTGTGAGAACTGAGAGACTGTTTTTCTTATTTTTCCCTCCTCCCAATTTATCACAGACCCCATCACAAAGTCTCTTACCTTACACCATTTTGGTTCAATACAGAATGTATGGGGGGAGGATATTCCAGATTATCACCAAATATGAATTTAATTTTAACGGGTTATATTTACATTTTAAAGAAAAATGGATTTTACCTATTTAAGTGCACCTAGTTTTAAACACACTGCATTATGATGATGTTGCCTAGAATTCTCTTGTTTGGTTTCCAGGAGCTGAAAAGATCTGAACCTGTTGGTCGCACCTTCATATCACCAGCTATTTCAGGACAGGATTTTGCCAGATCTGAGGGCATACTGACTTTTGAACCTGGACAGAGAAATGCTATAGTGGATGTAACACTGACTCCAGAGATAGGATCCTTACATCCATTTCCTAAGCGTTTCCAGGTTGTGCTTTCTAACCCCACAGGGGGTGCCAGAGTAGATGATGCATATGGTATTGCCAACATCACAATTGTCTCAGATTCAGATGCCCAATCAGTCTGGGGGCTGGCTGACCAACTGTACCAGCCACTTGATGATATCATTTTGAACAGGGTCCTCCAGAGCTTAAATGTCAAAATTTCCACAGAAACAACGGAAGAACAGCTCACTGCTGTGATTCACATAATAGATAAGGTAAATATTCATGTGCCCCTTCCAAAATGACTAACGACTTCCATGAGGATGTAATAACTCTTATGGGTTGTGAACATCTCAAAATGATAATCAGCAGTAGCGATCCTTTGAGACACACAGTGCTGCAGTTCTAAAAACAGAACGAGTGGAATCCTTGGTAAAGGATTCTAGGGGTCAAGAAAGAGTCTGCCTGTCTGCAATTAGACTAATAATGATGGCTACCAAGAATTAAAAACCAAGCACAAAGGCTAAAATGCAGCCTAAGAATTAAATTACATATAAACGCTCAGGTTTCAGAGGAGCAGCCGTGTTAGTCTGTATCCGCAAAAAGAAAAGGAGTAGTTGTGGCACCTTAGAGACTAACAAATTTATTTGAGGATAAGCTTTCGTGAGCTACAGCTCACTTCATTGGATGTTCTCCCTTGGTGCAGTGGCATCACAGAGCTTATTATGGCTTCTTGATTCTCAGGATAGATCTGTGCTGGCCTCTGAGCTACTCTAACCACCACTGTGGTTCCCCAGGGACAGAACACCAGCTGGGGACTGCCAGAGAACACCATGCCTCTGTCATCCCCTCTGCATTCCCCTCTACTTTACACTAGGTCTTGGAGTTGTAGGTTGACATAGGAGCTGAATATTTTGGCACTAAACTAAGTGTTTCCCTCAAAAGGTGAATTTTCTTAGCTGGCCTGGTTCGGCTGCTTTCTGGCCCCTCTGTACCTCCAGAGTAGTGCATAGGGGCCAGAATGTACCAGAGAATCTAGCTCCAAGACTCAAAATAGTGTGATAATACTGACTAAAGACAACACTCAATTGCATATAATGGTGGCATTAGAGCTATTGAAATGAGGTTTTGCTTAGTTCAGAATTTTTGAAGGAACTGTAAATTCCACACAATTCCTTACTAATCTAACTCCTCTTACTGAGCATGTTTTTATTATATACATTTGACAATAGACTATGTCCTATATCTTGGTGGCAAAAAATGGGAAAAATGAAAACTTCAGAACTAAAATGAGAGAAAATTGAAAATTGTACTGAAAGTGGGCTCACAGTGAGAGAACCTAATTAGCAGCATTTGCTTTTTAATTCATACTGGCAAGTAGAAAATCTGCCTTTATTAATTAAATTACATGGAAAACTGAGTAGATCAAAGCAATAAAATGCTGTACTGCAAAAACAAATGAAAGTTACTGAAAACAAAACAATACACGAAACACAATTGTATAATTTGTTAAAAACCAATTAATTTCTATTTCAAGTGTGTTTCTAAGGTGATCCTTCTGTATCTAAATTTCGGTAATGCTGGGCTTGAGAAATAATTCTCAGACAATCTACAGCTCCAGTCTTCTAATGAGCTCCATACAGTCTGATCCCTAAGAGTTTATCAGGACTGGGGCCCAAGATTTGATCAATTAACTTTCCCTTTTGATGACATTTCTCAGTATATAAATGTAGTTAAGTAATTTAAATATTTAATTTAATTTATCTTCCTGACATAGTTTTTGTATTGTCGTAAATACTAGTTCTTGAAAATCAAGGAATGATTGTTTTTATACTCCTGTAAGTGATACCATTTTCTTTCTTTCCCCTGCGTTAGGTAATGGTTGAAGGTGAAAAACAGGTGCTCACTGATAAAAGCCGAAATCTTTTCTATGAGATACTCTGTGCTCTTGCTAGCCCAAAGCGCAAGGATACACAGGGCTACAGTCTGCTTGCTGAAGTTACTGAGAAATTTGCCTTTTCCCTCATGACTGGAGTAAAATGTGGATCACCTGGTGAAAAGTAAATACTTTTTAATCTACAGAATGTGGTAGAAATATCTGACAATAGACTGCCATAGTCCTAGCAGGCCTTAATTACATATATTAGACAGGAGTGCACATTCAGAGTAAATCAGATGAGGACTAGCCTTGATGTATTACCCATATACAAAGATGTACACCATTCTACAGTATTCCCACAAAGCACTGCAGTGGCACCATAGTAGGATGTGGTATTTTGGACTATTACTGCAGAATAGAATATATTGTACAGGGCACTGTTATATATGGAAGGCATGAGACTAGGAGTCAGGAGACTTGGGGCCTAATTTTACAAGATACCGTGCCCCCTCAGCTCCAGTACCTTGTAGGACCAGGCTCATCCATGCTGTGCACTGAAAAAGGGACAGTCCTGTGGAAAAAATAGTATGTTACCATATACAGATCAATTTTGCCATCTGTAAAATGGGACTAGTGATACTGACCTCCCTTGTAAAGCGCTTTGAGACCTGTTGATGAAAGGGTTGTGAAGGGCACAGACTTATTAATACTAGTTAGTAGAATAAGTAAGTTTAGAGCTCGTGGGCTTCTTGTTCCCAGCCCAGTGAACCATGTTCTAGGCTAAAGGGTGAAAGCAGGAGCATCGATTTTGTCTGTGACCCGTCCGTAGGTTCAGCTGAATGTGGAATACAAGTGGAATGTGGACGGGTTTCAACAGCAAGCTGCACTGCACAAAATACAGAAGGGAAATGATGACTTCCAACAATTTATAATCCATTCCTTTCTGAATTTGATTTTCCTGAGGACATCAAAAAGCACCTCACTGGCCCCATGGCTTCCCTTCTGTCAAACATCGAAGTCCTGCTACAAATCACAGAGGCAATAGAGCTTTTATTTAAAAAGAATAAAATTTTTAAACTTTCATTGTAAAGTATATCCTAACTACAGGAGTCACTGCACTCCCTGCAATGAAAGGGTAAATGACTGTTCCACTTATCAGATCTTTTTTTTTTTTTTTTCAAACAGAGGCAAAACCATCCTTGACAGCTGCCCGTACATTGCAATAATGGCCCACCACTGGTATCCTCAGCAAATCAATGGACACAAATTTGATGGAAAAGATGGGGATTCAATCAGATTTCCTGAGCGCTTGTTAGAGGTCTCCATTGCCTCCTCCCCTCCTAGAGATGAGAACTGTAAATTTGTACAGTTTACAGAATACAGCAGCCAACAATGGTTTATAACTGGTGATAAAAGAACTGCTCTAAAAAACAAGGTATGAAAATGAAGCAGCTTCTTTTTATGGGATTTGAATGTAAGTTTCAGTTATTAATCTTTGATCAAACGATGTTCAATGTTTATAGTGTATCATAGTTTGTGTCTGTGCATGTACATGTGGTGTAATTTTATTTATGCACTGACCACTGACTTTTAATTTTGAATACATATTTACCTTGCTTATGTTGTCTTAGATTTTTTCAATGAGTTTGAAGGGTCAGAGTTCATATCCACTGAAAGACAACAATGAAGTTATCTACCGGATTTATTCTGCAGACAGTCGGATTGTTCCACATAAATCTCTGTGCCTCCTTTGGAATCAGGCTGCAGAAAGGTAGATTTTATAAATCACAATTTAGCTTTTCACTTTCCATAATAGATCTGTGTGTGGTATGCATGGGGTAACTATGCTCAGGTTGCCTTATACTTTCCATTACAAAATAATTTTCATTTTCTTAAGAGTTCTAGCTACTCTATGGTTTGCTGCAGGATCTTAAAACTTGACAAGGGGACAGTTGTATGGAATATCCATGGGGACCCTGCTACATGGGGACATGATTTTAGTGCAAGTTAATGGAAATCACATCACAACAGAAAATTATTTTACTGAAAGTCTGTGAAGACCATGTTACAATGGTCAAACAATCTCTTTCCAAGTCCACTGAGACCACATTCATACAGCCCAGTATTGTGACAATTATTTAGTGAAAAATGCATTCTCCAAATAATGTGTATACTTTTTTTTTCAATTAGAGAAGGGTAAAAGGAAGTTGGAAACAGTATTTAAATTTCATTCCAAATAGACAATGCATTTTGATGATTGCATCTGGAAGACACGGAAGATTAAAAAAAAATCTTGAAGTAGCCTTGGTATTTTTGGTTGTTACGGGAATGTTACAGTAACACTTGTGCTGTCTCTTTGAAGTCTGATTAGTATGAGAAATATACAAGCTCAGTTTCTTCAATACTTGCATAATGTACAGTGATGCATAGGTAGCTGGTTTTCTCGTGTCTTGGATAAATGCCTTTCAGTGGTAAGAAGTAAAACTAGACAGTTACCAGTTTATTCCAGGATTAGGAAAGACACTTTAGCTTCAGCCTCTGATTAGTTTAAGAAATCAGTCTCAACATGAACACTCATGAATGAGGACTTTGTGAATCTTTTGTTTTTGCTGTAGCTGGTTGTCTGATAGTCAGTTCTGCAAAGTGGTTGATGACACTTCAGACTACGTACAATGCTCCTGTTCTCACATGTCCATTTACGCTGTGTATGCCCAGACAGACAACTTGTCCTCATACAATGAAGCTTTTTTCTCTTCTGGATTCATCTGTATTTCAGGTCAGTTGATACAGCCTTATTTTTGTTTATGACTGGTGTGATCTTGTTAAAGAAGAAAATATTATAGTGAACCATCTTTACTGTAAAGGAGTGAAAATGGTTGCTTAGTCTCCACTGAAGTTGAGCAGCCAAGTACTGGGCATGCACTAGCACTGCATCTGTCTCAGAATGACTGTCTAAGATCTTCTTTCTCCAATGCCTGCACAGTAATTCCAGTCCACTGCTGGACTTGGATTCAAGAGGCAGAGCTTCTTATTGTGCCACTATTAGGACTGCCATACTTCTTTGTCTTCAAATGTTGTTCATCAGTTCAGTGTGTTACCACAAGTAATCCATATGAGAGAATAAGTCTTGTAGCTGTATTCTGTGAATTCTGATGTTGATAGAGTGAAACTCCATTTCCATACATGTAACTTTTATAAGCCTTTAACAGCACTTTGCTGAAAATGTTGTACCTTCTCACTGCTTAAGTGAGAACAGGAAAGCTTCATTGCACAAAAATATTTTGGTGTAATTACAGCCTGATGCTTCAAGAACTCTCAATTACTATTGACATCAGTGGAAGTTGAATATAATAAATACATCGAAAGAATCTAATATTCTGTGAAAAATATCGAATGCAGTGATCTGGTAAAAGGAGGTTTGTGTGGGCTTGAAGGATGCCCCTTGTTTGAAATTTCAGAACCAAATTTACAGGAGGTCTGAGGCAGTCCTCTTGTTCTGATGAAGTCACCCCCTCTTTGGATACTTTAAGTCATCCCTTATAGAGATGGGGTTTTAAGATATAATTTACCTCAGGAAATTTTTTTGCACTCGACCAATTAAAAATATGAAAAATAAACTCCCTTCTCCTCATCCCTCAAAAAAGCATATGCTGAATTCTTAAAGGTATGTTGTATGCTCCTCTTCTCCCATTCTGAATGTAAGGACAGACAAAACTATACATTTTATTTCTCTACCTGCCTGGAAATGAAGAGGCAAGTCACCCGGCAATTAAACATTTAAACAAATATTGTCACACACAATTAATTTAGTTCAAATCTTGCATTCTGATAAAAGAATATTCTCAGAATCACTTGAAATGTTATCATTGCCTCCCTTACTCTATGAAGTTGCTCTTGTTGAATGGACTTCAGTTGGATAATTTAGGTGAAACTCAGACTTACGTCTGGTAAACAGACCATCAACCAGCAGTCCTAGATTTAGGAATTGTAAGGAACTTTCACGGCAAATCTTTTCTTCCTACTTAAGAATGAAGTAACAGATATTTAAAAAAGATGAATATTGAAGGAATACCCTGTTTGACTCCAAGTTTGGCTCTCAGGCCTGTAATGTTTTCTTTTGAGCTCATCATTACTATTGTAGATATCACTAGCTAGTGACGCAGTAATTCACAGCTGAGTATTTGTGCCACAGTCCACCACTTCCTGCTTTCAGAATGTATAGCTGTGAGTGAACTGTGTCCCTACCATGTCTTCAACAGAGCACACACATCCTGGGTTAACATACGAACTTGCCCTCTTCCTGGGGAGTGGGTTTACTGGGAACATAGTTACAATAATACAATGTGAGCTTCAGCCTAAGGTTCCTCCCTGAGCTTGGTTATTCCTAGAATAGATCATGGAGGAAAGCCCTACGTTTGTTCCCTCTGTCCTCTGAAAACCACCTCCATCGGCTTCATATCCAAGGTGGAGTTAACAGGCCACACCAGCTGCAGTATGTCAGCAGACGCTAGCACCAACTAACAGTGGGTCAAGAGAAGAGTTCTGTCACCCTATTCCAGTACTGATGTCCAAAAGGTCCATACACAATACAGATGGAACATGGGATTCAGAATTAGGGCTAGTACAGCTGTTTGTCATAAAGCAATGCTGCACTGTATAAAGCACTGTGCGTTCATTTCAACACTGAAAATTCCCCTTTGCTGCATCTGTGGCTATTGGTTAGTTCTAACATTCCAGTTACTAAAGAAATGAAATACAAATAAAGTGAAAATGGTGCAAGCACAGAAATGCCCTACATTGTGCATTAGGCCTGTAACTTGTGAAAACTTAAGCACATGCTTAATTATAAGTGCAATTGAGTATTCTGATTGGGAACTAAAAGTTAAGCACATTTGTAAGGTCTTTACAGGATTAGGGCCTTATTATGTAATAGTTCCAAAACTACTTTGCCATCTGACATAATGTTTGCCCGTGATTCTTAGAATGATCCTGTTTTTTCTGTTCCCACAGGTTTCACTTTGGCAATTCTTTCACATCTTTTCTGTGCCAGGTGTTCCATGTTTGCAGCTAAACTTCTTACTCATATGATGGTTGCCTGTTTGGGTTCTCAGGTAGGGGGAAAAAAAACCTTTGAAGTCTCTGAATTTTGATCAAGTACAGACATTCTTTCTTCTCCCATCTCCCCGTAGTTGCTCCTGAGCAGAGCAGGAGAGTTTTTTTTTTTTTTTAAAGCGAGAATATGAGAGAGACAGAGTAGCACAAGATATCGCGCGCGTGTGTGTGTGAAGTCAGAAATTGTGATATATGACATAAATAAAATGTACTGATAATTAAGTGAAAAATTAGGGGTGATGGAACCAAAATGTCAATGGGGGCTAACACCCCCACGCTGGAAAATACTGTGAGGGCTCCGCCTCTTCTTAAAGTCACACACACCCAGGGTGGCAGCAGAGGCAAGCGCAGGATTCTGAGGGGGACCCCCACCTTCCCAGCCTGGAGCTGGTGCCCTCCAAGTCTCAGTAGCTCCCCTCGCTCCTCCTCCTAACCCTCCACCCCCCCATTCACAGTGAGCTTCTGCACCCCATCTTCAGTCAAAATTATACACTTCCAAGCAATGTTAAGCAATACAACTAATAGATGGTTGGAGTATCTATCCTACAGCTGGTAAAGTCGAGTTTTTGGTGGGAGAGTGGGAACATAAAATACTAGCTGAGATGAAACAGTATCTGTGCTAATAACATGGTTTGTTGAAATAAATTAGTAGAGTGGAGACAGGAAAAGCACAAATGTTTTAGCGTGTGTATTGTGTATATGTATATATAAAAATGCATATTCCTCTCACACTAACTTGTAGGAAGCTGTAATTATGCAAGGATAAGAATGCAGAATATTGAGAATATGGGATCTTATTTATTATCAACATTATTACATATCTCTTGGTATGATTTCAAATCAGTACACAGGAACAGCTGTCCTAATTGAATAACCTTAGCTCTTATGCAAAACAGATAGTCACTTTGATATTTCCTAGAGACAAATTCCTGAAGATTGATTAAAGTATCTAAGGGACAGGGCCCTGGTGACACGAATTTAGAAAATTTGTCCAAAGTTGCTAAGGTGGTCTGGATGAATGGGGATGTTTTATTTTTGGTGGCCTAAATTTCTTTTTAATCCAACAATTGCTATTGAATAGCTATATTTGGTCTTTAGTCTTGTTTGAGTTTTACTCAGTCTTTGGATGGTCTATTGTTAACCCAATTGATTGCAAAAATGCCAGCTTCCTACAGAACCCCTGATCTGCTTATTTAATGCCCCAGTAAAGGATATACATTTTAAACAGAATGATGAATTAATTTCTTTATTGTTAGCAACTAGACTGTGTATTGCACAAAATTATTGAACAAATGTGATCCCTCCTCCTCCTGTGGAATTGTGGTATAGTAAAATATGGACTGTCTTTGTAATGGAAAAGGTTTCCTACCAAGTATGTACACAAGAAAAGCATCAAAAAGATAATAAGTATTTAGAAATATTTCTAGTGTACTCAGAGGAGGCAGGCTCCCCAGCCAGCAAACCAGAATCTTTAGCCAGGTTCTTTAAATATTAACATGATCCTGAATAAGTTACATATGATGTAATACATTAATATTTTATTGTAACTTTGCCTTAATAAAAGGTTTAAAACTTTCATTGGACCAACTTCTATCAATAGTTATTTTCTCTTAACAGAATTTGGTCCAATGAAGGATATTCCTTGCCCACCTTGTCTCTCTACTTTTTGGTGGGTTTTTCCAAAGAGCGCTTTCACATATACCTCTTTAGCTGCCTGTTGGCAGGCTTTTGCCCTTAAGAGTGCCTGGTTCAGCAGCTCCATGTTCCTGCGTGTTGAACAGAAGAAAGGACAATTTAAAAAAAAACAAAAAACAGGTGCTTCAGCTGGGCAATAAATACTTTAACAGTTTGGCCTAACAAAGAGAGTACTTCTTAAGGAAATTAGTACAACTTTTGTAATTATGTTCCATAGCTGAAGAGTTAAGGGCTAGATTTGATATTGAGTTTCCCAGAAAACAAATCAGAAGCACTTGTGAAAGAAGACATGTCACCTGAAACCCTAAATAGGATTGCGTTGAGCCTGATAATGCTGTTTGTATTATGTCTGTGACCTGTCTTGGCTCTCTGATTTGGCTTAGCTATTTTCATACAAAATCTTTAGCAACCCATCTTCCATAATTAGAGTTTACTTGGCTATGTTCACCAACCACTCTGACTTTGGCAGCAGTATTTGCACAGGACATAATTTTAGCAACTTTAGATTGAAGACAATATTCAGATGCCTTAAGCAGACAAATTGGGGTTTCTTGTGTCAAAAAAAATATAGCAGAAATAGTCAAGCATGGTTATATCCAGTACTTAAAAACAGATGTTTGGTATTCTGACCCACTCATTGCCTCCAAAACTTCTGTTGGAAAATCCTTGGCAAACAGATTTCTTTCTTTCTTGTTTTAAAGATAGAATTATTTCAGTTTAAAAAGTTGCTGCATTCTTTTTTCTTTTTCTCTGTCCTTTTTAGAGTTTTGGGAAAGTACTATCTTAAGTTGTTTCTTTTTATCTTGCTGTGACATCATATTGACATACCACACTTATGTGATGTGTGTAGTCTAGTACTGTATGTCAGATGATAATTGCTGATGTTTTGTCACAACATCTCCACTTGTCTGTCATTGATGGGGAGAGCTGGATGGGAAACGGCTTTCCCATCCCATGAAATTTCCAACCCCTGCCCCTCCCCCCCCCGAAAAAATCTGTCCTAAATCAAAAAACAGTGTCACATTTTTACAGAATGATAATCCAAAAATGTTTTTGGATCAAGTCAACTGGAACATTTTATTTTCAAAATTTTGAAAGATTTTGTTTGTTTTGGCCTGTTATGGATTAGTAACTGATGAATGACAGGAAACAAAGGGTAGAAATAAATGGTCAATTTTCACAGTGAAGAGAGGTAAATAGTGAGGTCCCCCAAGAATTAGTATTGGGACCAGTGCCGTTCAACATATTCATAAATGATATGGAAAAAGGATATGGAAAAACAGTGAGGTGGCAAAGCTTGCAGATGATACAAAATTATTCAAGATAGTTAAGTCCAAAGCTGACTGTGAAGAGTTATAAGGGGATCTACAAAACTGGATGTTTGGGCAAGATGAAATTCAATATTGATAAATGGAAAGTAATGCACATTGTAAAACATAATCTCAACTATACATACAAAATGATGGGGGTATAAATTAGCTATTGCCACTCAAGAAAGATCTTGGAGTCATTGTGGCTAGTTCTCTGCTTAGTGTGCAGCAGCAGTCAAAAACATTTGGAAAGGGATAGATAGTAAGAAAGAAAACATCATCATACCACTATATAAATGTGTGGTACACCCATACCTTGAATACTATCTGCAGTTGTGGTTGCCCCATCACAAAAAAGATATATTAGAATTGGCAAAAGTACAGAGAAGAACAATAAAACTGAGTAGGGGTATGGAACAGCTTACATATGGGGAGAGATTAAAAATACTGATACTGTTCAGTTTAGAAAAGAGATGACTAAGGGAGGATATAACAGAGGTCTATAAAATCATGAATGGTGTGGAGAAAGTGAATAAGGAAGTGTTTATTTACCCCTTCCCATAACATAAGAACCAGGGGTCAGCCAATGAAAGTAATGTTTCAAGCAAACATTAGGAAGTATTACTTCACACAACACACAGTCAACCTATGGAACTCATTGCCAGAGGATGTTGTGAAGGCCAAAAATATAACTGGTTTCAAAAAAGCATTAGATAATTTCATGGAGGATAGGTCCATCAATGACTATTAGCCAAATGGTCAGGAATGCAGCCCCATGCTCTGGGTGTTCCTAAACCTCTGACTGCTGGAACTGGATGATGGGATAGCGCACTCGATACGTTGCCCTCTTTTCTTCACTCTCTCTGAAGCATCTGTCACCAGCCACTGTCAGAAGAGAGGATATTGGGCTACATGGACCACTGATCTGACCCAGTATGGCCATTCTTGTATTCTTGTATAATTGTTTTAAATATAAATTAACTAAAATTTTGAAACATAGTCATTTTGATCCAAAAAATGCAACTTTGGTTGGAAAGTGTCAAAATGGGATGTTTCCACAATTTTGAAATTTGTTGAAACTGTTCCTTTTCTGCAGATTGTTTCGGTTTATAGAAATCTGCATTTTTCTATTGAAAAATGTTTCAGAAAATTCCTGACCAGCTCTACTTTTGAGCTTTTCCTCTGGATAAAGATCAGAGGCAGTTCTTATGCTAACAAAGATCTCAGAAGTTAAGACCCATATATTCCTCTTCCGAGCAGAAGGTCAGCAGCCAATAGATGGTACCTGTGATGTTAGTTCAACTTCTCTCACATCTTTGTTGTCTTCTAATGTATTTAAGCATTTTGGGGAGGAAGATGAGGTTGTGAACTGCATTTGTTTTCTTTCTTCATTTTTTTGGTCTTTTCCCGTAATCAGCCTCAGAACATGCAAGTTAATACATGTATGGAAAACTAATATGAAACACATATACCCAGTGGAAGGGTGAAAGGCAGGAAGCAATAATGGGGAAAGACTTACAGAAAATAGTGGATGGCAAATTAGAAGGTTTGCAAGACCATATGGCAGTGTAAGAAGTCCGTGCTGTCAATGTAAAGGCATAACTTTGTGGAGTAGGGAGGTAATAGTCTATGTTCAAATGTTTGTGGTGCCTGGAATATTGTATTCAGTTTTTGGCACCACTTCAGAAGAACTTTGAAGTTGAGGGAATACAAAGAAGAGCCAGAAAAATGATGGGACAGCCGAAGGCATTTTGTTGCTTGATACGAACTTCTATATGTGGTGGTTTCCTCCCCTGAACACATGCTACCATTCTGTTAACCTCGCTATCTAATTTGAGTCATTTTCAAAATGTGAAAATCCAGGAATGTTCTAAAATGTATTTAGCAGGTATCGAGCTTCTTTTCCTATTCACCCTCTCAATCCATAATGGGGTCTCCAGCTGCCCCTTCCACTGTGTTGGGGGCTCTGTGGACCAGCTGTAAAGCTGCCAGTAAGGGTGGGGTGTAAGCATTAGAAGAAAGGCCTGTTCTGCAGGGGCAGCTGCTTAAGCATTTAGCTACTGCTTAGGCAGGAAGGAGGAGCCAGCTGGAGAGCAGCCATTCAGAAGGAGAAAGTGTTTCCGGAGCACTGGGAAAGAGGGAGGGAGCTGATCAGTAGGAGCCAGCTGAATTTTTCAGCTGTTGAGCAGCTGAAAGGATATTGACACCCACTCAGTTGTGCTGCCATAAGCAGACAGATGGTCTGCCTGTCGGGTAGGACTGGCCCTGGTTGTGGGGGAATAGAGTTATGATGACAGATTTTTAAAAACTATATGTGTATACCTTAGCTAGGTGAGAACTAATGAGGGATGTAACATAAGCTACAAATATTTAAACGGTATACCTTTCATTGGAAGTTTATTAGGTAGCCTAGACCTTTGATTTTTGCTGACTAATGAACCTGTATGATGGGAGCTCATTTTAAGAAACAAATGAATGTTTGAACAGTTATTGTGTAAAAAGTCAATGCTAAAATGTTCCTTGTATTTATATTGAACATTTATCAGAGCATTGGTATTTTCTATCCTTTTAACCTTGAAACAGTAACCAATAGAGGCATTTGGGAGAACAGCTAGTAAAGCTTGCATCGTGCCAACTGGATAGAAAAAAGCTGTAAGTGGCTAGCTTATCTCAGACTATGTATCTGAGTGCAAGCTTTGAGAGACAAGCGTGAAGTATCTTTATCTTGGACTGAGGTTGCTTGTGTTGTGGTCGCATGTGTTTAGGAGAGGTTTAGATTAATGGTAAAAGGACTTTACATTTTTACATAATGGTATCCTCTATAATCCAGTTTCAGCTGTAACTCTCTAAAATGAAATTGGCACTAATTGTTTAGGTATATGCATTCATATTTTGAGTATCTTGCATTCATACCCAGATATAGTATTCTAGTCATTGTGGAACAAAACTGATGATTCAGGAAAGAATATATTTTGGGACTTTGCAGGATTGTGGCAATACATCACCCCGGATGTTAAAATTAGGATTCCAGTGATCTTTGTTTGTATATATTTCAATTGAGATGCATTAACTATGGCAAACTGTAGGTGGCAGTCAAATCTTTTCGCCAAAATTGCTGATTAAACTTTCACTGCCAACACTGTACCAGTTCATGGTTGAAAATAATAATTCATTGTCTTGAACAGTGGCTCTCAAACTATGTTCAACAGAATTCTTCCAGGGTGACCTCCTTCTAGCGTAATAATGAAGCCTTTGCAAGTCTTTGAGCAGTGATGTTTCTGCATGTAGCAGATGAAGTTTATGGGAGTTAGTCCATCTCAGTTGAAAGATATATAAACCAAGATCTTTCTAATACTAGTTTTTTTGCATCCAGGCTGACGTATAATAGCACGATTTCAGTTTCTGAAACACATTATTTCTTGAATCCTTAGTTTGTACTAATGAGTTTATTTTCATTTGTTTCCTTAATATTGTCCTAATATTATTATTTCATGTAACAAATCTATATATGTATAGGATGTAAAGATTCGGGATTTATATTTGGGGGGGCTGGGAGTGGAGCTAGTTCAGGAGAAGATGTACGTATTTTGATAAGTGGTTCCAAATATGAATAAGATTGGGGACCCCTGTTCTATCAGTCCATTGCTCCTAATCAATAAAATACCTCTTTGAAAAGGTAAAGGAAAAACTTTTGGAAAAGAGACACTCATAACGCAGCAGCATCGTTCACTTAGTGTTACCAATAATTGTAATTATAATCACTTAAACCACTGGGCTAAATTCACCCTGGTATAACTCCATTGACTTCAGTAGAGGCTCACCAGGAAGAGAGAGGCCCACTGTGTTAAACCCTTAAGTTATTAAATCTCAGAGGAAATAAATTTTTTCTTTGATTGTCATTTATTTGTGATTTTTCTTCTTAAATTGCTTTTCTAAAATAACCCGAGTTAGAGATGGAATTTTTCAACATTTTAGTTTAAGATAAGACTAAAATTTCTTACAATTCACGATTTGTATGCCTTGTTGTTGTAGTTGTGTTGGTCCCAGGATATTAGAGAGGCAAGGTTGGTGAGGTAATATCTTTTATTGGACCAACTTCTGTTGGCGAGACAAGCTTTTGAGCTCACACAGAGCTCTTCTTCACGTCTGTGTAAGCTTAAAAACTTGTCTCTCTCTCCAGCAGAAGTTGGTCCAATAAAAGGTACTACCTCATGCTCCTTGTTGCTAATCCATGATTTGGTAGAATTGTTTGTTTATTCTTGGGGTTTGACTAGTTTTGGAGGGTGCTAGAGGAATTACCTCCCTTAGATCTAACAGAATTCTTAATGCTGCACTGTGAATTTTAAGAAGCATACAGGAGCCTAATGTGGATGACCATGGTGGCAGGGAGTCACATGGAAGCAGGGGAAGTTGTCTGAGATTCCTGAGGGGGAAAGAGGCGCATTGGACAGTCTGGGAGTGAGCAGGAGGGAGAGAGCCAAAAGAGGAAATGAGGGAATATGGACTGGGGCGTGGAAGGGAAGAAGTCACATAATGAGGCTGGGGTTTAATCCTGCAGAGCTGGAAAGCTTTACCATTGTCCTTTTGTGACCCTGAAGTTCTACAGGGAATCCTGCCACTAAACAATCTTTGATCTTGAAAAATAAACACATCATAACCTAAGGAAATTCTCCATTTCCCTTCATCCTGCTGCATCCCCCAACCCAAAACAAATTAATCTGGAGTTATGGTTGTAAATATCTACCAGTTATTTGCAGGGTGGGTAGGAGGGAGATGTATAAAAAAATATTGAAGATTTCTGAACACACACGTTTAGCTTGGAAACTGAAAGTTAATACTGCACTTTAAAAAAATGTTATGCAACCCCAGTTATGCAACCCCAGCACTGCTGCTATTTTACCAGTTAAATGGAAGTGCACCTATTTTTCCATTGTTCCATTATTTAAGGCCATAGTGTTTTCATTTCTGTTGGGGTTAATTCCAAAATGTAACCTTTCTGCCAGATGGTTAACAGTAGCAAAAAGAGCTGGATTCAGTATGTCTTAAGAAACTTAACCCATTAGAGCACCCACCCAGACCCCGGGGAAAACTGAACACACCCTCCATGGATACCCTTTCCCACTTGCAAGCATTCTGAGGCTGCGTACAGTCAAGGAAATCTTTGTTAGCGTGAAGAGTCATAACCTTGGGAAAACAGAGCAACAGAATATATATGCAAGTAAAGAGTAAAATACCTATCCTCTTCATAACTTTGGCAGTAGTCTAACTCCCTTCCCACCTGCCACTTAGAATGTTGTACAGACAGTAATCCCTTGGTCATACCATCTCACCCATCCACCTCTCGTGATTTGATCAAAAAGTAGTAGCCCAAGGGTGTCTTTGCAGGTCTATCTCCCTGCCCAAGGGAGCTCCATGCCGGGTCCTGTCTGGAGGCACTGTCACCTAACCCAGTTTAGTAATTCAAATGTATTAAGGAGCTGGGTAGACTGGGCCTCTCCAGAGTCACTAAGCTCTGCTGTTGTCTTCTGCACTGTCTCTTGCCATAAAATTCTCTGTGATGGCTCTTAGAGCAAAGTTCTCAGTCTGCATTGCGTCTTGCTGTGAAGTCCCACAGGAGGGGAACCAAGAGCACTAAGGCAGACCCTTGAGCAGAGTCCTGCCTCTTAGAAACGAGCTTTTGGCCGCAAGGTAAGGCTTCTTTACCTTCTCTGAGCCTTGCTGGGAGCCTATTACCTTTCTAAATCTAAATTTATTTATCGTTATGGTGACTTCCCAAATGTTTCTAAAGAAATAATGGGTAGGTAGTCTATGCAAATGAAGCTGTCAATGGCAACACTATACGATGAGATTTAGCATAAACCTGAAGCACTTTGGGACTATGGACCTTTAAGGACAAGAGCCAAACCTAAATAACAGATAGCTTACATGTTACAGAGGGAGCTCTGTCAGAGACTGGGTCATGGGCAGTCATGCCTAGTGGCTGGAGCAGGAGTCAGGCGCCAGGAACAGGAGGCCAGATGTCAGAGCCAAAGTCAGGAATCAGAGCTGAGAGTCAGAGCCTAGTTACCTGGAGAATATCTGAGGCAAGACTGTCTCTGAGGCAGGGCTGGGCCCAAGTCTGGAACAAGGCAGGAACAGAACTAGAACAAGGCAAGAGCAATCACAGCCCATGGGCAAATATTGAGCAGCCACCAAACTGCTGCTGTGCCTAAGAGCTGATCTGCTGATTCTTCCCACCAGTCAGGTTGTGTAGCCCAGTGCTTCTCAAGCTATCTGATGTTGGGGACCAGCAATTTTTTTTTCCAATGTGCGCGCAGACCGGCAGCTGATGGCTCGCGGACCAGCACCGGTCCGCTGACCACCACTTTGGGTAGCACTGGTGTAGCCAACTACGTGCCAGCTGTACCTGTTAGATAGCTTGGAGACTGGCTCTGCTGCAGGCCCTGATTCCTGATAGTCAGGTCTAGGTCAGGAAAAATGGTGCTGTGGAAGTATCTCTGTTACCTCTGCATCATTCCGTGCAAGAAGGGGGAATCCATGCACTTAACTCTGGCTGAGTGATCTGGCTGGTAATGAAGAGAACGGTTTCAGATATTCTAACTAGACTATCCCTAACAATATACATTTTTTCATCAACTAACATGTTATTTGTATATCGGCTAACATATTTATTTACTTAATTATTTATATTCCTGATGACTTGCCACCCTTCTAATGCCTACGTATCACTGTTTTTGCCACTGTTAGGAATGATACTCACTCCTTACCTTGTTTGGTCCCCATTTCGGTTATGAAACATAATGTAACATCAGAGCAGAACCTGTTGGTATCTCCTGCTTGTCTCCTACTGATTGCCAAAATTTTTGGATGTATGAACAATGCCATACCATATGTTTATGATGTCACTCTGTACTCCCACATCTCTCGCTTTTTCACAATACCCTGTCCTCCTTGATGGTGTCAAGGGTAGTCTGTTTATCACTGCAAAGCACAACTGCTTGAGATTTATTGCCTTGCAGCTCATTTCTGTTATAAACGTTTGGGGGGCCACATGTGGAAGGACATAGACAGCGGCATTCCCAAGTTGTCTGACTTTGCCTCACTATAAAGCAGGGAGTGCTGCCATCTCTAACCACTTGCTGGGTATGTCTCTCGTGATGACATACCTGAGCTGGCTTTTATCTAGCTAGCTTTGGAACAGGAGTGGGTAAGCCAACACAACACTGGTATCTGAGCATTCTATACAGCCCGCCTGGAACTCTGGGTAATTAATTACTTGAGCACATTCTGAAGCCCACACAGCTTCACTGCTCCAATACCTGAGCTAGCTAGATGAAAGCTAGCTTGTGTATGTCTACATGTGCTGCAATCACATCCCATGATTGCAGCGTAGACATACCCTCAGACACTGCCAGTAGCATCACACCCACATTGCTCACCTTTCCCTCCTGTTCACTGGAGCCTACCTCCTCTCTTCTCCTTCCATTCTGTGCTAGCCACTGCAGCCCTGCCTTGTGCCATCCCCGTCTAGATGTGAGCTTAGGTGCCTCCATTGCTGCTTCCATTTGGCAAATTTCCCATTCCCCATTTGTCCACTGAAGACTTTCCTCAACCTCCGCCCCAGTGCCTTGGCAGAAAGAAATGGAGACCCTCTCCCGCTATCCCCCACCCTGACTACTCTTCTCTCACTTATAAATTCTGTGCCTGACAACACCTACACCATCCATCTGGCTTCATGGAATTTGATAAAGGGTACAACTGAGGGCAGAATTGAATGCTGCATGTTTGATAAAGCAGATGCTGTCCTAAACAAGAGGTATAATTTGCAGCCAGAAGTGGTGGAGTAACATATTCATAAAGACCAAACTACTCATTGCTGTAATTAAGTTTGTGTAGATAAATTTGTGACCACAGCAGTTCTATCTGGAGGTAGCAGTTGAGTTTTACTTTTTGGTAGTTGTAATTTCTTTGTTTGTTTGTTTTTTGCCTGATCTTGCAAAAGAGATATTAATCAAAACTGCTATTTTAAAATCATTTAAAAAATTTACTGCATTTTGTAAATAAGAAATAATGTAAACAAGTCATATAATGCAAAGGCCATGAAAGAGATTGATTTTTGTTTTATTTCCTATGAGCACATAACATACCTGCTTTATCTCCCCAGAGGAAATAAAACAAAAATTGCATGAAAAATATTTAAATGAATAAAACCATGAACATGTGAGGAACAGTGGGGAGGGGTGTGGGGGGGAAATAAACATGGGGAAATAGTTTTACTTTGTGTAATGACCCAACCACTCCCAGTCTTTATTCAAGCCTAAGTTAATTTTGTCCAGTTTGCAAATTAATTCCAATTCAGCAGTCTCTCGTTGGAGTCTGTTTTTGAAGTCTTTTTGTTGAAGAATTGCCAGTTTTAGGTCTGTAATCGAGTGAGCAAAGAGATTAAAGTGTTCTCCGACTGGTTTTTGAATGTTATAATTCTTGACATCTGATTTGTGTCCATTTATTCTTTTATGTAGAGACTGTCCGGTTTGGCCAATGTACATGGCAGAGGGGCATTGCTGGCACATGATGGCATATATCACATTGGTAGATGTGCAGGTGAATGAGCCTCTGATAGTGTGGCTGATATGATTAGGCCCTATGATGGTGTCCCCTGAATAGATATGCGGACACAGTTGGTAACGGGCTTTGTTGAAAGGATAGGTTCCTGGGTTAGTGGAAACAAACTCCAACGAGAAACTGCTGAATTGGAATTAATTTGCAAACTGGACACCATTAAATAAGCCTTGAATAAAGACTGGGAGTGGATGGGTCATTACACAAAGGAAAACTATTTCCCTATGTTTGGTTTTTCCCCCCTACTGTTCCTCACACATTCTTGTCAACTGCTGGAAATGGCCCATCTTGATTATCACTACAAAAGGTTTTTTCTCTCCTGCTGGTAATAGCTCACCTTACCTGATCACTCTTGTTACAGTGTGTATGGTAACACCCATTGTTTCATGTTCTCTGTGTATATAAAATCCCCCTCCTGTATTTTCCATTGCATGCATCCGATGAAGTGAGCTGTAGCTCACAAAAGCTTATGCTCAAATAAATTTGTTAGTCCCTAAGGTGCCACAAGAACTCCTTTTCATTTGGGAAAGGAGGATCGTATAGAGGAAGGATGGGGTCCACCTATACCAAAATGGAACCATACTTCTGGCATGTAAAATTAAAAAGGTCATAAAGGAGTTTTTAGTCTAAGGACTAGGGGAAAGCTGACAGGTGTGGAGGAGGACACATTTTGGACAGGAACATCCCTTGGGGAGGATTTATTAAAAGGGATACTCTATATCCTACTAAACAGGAGAGGATAGAAGTTGACAAAGGTATGAACTGAAGAGAAACAGTCAAATGAAAGAGTTCCATTCAGTTACATCACATGAAGGCAGACATCTAAATATTGGCAGATTTTATAAGTGTTTGTGTACAAATGCAAGAAGTCTAAATGCAAATATGGGTGACTTTGAGTCCCTAGTATTAAACGAGGATATTGATGCAATAGCCATCACAGAAACTTAGTGGAACCATGATAATCAATCAGACAGTAATATCCGAGTACGTCATGCTGGTGGGGGAGTGGTATATATGTGAAAGAAAGCGGAGTCAAACATAGAAAACATATTTAATTAAACTGTATCATACAATCTTTATGGATAGAAATTTCTTCCTTCAGTAGTAAGAGTGTAGCAGTTGGATTATACTACTCACCATCCAACTAGGATAGTGATGTGAGTATGTAATGCCCGGGGAGATTAGAAAGGCCACAAGAACAGAAAACCCAATAATAATGGGGGATTTCAACTATCCCCATATTGACTGGGTAAATGTCACATCAAGATGGGATTCAGAGAAAATTTCTAGACATCATTAATGACTGCTTCTTTGAGCAGCTAGTCCTGGGACCCACAAGGGGAGAGGCAATTCTTGATTTACCCCTAAGTGGGGCACAAGATCTGTAAAACACGTGAATATAGCTGAACTTCTTGGTGAATGTAATTAAATTTAATATCCCGGGGGGGGGGGGGGGCAAAAGACCAAAGAAATCCATCACAGTAGAATTTTACTTGTGCGGGGGGGGGACAACAAAATGAGGAGGCTAGTTCACGGGAAATTGAAAGGAGCAGTCACAACAGTGAAATGCCTTCAAGCTGTATGGAAACTTTTTAAAAACACCATAATAGAGGTTCAAACTAGATGTATAGCCCAAATGAAAAAACAAAACAAGAGGACCCGAAAAAAAATGCTGCCATCATGGCTAAACAGAATAAAAGAGGTGATTACACACAAAGACATCCTATAAAAAGTGGAAGTCAGATCCTACTGAGGAAAATAGAAAGGAGTATAAACTCTAGCAAGTTAAGTGTAAAAGTATAATTAGGCAGGTAAAAAGAGAATTTGAAGAGCAATTAGCAAAAAACACAAACTTACAGTAATTTTTTGGTAAGTACATCAGAAGTAGGAAGCCTGCCAAACTACCAATGGGGCCACTGGATAATCAAGTTTCTAAAGGAGCATTCAAGGAGGACTAGGCCATTGCAGAGAAGCTAAATTTAATTTTTTGCATTGGTCCTCACTGCAGAGGATGTGAGGGAGATTCCCACATCTGAGCCAATCTTTTTAGATGACAAATCTGAGGAACTGTCCCAGACTGAGGTATCAAAATGATAAACCATAATAAGGAACCAGGCCCAGATGGCATTCATCCAAGAGTTCTGAAGGAATTCAAATATCAGATTGCAGAACTACTAACTGTGGAATGTAACCAATTATTTAAATCTGCTCCAGTACCAGATGACTGGAGGATATCTAATGAGACAGCAATTTTTAAAAGAATGCTTCAGAGACAATCCTGGCTCTTACGGCCAGTAGGCCTAATTTCAGTACAGGCAAATTGGTTGAAGCTATAATAAAGAACAGAATATCAAACACATTGGAAAAAGTACAGAGAAGTGCAACAAAAATGAGTAGGAGGAGAGATTAAAAATATTGGGACTATTCAGCTTGGAAAAGAGATGACCAAGGGCAGATATGATGGAGGTCTGTAATATCACAAATAGTGTGGAGAAAGTGAATGAGGAGATATTATTTACCCCACATAACACAAGCACCAGGGCTCAGTCAATGAAATTAATAGGCAGCAGATTTACAATGAGCATAAGGAAATACTTCTTCACACAACACATGGTCAACCTGTGGAACTCATTGCCAGAGGATGTTGTGAAGTCCAAAAGTATAACTGGGTTCAAAAAGAATTAGGTAAAGTTCATGGAGGATAGATCCATCAATGGCTATGAGCCAAGATGGTCAGAGACACTGTCATGCTCTGGGCGTCCCTGAACCTCTGATTGCTAGAAGCTGGGACTGGATGACAGGGGATGGATCACTCTATAAATTGCCTTCTTCTGTTCACTCCCGCTGAAACATCAGGCACCAGCCACTGTTGGAAGGCAGGATACTGGGCTAGATAGACCGTAGGTCTGACCCAGTATGGCCATTCTTGTGTTCTTCTTGTAACAGAAATTTATTATAACTTTCTCTGATTTGAGAGTGGAAATCTTTATTTTTATATAGGATACAGATCTGCGTAACTCAATCCATTTCTCTTATTTCCTGTAATTTTCTTTTCAGTATTTCTAATCTTTTCTGGGCACAGGACTAGACCAGCTGTGTTCTCAATTGATGATGTAAAATTCTGCTTTCCAATTGGTGTTCCTGCCTGCTTGTTAAGTTACGTAGATCTCTGTCCAAACAGTGCAGGCCAGTTTTCAACATATAAAAGAAATAACATTTGCAAAGTTAAACAATAGTCTTTTATCTGGTAATTACAACAGGATGTAGAATTTAGTACACCATGAGCTGGTATTTACTCATTGACCCAGTTGCAGATGGATTGTGATATGCACCTAGGATCAATGTAAATGAATTTGCTAGGCTATGTTGCTGAACATAGTTTTAAATATAGTTGATCCTTTTTGGCTAAAAGAAAAGGAGGACTTGTGGCACCTTAGAGACTAACCAATTTATTTGAGCATAAGCTTTTGTGAGCTACAGCTCACTTCATCGGAAAGCTTATGCTCAAATCAATTGGTTAGTCTCTAAGGAGCCACAAGTACTCCTTTTCTTTTTGCGAATACAGACTAACACGGCTGCTCCTCTGAAACCTGTCTTTTTGGCTAAGAGATTTGCAAAGCTTTGTGGCGTAGTTGTCTCACTGGCAGACAGTATTGTACAATAAATCAAGTTCCAATGATAAAATTAGAACTATGGCATTAGTCATCTCAGACTGTCAATTGCATTCTTCTTCTTTCCACCCACAAAAGATGGAATTCTTAAGCAAAATGTTTTCCTTACGTTATAACATGAGTCCAGCTGTGCAGTCAGTGTGTTATAGGGTGACCAGATAGCAAGTGTGAAAAATCAGGACACTTTTTTCTGTGGGGGGTGGGGAGGATAGTTGCATATACCTGTAAAGCCCCTAATATTGGGACATCTGGTCACCTTAGTGTGTTAGCACACTGCCCGTTCATTCTGTCTTTCACAACCCACCAGAATAATTTTAATGATCACACTGTCAAATATTACCAGTCTTCTGTCATTGGATTTAGTTGTGGCATTCTGCAGTTGATATTGTAACTATGTTTTTGATTTTTCCATTTGGAATATGTGCAGTTACCAGCTATATAGCTTTTACACCCAGTATAGTATAATGTGCATTATGCAGTGTCAGAAGGACTTGTTGCTGTGATGCATAGCAAATCTTGTTCAAAACTGCTACAAGTAATGTGCTGATTTTTAGTTGGATAGGTTTCAGTGATCTTTCCTTTCCTTTGGATTGGTTGCATTATTAGAGTAGTAGTCTAAAGGGCCTGACCTGTCATCACTTATGAAATGTTTTTGTCATCACACGTCAGGTTAGCCTTATATCATAGGAATGTAGTATTTGCCATACTGACCAGGTCACTGGGCCATGAACAGTGGTATCCTGCTTCCAGCAGTGTGCAAGATCTGATTCATTAGAGGCAGATGAAAATTCCCCTTATATAGCCTTAGAAAAATTGAAGTTTAGGGTTGAAGGGTCATAAATTCTGCTTGTGTAAATCAGTAATCTGCCATTATGTGTCTTCATACATTTGGTGTGAATGGTTATCAGGGAGGGAAAGAATCTAGCTGATTTCCTCTGCTGGCAAAGGAGAATTACAGTATAGATACAAAACCCTGTCCATTGCTGGATCATGTGCTGTGTCTAGTCTTTAACCTAGCATCTTGCTACGTATTAGAAATAAGCTTTTACTAGAGCTGCATATATTGACAATGTTGATCCTATTGCTATCCGAGAGACCTGATATTAAAATATGCTGACTATCCGTGTCTTTTGAAGCTTTGTCCACTGTAATGGGCAAACTTTTTTTTAAAAAGTCATGCCTTTTTTTAATGGAAACTGGTATGTAAAATGTTTGCCCTACCCAGTCCAATCCTAATTCATTGTTCTCAGTTCCTTTTGGCTATGTCTCTTGCAGCAGGACAATTTCCACTCTCTTCTTTAATGAAATGAGCATTTATTTTTTGATTGGATTCTGAAGGCCCTAGACATTCTGAGAGCAGAAATTAAACTGGCTCCCATGTAAATAAAATGTGTTACTTTCACAAGTACCAAAATCATTTTTATATAGTAGACCCCCATATAATGAACAAATGAACTGGTACCTTCAGAAAACCTAACCAACTTAACAATGAAAAAATAATTTAAAATAAATAAACCTGTATTAAAGAGAAGTTTTCACTTGAGCTGCTTAGTCAGCCTTCTGTTTAATTATAAAATGAACTCATATTTAGATTGAGTGATTTTTTAGGCCCAAACAGATTGGGCCCATTCCTTTTGGGGCTTTCTCCAAAGCCCACGGGAGTCAATGGGAGTCTATCCATTAACTTTGGTGTCTTTGGATCAGTACCTCGTTGTTTAGTGTATTCTATCATTTTACATATCTCCCCACTGCCCCAGCCAGGCATTTGGACCTGTAAACATAAACCCTGCATAATATAATGAAGTGCTTATCCAGCACTGATGGTGTAAGTAGTTCTTGTGCATACTTCAGGGTTTTATCTGGTTGTGTGAATATTTTTAAAGTAGATGGTGCTGCATCTATAACGAGGGTTGCCAACTTTCTAATCAAAACTGAACACCCTTGCCCCACCCCCTTCCCTGCCCTTTTCCTGTTGCCATGCCCCTGTGCCACTCCATTCCCTGCTCCCTCCATCACTCACTCTCCCACCTCTTGCTCACTTTCACTGGGCTAGGGCAGAGGGTTGGGGTGCGGGAGGGGGTGTGGGTGCAGGCTGAGGGGTGGGGCCGAGGATGAGGGCTTTGGGGTGCAGGGATGGGGCTCAGACCTGGGGCAGAGGGTTGGGGTGCAGGCAGCGCTTACCTCCAGCAGCTCCTGGAAGCGACTGGCATGTCCCTTAGGCTCCGAGACTCAGGGGCAGCCAGGTGGCTCTGCGTGCTGCCTCTGCCTTCAGGCACCACAGTTCCCGGCCAATGGGAGCTGCAGAGTCGGTGTTCGGGGCAAGGGCAGCAGGTGGAGACTCCCTGGCCACCCCTGCGTCTAGAAACCAGACATGCCGGCCGCTTCCAGGAGCCAATGCTGAGCCGGGCAAGTAGGGAGCCTGCCTTAGCCCCGCTGCACCGCCAACTAGACTTTTAGTGGCCTATTAAAATCTCCTGGATTGCTTTCAATAGTCACCAGGAAATCAATGCTGATTCCAGTAGACCCCCGGCCAAACTGGAATGGTTGGCAACCCTATCTGTAACTGTGATCTGTAAGGTGCTTTCTCATTGGTCATAGCCTGCCTGTTTTCCCTGGAATACAAAGAGAAATCTTGAAAGAAGTTAATGTTCTTACTGTTCTGTGCAATGGCTTCTGTTTTAATTGAAGTAGCTAAAACAGCTTGCTTGCCTTTATAGCTGTGGAACTGACTGGTGTATATTGCAGTGTCTCACTATCTGTAGGTTTAAGGGTGAGTGCCCTTTTAATAAAAGCTGGAAGGTGATTAAAAAGATGAGAGGATTAGGCAGGTTCACCCTATAATCCTTTTCTTGTGACCTCTGTCCTTACCATTGTCTGCTCATTCTTCAATTTGTAGGGTGTGGTTTGTTTTTTGTTTTGTTTTTTTTTATCCTCAGGACCAGGAGCCTGTTTTTATGCTGAATTTCTTCTGTTAGTGTAGCTAATTGAACTAGCACTTTCTGATTCTCAGAGTCCTCCAGGGCAGGAATGGAAAAGTTTTATTTTTTATTACTGTAGGAAGGTTGTAATTTTTTCCTCAAGTCTGCCTGCCAAGCTGCCTTTTTTCTGTTTCAGTGGTGCTTGTGTATAAAGATTGCGCTTTTCTTTTTTTTAAAGGTCAACATTTGAAAAGCAAGTGACTAAGGTATCAACACATCTTCTGAATAGCCTTTTGGAGCCCAGCTTCAATTTAAAGCTGCCCTCCCCTAGGTGTAAATGCAGTCCCAGTTTTGGAACTGCCCCACATGTGGATGCAGATTTCACTCCTTGTGCCCATGAAGATGAATCAAGCCCCAGATGACCAAACTATCCCTATATATACAGCTCCTGTGGGGAAAGAAGAAAAACAGAGTACAGGTCAAAAACTCTGGTGTCAAAAATAACTGTGGTTTAACTAAAAATGTGTAGACAACAAATGTTCAAATGCCTCTTGGCATATACAATACCCATATTACTGCATACTAATTAATATCTTTGTATCCAACTTAGTAATTTAATTCTGAACACGAATCATCTGAACACAGACTGTCTGTCAGAGTTAATTTGGCCTTTTTTGGAAAGGATTGGGGCTTGTTAACGTGTCTCTGGTGGGGGGGCAGGTGTGTGTGTGTGTGTGTGTGTGTGTATGTATGTATGTGTGTATATATATATATATATATATATATATATATATATTTGGATTGTTGGGGATTGTTCTGAAGAAGTTCCGTGACCCATTAATCAATTAGAAATTATTGGTTTTAACTATTGTTTTGGAAAGGCTTTGGATATGAGTGTCATTAGAAATTTTGAGTGGGATTTTCAAGAGCTCAACGTTAGTACAACTCTGGTCTCAACTGGACATCTGTCTTGGTGTCTGTGCTTCCAAGTTTGGGGAGACAGAACAAACCTGGGGTAAAAGGAGAGATTAAGATAGCATCATGAGTGGCCAGAAGAGGGCACTCCAGGATGGTGAGCTCATGGCACACCTATACATTATTAATTATATGCATATAAAATATTATATGCATATAATTAATATTTTCCTACTAGATGTTTTTTTAAAGCTTACTTTTGTTTAATGGTTACACTGGGTTGTGTCAAGTGAAATTGACAACTTTAATCAAGTTGTTTAGCTCACAGAACACAATGCTTAGCCTCTTAGCATGTGGTACTGTAATAATGTTGTAGTACTGTACGGTGGGAGAGGAGAATATGTAATTTGAATTGTTACCTAATCTATGAAGGTCTTTAGAAGCAGATTTACTCCTGGAAAAGATGTTTCTATTTGTCTTTGCATTGGATAACAAGTAGCAAAGATTAATGCACCACAGCAATGATGTCAGTTATGCCATTGACACTTGTGCCCTAGGAACTGGACTGAAGTTACAACTAAGTTTCACATAAACTACTGTGTAATTATTAGATAAAACTACTTGTGGTCAGCACCACCTTAGGCTGGATTTTACCTGACAGCCTGCAAGTGAAAGAATCTGGACTGGATGCTGTTACCATTCTCCAAGTAAACTCTCAAGCTCTTGCATCATTGAGTCTTAAAGGCTTAGTGGGAATAGACAGGCCTGAAATAAAACCCAGAGTTTAAAATTATGCTGGTCATTTTGTTCTTCTAATTCTATTATTTTTATACTGTTTGTTAAAGATGGTGTTGCATGGCATCCCTGTTGCGTAGCACTCCCTGCTGGTCTAGTGTGGTGCTGCAGGCACTGCCTGCCTCAGTTTCCCTTCACTCAGGACCCCATAAGAACTCCAGAGTCCAAAACAGTCTAAAATAAAATTCCTGCTGGGGTTCTACCTTATTAAATTCAAGTAACTTGAAATGTAGTCTCTCCCCTTGAGCTAAGCGTTGCACAGCCCTCCTCCTTGGGGCCTGTGATCTCTGGGAACTCCTTTCTCTTGAGAGAACTTCTCTCTTGGCACGCACATCCATGCAACTGCAACCTGATGGCCTTTTATCAGGCCCAGGTGCTCATTATTCAGTTAACTTCCTAGAGAGGCTCATTCCCCTTAAATTAGCTTACTGCAGGTAGCCTGGGCCTGGACTCCTCTTAAAGAGGCCAGCAACCCCATGACAGGTAGGTTTAACTGACTGAAATAAAATAAGAATCAACATAAACCAATTGTTTTATCAAAACTCTAATGGAACACATAGTGAATAACTGTGTGTGTATACACATGCTTTCTGGCTCCTGCTGGAGGCTGAAATATTAGTCTAGACTGGAGGCTCTTCTTAGAGCAGACCTGACCAGAATTAAGACTTTTGCATGTTTCTTGCAAAATCCATTTGTGAGATTGCCCAGCCCCAATTCGAACTGAATTTCTGGATCTTTCTTTTTCATTTCTGTTCAGCCACTCTTTCTCTCACTAGGTAAATGTGATTGCACAGTTCCTACAAAATGTAACTTGACTTAGTTTACATGTAGTACATGATATACTTCCTATCGAGAGATCTCTATATCTTGCATTTGCATGAGGATTGACATGATACTCTGGTAAGTCCTCTCTGTCACAAACTTTTTGTGACCCTATTATGATCCCAACATCTCACTTTAATTTAAATAGAAAAAGACTGAAGCAAAAATGATGCATCATGGTACAGAAAAAATATTCCTTTTGTTTAAAATGAAACAATGTGGTTTGCGCATTGTGTCGGAGTTATTAATAGGATCAAGAATAACAACACAAATGACTTGTGATAAATACAAGCAAGTCTGAGAGAATGGAAACTTCTGTCAGAACTGGCTGCTGTGCTGCATTAGAGGGGAAGCAGAATCCAAACAGTTTTGTGAGGAAACTAGAAAAAAGGAAGCAATCCAACCTTGCAGTTGGTCAGTTCTGTTTGATTTACGCACCGTTTCAGTTTACATGTGTCTGCCAAGTTAGAGCCAATACACGCTGTTGAAGTCCTTAGAGGCTTCCTTTCTATTCACATTCTACGTCAGTAATGGCTGAAAGAGAAGACTAAACTGAAATATTTTTGCAAATCTTTGTAGTTAACAAAGACTTGTTAAAGTTGTAAGAGATTAATAACACTGCTAGAATGGTCTAGGGTTATAACCACTTGCTTACCATTGTTCCAGTGGAAAAAATTCTTTTTCACCCTAGATTCCTCCTAGGTTGTTTTATTTCAGTTTTATCCTGCTATTAGCAGTGTATACTAACTTCCTCTTAAGAGACCAGAGTTTTGCAGACAATGAGATTACATGAAAATTAATTTTGATCTAATTAAATATGTATTTCAATATTGGGTATATCCTCAGTCATTGGGGGTCAGTCTCCCTTGTAAATTTCTTGCTTTTTCCCTAGTGACACTCCCTAGGCGCTCTGGCTGGATACAGATAGGTCCATCTGGCATTGTCTGAGTGATCTTGGAAATAGCCTGGAAAACTGAACTGTTCAGAGACCACTCCAAATGATTTCCTGCTTGGAGAGTGGTTCAGCCAGTTCACTTTAGGGATCCCTTCCTATGCACTGATAGGATCAAGGTTAGGTGGAGCTTGATTGACCATAGAATCTCTATTGCTTTTGTGTTTAGGGGTGAGCTATTTGTTGTGCCCTGGTGGTTTATATGGGCTACTGTCATGGTGTCAACTAAATTAGTAGAAGTTAATTTTTAAAGGTAAACTGCACCACAAACAATACAAGATGATGATGTTAGTGCAGCTTTTAAAATTATGTAGAATGGAAGGCCCCCAGAGAGCTTTTGTAGATCAGCAGCTGTGGCAGAAATCTTCGGATGCATTTGGAATCTATTCAAACAAAGTCAAACGAGTAATAGCTTTTTCTTAAATAAGCAAAGACCATTTAGTTATGTGTCAGTTAATGTTAAATAAATAAATTAAAAAATTTTCCTTTGCTGCAAATAATTCATTGGGCAGAACACATGATTTTATAATTACATATAATTTTACAAAGTCCATCTGATCAATAACTATTTTTCAAGAGTTGCATTAGCAACTTTGTGTCTCAACTGTCCACTGTTGAACCCAATAATAATACTTAGAATGGTATAAAATTAGATTTCCATCCCCTGGGAAATTCTAATATTTTAAAATTTGAAATACTATAATGAAAGTTTTTAAAAATTTGAGTTTGAAAATGTCAAAACATTTCCTTCCAGTTGGTTGAACTAGGTTGAAACGTTTAGTTTTGGCTTGGTTCAACATTAATCTATGTCCCCTTGAGCTGCCCCATATTCCTTTTTTTTTAATGGGCCAGGCTGCCTGGGTGGACTGCATCTGCCATGATGGACTAGGGTCATGTGACTCCCTTGATTAACCTTGTCATCTCAACTAGAAGGGAGATGCAGTTCATCAGATTGAAATCATTTTGATTCTGGTCAACCTGATCTGAAATAAAGTATTTTATTTCAAATTTGCTAAGGGAAAATTGCACAATGGAAATTTAACCACAGATAATTTTGGTTTTGCAGAAGCTATATTTTCCATCAAACAATATTTTGACATTCCCTATTTTATTATTATTATTTTATTAATGATAGCACCATAAATGTACATGGCACTAAAATACAAATAAAGCCTGCCTCTCTCTCTCCCTCTCTGTCCAAAGGGTTTACAATCTTAAATTAAGAAGGGAACAAACAGCAGGATATAACCATACAGGGAAGAATAGGAAAAAAGGAAGGACCAGGGAGAGGACAGTATGATTTTATGATCACTTGGGAGGCTAAAGTGCATGTCTTGAAAGTAACAAAGATGACTTGGGCTCCAGGATACTATAAACAGGTGCTGTAGTAGCAAATGCAGCAGCTCTTTCCACTGGGTAAATGGATGAATGTTCTTTGATAAACTATTTTTCAATATTTTAATTCAGTTTAATAAAATTGTACATGTTAAAATTAATCTGCATTGTGCGGATAGTGTCTGTGGGCCCAATTTTCAGTCCATGAAGCTAGCTCTGGAAGTGAATACATATGTGACAGAGGCTCAGTGCAGATTGTGTCCTTGGGGTGATAATTGCTGTGAAATTGCATGCAGTTTGGATCCTGCCTGAATAAGTTGGCCAAGAAGTTACAGAAGGTTCCAAGACATCACAAGGACAATAGCAATTTTATATCCCCTGATGCAATTAAATATAGGCAGCAATATTGTATAAGGAAAGAAATTAAAAGTTTGGGTTGCAGTTCCTGGAAGAATTATACTTGCTCATTATCTGGCTTATTTAAGTGTGGTGTGTGTGTGTGGGGGGGGAGGCTTGGTTTTTGTTTTTTGTTTTTTTTTTTAAACTAGGAATAAGGCACTATTCAGTAACCTGTATTGCCGGAAATGATGACCGTGTTAAATAGATTTTCTTGTTGTAAATAGGTCCAATTACAGCATTATAAATTATATTATTTAAGCACTCATTAAATGTGACATTATTTAATGGGTTCATGTTAGTTTAAAATCTTCATTAAGGGTTTACTGTGGGGGGTTTTGCAATCTTGTATTTTTCCATCCAGTCCATGTCACATTTCCCATTGTCCTAAGAATTAGGACACTTCTGATGTGAATAGTTAATTTTGGATTTCAGGCCCTCAGTGATGGTCAAGGTTATATTAAGAAATTGGGCATAGTTAGAACTTCATCTGTTTAATTTTTTATCAGTATGTCCCATTTGTCGTCTTGAAGCATGATGCTGTGTGTCCTGTAGCGCCCAGGAGGCAATTTCTTGCCTTTCAGCGTGAATTCCATTGAATACCAATGACCTCCTGTTAAAAATGACACTTCCTGCCCGCTGGACAAATGGTAGTTTAATGTTCTAGGACTGAAGGTAAAGGTCTCTAATGCCTAATACCACCACAATGCTATAGTTATTGTCACGGCAGATATGGTTTCAGTTAGATCAACAGGGGGAAAAAATTGGGGAGAACCATGGAAATGGGCAATAGAACATTTTTTTTTAGAACCCTCTTAACTCTCTAAAGGGCCTTACTCAGTAAAGGTCCAGTCGTGTAAGCTGCTGAGCACCTACCTTCAATTCCACTCAGCTTCTGTTGAAGTCAGTGGAAGAAGACAGGCTCAATACTTCACAGGATCCCTTGGTAATTATGTTAATCCATGGTGGTGGTTTCAACATAGGCAGATCCTGCTAAGTGATGAGTGACTCGTCAGAGGTGCTGTGCACCTTACACTTCCATTGACTTCACTGGAATTGAGGCACTGGATGCCTTACAGGGTTGACTCCAAAGCTTCTAAACATCAGGAATAAATAAAGAACTTGAAAGTTCTGATACTATGTTCATAGGCCAAAGAGTTGACAGTACTGATGTCCCTTTACTTTCAAACTCTTGTTAGACTTCTGTTATGTCTTCTATTAACTATTCTTCTAGTCCTTTATCTAATCTTTTTTTTCAAATAATGAGTATTCTCTTCCCTCAAGGATAACTTTAACAAGGCTTTACATTTTTGTCATTTATGATATGCTCTTTGGATTGAGACTGCTAGCAAGTGGCTTTCATCATTTATATTATACTTTTCTAGACAGATTATGGGTCAGCTTCTGCCCCCTATGCTTGTACTGAATAATATCTTGCACCTTGAACAGTTCTATTGATTTCTTGGAGACCATTCAAGGAATGAAGTGTAGATCAACATGAACATGGATGGCAGAATCTGATCCTGCAAGTGGGAGGTTGGGACTCCAGAACTGGAAAGGTTTACTGGACTACATCAGGGTTGGATCTTGCACTACAGCCATCTACTAAAGAAATGTTCACCAACTATAGTAGATTTCTGTCAGTAATTTTTGCATTTGCTCTTTAAGAGTGAAGTAAACTCTTGTGGTAAGAACAATAAGTCATATAAATAACTCCGATATTACTCCTAAAGATGGTGGCCTACATTATGGCCTCTTTTACTCCTAGAGAGAGTCAAACAACTAAAAGCTTGTATAATACTCTGATAATTTAGGGCTTTAGCATGCCACACAACAGCGGGAGGCTACAGGACATGATAGGCCGTAGAACTTTTGTAAGCTATTCAACATGGTTGCACCAGACCTTTTTTATTTTTGTGCCTTTGTATCTTTTCCCCATGCCTCTCCCTACATTTGGAACTGCTTTCATGATCCTCCTTCAAGTTACCCCCAAAAATGTACCTGCTCCTGGAGGCCTACATATGTTCCATTGTTTGTCTTTGTGTTAATTGTATTGCTCTTCTCAGTGGCTCAGATTCAAAAGTGAGTTTAAGTTTACGTAATTTACAACTCTTTCTGACCTTCTCACTATTTAGGTTACACATTTGTTAGGACCCCTGTAGGCTTACTTAGCCTTCCTGACATTCATGACCATATACAATGTGTGGCTTAAATCTTCCCCTTCTTACATATTGTCTCCAAATTTAGACTGAATCTAAAGCCCAGATGCCTTCCCATTCCTTCACAGACTGGGGCTAGCTGCTTAACTGTGGGACCTGCAATCGTACTGTCGCAACATTTTTCAACTCTACTCTTGTTTGTTTTTTTTGTAACCTAGTGCCTCTCACCCCACCCATCTTCTTCATCACAGCATAGGTAGTCCTCCGTCTTCCCACCAGCTCTATCTGATCCTCTTCTCCACCAGCACAAATCCAGATCACAGATCCCACACCCTTCTTTCCTGCTTCCTCTTTACTTCTAGTGACATTTGCTCTAACCCCCTGGCCCTCCTACTATCCTCACCCTCTCCACCTCCCACACCCATATCTGCTACCACCTCTTCCCTCCTCATGCCACATTCCTAACCTCACACCCACCTCCTCCCTTTCTCTTTCCCTCTCCCTCTCCTTCTTCTTGCTGTCTCTGGAATGTCCATTCCATGTCTGAAAAGATTTCAGCCATCCACAACCTCTTCTTATCTTGTTCCCTCCAGCTTCTAGCTCTCTCAGACACCTGGATTCCTTTGTCTGACATTGCCACTGCATTTCTTACAGAGGCTGTTCCTTCTCTCTCACTCCCCACCATTGATAGTGGGGGGGGGTGCTGGATTTCACCTCTCCTGCTCCTGCTGCTTTGAGCCCCTCCAACCTCCCACTTCTCACTCTTTCTTTTGAACAGCACTGCATCCCACTCTTCTGTCCTGTCATCCACCCAACTCCTTCCCTTCAGCCTGCCGTTCTGATTTTTGACTCCTTGCCTTGTTTTCCTCTCCTGGCAATCTCCCTCATTTCCTCATGTTGTTGAACTATTCCTCACTCTCATCTTTGTTCAGCCTGCAGCTATGGTTGGACCTCCAATCACCGTAAAGCCTGTTCAGTTGATTTGGTCCAACCACTGGTCTCTCTGACCTCTGTTGCTAGGTTCCCCCTCTCTGACCTAGAATTGAGCGATTTTTTTTTTCATTTTGGTGACCAAACTGAAAAGTCTCCCTCCACAAAAAAAATTGGGTTAGTTTTGAACAATAACTGAATTATTTTTTGCTTATTTTTTTTCCTTGATGAAATGAAAAAACAAATATTTTGGGTCAAACAATGTTTTTTAAATGTTGATTTAAATGAGCATTTTGAAATGGTTTGTTTAGAAAATGTTGAAACAAAACACTTTGACATTCCTGATTTTTTTTTTTAAGTTTTTTGTGACCCAAAGTCATGAATAGTTTGTGCCCTGAAAAAGGTATTTTGGTGAATTTACTAGTCACTGAAAAAATATCAGTTCTTCACTGACCATTTGATCTCTTTCAGCATTGCCCATCAGTCCCTTCTTCAGTCCTGTTACTCAGCCTTTCCATGACATCAGTCTATCAGCACTGATGATTTGTCTGCTCTCAGCCTTCTCTTCCCTTGTTTCCATTGATATTGTTATTGGGTCACTCCATACTTTACAGTCCCCCAGCTTTGACTTTTACCCCTCTCTCCCATCACAAGGTTCACCCTATCAACCACCAGTCCTGACTCATCTCCAACATGCACTTCCTCCACTCCTGCTGTCATGCTGTGGAATGTCTCTGATGGAAATCCATGAACTGACTTACTTCCTCCGCTGCAGGTTCTTTCTCTCCACCTCCAGTTCTGCCATTTTCCCAGTTAAACAACTCTACCTCTCCAGTATAATAGACTCTATCATCCCAGTTGCCTTTTTGTCACCTTTGATTCATTCCTCAAATCTTCCAGTTCTTTCTCTGCACAGGACTTCACTGATTTCTTCTAAGACAAAATTGACAAAGGACCTTAGTCCTCCCTTCAGCTTTTCTTCCCTTCTCTTCCTTTAACTCTCTCCTGTCATAGACTCATGAGTGTCTTGTTTGCTTTCCTCCTCTAATCCTTCCAGTTGATCCACTGATGCCATTGCATCCCGTAGGTTTCCTTAGAGGAAAGAAGCAATGTGCGGTTGCTCTTGTGTGAGAATAGTGGGGTGAAGGATTGAGGGGTGAAAGGATCTGAAGCCAACTATATTACGGATTTGTGGTTGTGGAATTTACAGGGCAATAACCATTCAGAGAGCAAGAATCTATGCTGCACAGCAACCAAAAAATTACTTAGTCTCTATACTAATCAGCAATCTCGGCCAGTTAGAGTGCGTTAATTCGTAATAGTTGGCTATACATCATTGCATATCTCTTAAAACTACAGCAAACTAAATCTACTCTGAATGACAAAAGTATTCTAACCCCCAGCTTAAGAACTAGAGGAGAGACTTTGCTCTGGTCTTCATTACAGAGTTAGGTTGACGTTAAGACAGTTTACATAAACCTAGCTCTATGTAAGTATCTACAATAAAATGTAGTTCCCACCAATGTAACTTGCCCACTACATCAACTTAATAACTCCACCTCCACGAGAGGCGTAGCACTTATGTCAATGTAATTATGTCGCTTCCGTGTCAGTGTAGACACTGCATTGCTTGCATCGACTGTTGCTGCCTTTCGGAAGTGGTCCCACAATGCCCCACACTGACAGTTAAATTGGTGCAAGTGCTCCTGATGAGGATGTGCACCACAGACACACGAAGTGTACTGTGGACATGCAAAAGTGATTTGATTTATAGTGGCTGTACATCAACGTAACTTAGGTCAACTTAATTTTGTAGTTTAGACTTCACTTTATTTGCTGACATTCTCATTTTGAATTCTGGTGTATTATCATACTATAAAGTATGTATTCAAGAAAAATTAGTTATTTAACAAATTCAATATTTTTTTCGTTTCTGGAGGCTGGAAGAACAGACACAAACAACTGTGTGTGTGTGTATATATATATATATGTGTGTGTGTATATATATATATATAAGTTTAATATCTCATTATCAAAGTTTCCTCTCTTCTTTTCACCCTTACATTTTGTGTGTGGGTATAATACATATGCAAATTTTAAACATCCAAATTTTGTTATGTGTAGTTCTTCAGATTAACAGTGGGGCTTTAGCCAGGCCTGTTCATAGTTAGTATAATCTTATTTAGGTGTGATCATAGATTATCAGGGTTGGAAGGGACCTTGGGAGATCATCTAGTCCAACCCCCTGTCAAAGCAGGACCAATCCCCAATTTTTGCCCCAGATCCCTAAATGGCCCCTCAAGGATTGAACTCACAATCCTGGGTTTAGCAGGCCAATGCTCAAACCACTGAGCTATCCCTCCCCCCAGACAAATGTGTGATAACTCATAAGAGTGTGGACTCTGTAGGGGAAAAAAATGGTGCTTGATCAATATAGAAGAATAAACATTATGGGGTGAGAACCATATCTGGTGTAAATCAATGAACTCCATTGAGTTATTACCCTTCCTGTTTAAAATATATGCCTTACTTCTGGTTTGTATTTATCTTCAACTTCCAGGCACTGGATCTTGTTATATCTTTGACAAACTTAGAGTCCTCTACTATAAGAAATCTTCTTCAAGACTGTGATCAAGTCACCTCTTCACATTCTCTTTGATAAGATCAAAGTCTCTGACTTTAAAGCCGGTTAATTGAAGATGTGAATCTATGTCCCCTACACTGCTTTGAAAATGTCAACCATTAACTTAGCAGTGCGTTGATACTATATCAAAAATTATTTCTGATAAAACAACCCATATTGTTAATTACAAAATAGGATTAAATGATTTAATGGATCTAACTCATTTCCCTATACAATTCAGAGCAAACTGTGTAATAAGATTGTGAAATTTAGAAATAAAAATGACCTGAAAAATAGAACTAGTACTGAATAAAGAACCCAATTATTTGCAGTGGTGTTGGAGAGTCAGTATAGATGGTGTTCTTTGTTTTTGTGTGTGCACTTACAGTTCACTTACACTCTGACCTGTTGTGGCTATGAAAGATATAACAGCACATTTTGCAAGGGTAGAAATATTAATGCTGGTGTCATGTTAGCCAAGTTCTAGTTCTCATAATTTCAACAGTAGAATTTAATTTCTTAGTAGTTTCAAATGGAGAAGTTATTAGTCCTCATCTCTTCTTAAAAATAAAACCAACCTCCCTCCCCACACTCTAGGAAACTGTTGAATAATTGACTTGCACAGAATGGCTGCTATGTTTTCACCTCAGTGCTGTTAATAGGAGAGAAAGTGATCTCTGGCAATACTTTAGTTTTCGATTAAATTATATTGTTAGGAAATCAGAAAGCTCTAACTCAGGGCTTGTCTACATGAGGACACTCAGGAAAGTTAAGATGAATTAACTATTAATGTGCATAAATTAAAGCACATTACACCACATGTGGATGCTCTCATTCAGAAATGGACTTAATTCAAGATAGAGTGAACAAAAGCCACTTTACTTCTGAATGAGAGGAGTGATGTAGCATGTTAGGCCAGTAAAAGATATTACCTCACCCATTTTGTGTCTCGAATATCCTGGGACCAACTTCAGTTGCTGGTCTCTCTCACCAATAGAAGTAATATCTTTTATTGGACCAACCTCATCCATCTTGTCTTGCTCTTGTTCATCTGATACTCTCACACTGTTATGAAGTGTTAATCATGCTAGGGAATGCTAAGTGCAGTCTTCTGACTCTCTATTTGCAAATGGCTTGTCTTCAATATATGAAGAGTGGGAGTGGTTCTTTGGGGAAATAGAATCTAGGGTATAGGCTAACGTTACAGAGGGAGGAAACCTAGAAGCAGATAATCCTGGGGAGAAGGCTTGAGCTGAACTTCCTTATTGTTCATTTCTGTGTTAGCAGAACAAAATATCAGCACGCTGGTGAGTTTTAGACTACACATAATGTATCGATTGCATTTTGGAAAGGTATCTGCTCTCAAGTACACTAGATCATGCTATATGTTCTTTATTTTCTGCATTATATGTGTGTCCCTCCTTTCCCATATCCAATTCTTTTTTGACCAATATTTTTCTCACTCTTCCAAAATCTGCACTGCTGAAATCTAGAAGCTTGGTCGCTTTTTTTTTTTTCTTCCAAACTACAACCTAACTGCCTCAAACTTGACGTTTCCAATTGTGTCCTCCTATGATTCATTTTTTTAACAAGGTGTGCCGGTTTTGACAAGGAGATACAGTAAGGCTCACTGTGTGTGTGTGTGTGTGCGTGTCAGTGAGTGTTTCAAGAAAGGTTGGCACACCTTAAACATCAAACCCTATCCATTAGCCAAGACCAGCAGAGTTAATATTTAGCATACCAGTTTCTGTTTATTCAACCTATCATGTGATCTAATATTTCAGCAATGTTTGCCATAGACAAAAAGTGTGCCAGTTCTCAACTTATCTCCTTCTTATATTTCAAGTAAAGGTGGTATTAAGCTTTGTCAGCATTGCTGTATTCATTGTTTTGTTTTCGATCAAACCAATTTTAAAGATAAACATTGAAGCTGGATCTGTGCTACAGTTGCAGCTAAGTCCTCTAGAAAGCCCAGTTTCCTGCAGTGAAAATCCCTGTTTTCTTTTCTTTCCCTTTCTCAGATATCCACTTCTGTTAATATGTGCTTTGTTCTATTTACACAGGATGAAATGATCTGTTGTGGTCTTGGCAGAGCGATGCTGCATTAGTCCAGAGGGCTCTTCCACAATCACTCTTCCTTAGTGTTGGTCTTCTGTCTGCTGATAAATAGTACTTGGATTAAAGAAATACAGACAAATGCAGATATGGGCCTACTTCTTCTGTCAATTGTAGGTCTCAGTAGAATTAGTCAGTATTTACCCTAGTGCAGTTCAGAAGAGAATTTATCATTCTCACTGACCTCAGTAGATGTGGGATCAGCCCATATTGTCTGTATTTTTAAAGACCAATCTCTCACTTAAGGAGAGAATAAATAAAGAGAATAAAAAATGCATTAATTTATTTTTCTAAAAGATACTCACTTATAAAAATCAGAGGAAATCTAATTATTATATAAAGAGAGACCCTCTCTTACAAGGAGATGGGAGTTCCTAGAAAATGAAATACAGTAAAGATATTTTTACAAACTGAAAATGTTATAAAAGACTTTGTTCTCATTTGAACACGTATAAATCATAAGTAACTTCATTGACCCTAGTAGAACATAGATGAATAGACTTTGGCACTGAAATTGAAAATAGTGAAACTTGAGGAAAACGGAATCAATTACCAGGGAACATTTATGGGGAGGAAATTTACCATGTCCAGCATTCTGGGCCTAAAAGAAGGAACTGAAAGTGATTGAATATATTTTCTTTCATTTTTGTGAAATTCTGATATTTGGTTTGGTTATTGAGAGACTTCATCTTCCTTACCGGCAGCCTTATCTATCATAGGTTATTTTCTTGTCAGTATACACATTTCTGTTGACAAGCGTACTCCTCGTGCCTAGGATTTCATCTGAATACGCTACTGTCAATTTTTCACATGAAAGGGACTGTTCTACTTCTAATAATGGTGCCTCAGTATCATTTGCATTGTTTGTAGTGCTGTTTCTCAGAAAAGGCTTCAGTGGGTTAGCGTTCATCCTAGGGTAATACTTCTGTTACTTCATTGCATTCACCCAGAGCTCATACTCTTCATTGTGATTTACTATCTTGGATATCAGCAGAGACTCCTTTCTCTGTGGTCATTAAAGATTTAAGCCTTTTAGAAACTACTTAGCATTTGTTAGAAAAGGGTCCTAATTCCACAAGTGCGTATTGGCAATTTAACTGGCTGCTATCAAATAGTCAGAATTTGCATACAGTTACCAGTTCCACAGAGTGATATCTGAGATATCATTTATGCTGAAGTTTAGAGTTTGAAAAATAAGTTAGGTTGCGTGATATATATATATATTGACTTTAACACTGAGAACACTATAGAATTAGCTCTGGCTAATATTTGTTGAGCTACTTGGGCATATTTTAGGCTAATGCATTAGCCTGTTTGTTTTATGTACAAATCCCCACTCTTCTGCAAAATTTTGAAATCTCTCAAGTATATATTGTGGTACATTGTCAGAAATGAGCTCATCAGAATCTGGGTCTGGCAAATATTCTTTTGCTTTGATTTACATTGGTGCTTGCCAAATGGCAATATTTTGTAATTTAGCTAGTTAATTAAAACTCAACTATAATAATGTGCTGTCAGCTCCTTTGTGCTCAAATCAAACAGTTGCCAAGTTTGGTGCCCCAGGAACTAACATGGGTTAGAATTTTGTCTGTGGTACTTAGTGCAAACATGACATGTCCTGAACCTTACTTGTATTGGCAAAAAGAAAAGGAGTACTTGTGGCACCTTAGAGACTAACAAATTTATTTGAGCATAAGGTTTCGTGAGCTACAGCTCACTTCATCGATGCATCCGATGAAGTGAGCTGTAGCTCACGAAACCTTATGCTCAAATAAATTTGTTAGTCTCTAAGGTGCCACAAGTACTCCTTTTCTTTTTTCGAATACAGACTAACACAGATGCTACTCTGTCACTTGTACTGGGACATTTGTTAGGACAGAAATTGTCCCTAGATATAACATGGCATACCACCATTCCAAGATGTGCTTAGGACAGAATGACTACATCAATATCCTAGACAAACCTTACAGAATTAAAATAAACTTTTATTGAATTACGTTGAACCTTACTGAATTAGGTTTAATACCTTTGGGATCCATGGTATTAAAATGCAGTTGTTTGTGTATTATGGTAGCGTTGTATGTAACTTTTCTAAGAACTTGACTACTGTAACTGTGAGGAAATTCAAAGAATTGTTTGGGATATGTGTGAAGTGGATTTCCTAGGAGGTACCTGGGAGGCCTTTTCAAGCTACACCCAGGGGAGAGACCCATTGTCTACTTACCGCTGGAAACTCCAGATCAAAGACTCCCTGAACTGTATAAAGTATGGACTAAACTTTTCATGAGTGTACTAGTTCTGAGCAGAGGTTCTGTTAAGAACCTGTGATCACAAAAGAGAACCCTTGACAAGATGGGGGGAGTTGGAAAGACTCACCTGCCAGAATCATTGTTGACGACAGTTGAATTGATTTCTGGTAAGCTTATTAGTATGTGTGAGGGTCTTTTATTATTTTAATGTTTCCTCTACAGGGCCTTTACCTTACGAATAAAATAGGCTTGTATGGGAAGTGCTGTGTGGTACCGTATAAGTGTGGGCAATCAGTGTTAACCCCCTGAAGAGAAAGTAAGCAGGCCTGCTTAGGCAGAGTCTCTTGCTGGGATGTTGTTCGTCCTTTGAGTTCGAAGATGACCAGATCACTGATTAGTTTGGTTTCTGTAAACACGTGAGTGGCTGATCAGGCCAGTTAGAGCTTTGAACTGTCTGTGGCACACTGAACAAGAGATGCTGCTATGGGTAACTTGATTAACAGCAGACATGCTGCTGCTGTGAGATTTATGCTGCTGGCTCTTCTGCTCTGCCTTAGCAGTTCTCCTCTGCTCACAGACTGTAGTTCTACTATGGATGAGACTTCTCCAAGTAGAATGGTTGAGTGAGATCTTGACAAAACTCAGGTTCAATGTTGAAACACCTCAAGGATAACTTGAGGAAGTCTTTGAATCGTTTCTTCTGGCCTCCCTGAGAGCACTTTCCCTCCTTTAACTCACCATAAAGGATCTTTGGCAGTTGCTCATCTAACATTCTGATGACATGACCTGTCCATCTCATCTCTGATTTCATCAACAGAGTATGGATGCTTGGAATACCTGCCTGTATGAGAACTTCAGTATCTGGAACCTTGTCTTGCCATCATATCCTTATCAGTTTCCTCAGACAGCCCATGTGAAAGTGATTCAGCTTCATAACATGGTGTCTGTGCACTGTCCAGGTTTCGCATGCATACATCAAAACTGGCAACATGCTGGCTTTGTAGACCTTCAGTTTTGTTTGTTAACTAATGCCTCTGTGCCACATTTGCACATAGTCTGCCAAAGGCCACACTTGCTTTGGCAATTCTGTTGGCAAATCAACAGATTCTGTTTGGCAAATCATTGATGTGAACTGCATGTGACAGTGTACTGCTGAGGTAGGTGAACTTGCCCACTGCCTGGAGGCTAGGACTAAAACAGGGTTTAAAAGAGAAATAGATAACCTCCATGAATTTAAGTCCATTAACAGCTACTAGCCAGGATGGGTAAGGAATGGTGTCCCTAGCCTCTGGTTGTCAGAGGATGGAGATGGATGGCAGGAGAGAGATCACTTGATCATTACCTGTTAGGTTCACTCCCTCTGGGGCACCTGGCATTGGCCACTGTCGGCAGACAGGATACTGCGCTGAATGGACCTTTGGTCTGACCCAGTATGGCCATTCTTATGCTCTTATGAGGGTTTGGCCATTCATTGTGATAGTAGGTTTTATGTAAGGCTGGTACATAACTTCTGCTTCCTGATGTTGATTGTGAGACCCAAATTGTCACTAGCTGAAGAGAAATAGACTCAGATTTGGCATTAAGGGAACAGCCATCAGCAAACAGATCAGTGCAGCATTCATGAACAGTCACTCCCTGTACCTTCGTCTTTGCCTATAGACTCCTCAGATTGAAAAGCTTGCTGTCAGTCCAGTATCTGATGCCAATCCCAGTGTCACAGTCACAAAAGGCATGTGGAAGCATAGCATAAAACACCATAGTGAAGAGTGTTGGGGCCAAACACACAACCCTGCTTGACTCCAGTGGTGACTGGGACTCAGATGGTTCAGATGACTCAACTTCATCAATAACATGTGCAAGCATGCCATCATGGAATTGCCAAGTTGTAATGAATTTCCCAGGGCAACTGAATTTTGCCATGATCTTCCAAAGGTCCTCCCGACTGACCATATCAAATCCTTTTGTCAGATCAATGAAAGTCACATGCAGGTTTGAGTTCTGTTCCTGGCATTTCCCCTGAAGTTGATGAGCTGCAAACACCATGTCTATTGTCCTGCGTCCCTTCTTGAAGCCACACTGACTCTCAGGCAGGAGCCCTTGTTCAATGTGTGGCACAAGGTGATTCAGCAGAATTCTGGTGAGAATTTTGTCAGCTATTGACAACAAGTAGATGTCCTGTTAGTTTTTGCAGGATTTTGTGTTACCTTTCCACGTGTACAAGTGGACAATGGATGCATCTTTGTACTCTTGCAGTATAGTTCCTCAAGTCCACATTGACTGGAAAAATTCAGTCAGTTTTAGAGCCATGTACAAGCCTCCAGCCTTATAGACTTCTGCTGGTAATCTGCTCCAGATGCATCTGACAGCAGGTCAATTGCTTTTGTAGTTTCAGTCAGCATATGGGGATCAGCAAGAGATGTTGATATCCATCTGGGACAGTCAATCAATTGCCTCATCGTTAATAATGAGTGTTAATTGAGGATGTTAAAGTTTTTTCTGTCCACCTTTTCAATATCTTTTCTTTATCAATGAGCAGTGTGGTGCTGTTGGTACTCACTATTGGAGATGTTCCTGATTACCAAGGCCCATAGATTGTCCTCAGAGCATCATAGAAGTTCGTCATATCATTCCTGTCTGTACAGGACTGAATCTCATCTGCCTTGTTGCTCAGCCATGAATTTTGCATCTCTCTAAGTTTGCATCAGACAATCCTGTTGATCTAGTTGAAGGCTGCCTTCTTAGATGTTGAAGTGCTGTCTCCTACACAGGCCTTATGGAGCTGATGTTTCTCATTCAATAGTCTCCCTATGTCAGTTTCATTTTCATCAAACCAATCTTGATCTTTATGTGTGATGGAACCGAGAGCGTTAGATGCAACTGAGTACACAGAGTCTCTAAAGAATGCCCAGTTTTCTTCAGTATTATTAGAGCTCACATCACTTGTTGCAAGTTGGTTGCACAGTTCTTCAGCAAAAGCCTGATTTACATTCTCCTGTTTCAGTTTGGAGATATTGAGCTTTTTGGGAGCTTTTTCTACCTTGTGGTGGTCTACTAGGATGTATATGGATAATCAGCTTGGAGACTATAAGCCTATGATCAGTGTAGCATTCTGCACTTTTCATGGCTTTGTCATGCTAACATCCTGTTTTTCTCTTCTCCTGATGATGAAATAGTCAATGAGATGCCAGTGCTTGGAGCGCAGATGCCTCCAAGACATCTTGTTACCGTTTGTCCAGGGGAAGACTGTGATAACAAGGAGGTCATGTTCGGCACATTTCCTCAGCAGGAGGAGCCCGTTGCTATTGCATTTCCCAAGGCCATTTTTCCCCTCAACACGTGGCCATGCCTGGTAATCTGCACCGACTCTAGCATTGAAGTCACCAAGGATGATGAGCTTGTCTGCCTTCAGCACTTCTGTGATAAGGGACCCCAGGTCTTCATAAAATTTGTCCTAAATACATCTGGGTTGGTCATGGTGGGTGCATAGGCGCTGATGATAGGTGCAAATCTTTTCACAAATAGTGGGAGACTCATTAGCATTAGACTATCGTTCACATTCTTTGGGAAATGTGAAAGCGTACTAACCAGCTGTGTGTTTGATGGCAAACCCAGCTCCTTTTTCAGTAAGTTGTCCTTCAGCTAGGCGAGTTTCACTCTGGGCCACACTCTGGATGTAACATCTGGACAGTTCTCTACCAACTAGAGCTGTTCTTTCTGGTCTATCTCCTGTTGTGCATTCCATTAATGGGCACACGTTCCAAGCACCAATGGTGAGCGTTATCACCTTTTTGTCTTTTTTTAAACTATTTGTCTTTTCATGTGTGCTTTTTGTTTGTTTGTTTGTTTTTCCCCCTATTGCTGTAGTGGGATCCCCATCAGCCACGGTATGCTGACCAGGGTTAAGGTGAAGCAGACAATGTTTTGGGCACCTTTTGTAGCCCCTTCCTCATACTATGAAAGTGAGCAGTGTGATCCTAAATATGACTGCTCAGTCCCCCAGGGGCTGCCAAATTCCACTGCTGCTTCAGTCAAGTGAAAAGCGACCCTATACCCTTAGCCGCCTGTGTGCAGCTCTGCAGCTACAGATCCCAGTGTATCCACACCTGCTGTGTTGCTGCTCACCCATTGCCACAGGACTTGAGCAGGGATGAATAGTTGATATCACGACTAGAGCATGAATTTGATTTAAGTGAGGTGAAGTTGTGCAGAGTCACCCTCACTTTCTCATCCAGGCCTGTCTGAATCCAGGGGCAAGATGTCGAGACATCTGGAGACAAGATCTGGGTGCAGTGGAAGGCCATCAGGACCTACTGTACCCAAAATGATGCCCTAGGCTGTCCACACAGCTCTTACCATCCACCTTCACAGCGGGGGAGATAAGCATATCTGCTTGACCACCTGATCCACCAGAGAAGACTTTCCAGAGGGAGCCAGGTGTAACTGTCCACTTTGGTCAGTGTAACCATTCACTGTTACTTACAGTAGCAGGCATAGCCTGACCTGCCTTGAGAAGTTTGGACTTTGCTTCAACTGGAACATCACCTCAGACCTGTTCCCTAAGGGTCGTCCAGTAGGAGTAGAAGGCTCTGGAGGACGTAGTTCTGAGGATCATTGGGGGATACAAGCCTCTCCACCACAACAAGGTAATGGTTCAAGGAGGGGGTTGCTGGGATATCACAGTATAGGCAGCGGAGAGTGCAACCTGGAAAAACCACAGTCAGAAGGGAATAAGAGGTGATGGTAGGGGAAATGGAAGCCTTGAGTGGGTGCCTGTTGCTGGACCATAGAGGGGGAATACAGGTGCAGTTGCTGTGAACTGTGACAGCATATAGAAACGATATTATTTTCTCCATTTAACACCAGTGAATTTCTTGGAATGCTTGCCATCATCACATCTCAGCAAAGCCAGAAATCCTATTTAATAACTTTCCTTCCAAGCCTTCCTTATTACCTAGATAACCATCATTTTCTTTGTAACTTAAACCTGTAACCTAGGGTTTATCTTCAGCTCCTTCCTTTTCTTCTCTATTCACATCCAGGGCCTGGCCAAGTATTGTTGGCTCTTCCTCCACAACATTCCAAAGAATCAACTGATGAATCTTTCATGTTCACCTAACTCATCTTCTGTCTGTCTTGACTACTGCAATCTCTTCTTCTTGGGTCTTTAAGACATCACCTCCCCCACACCGGTCTGTCCAAAATTCTGTTGCCAAAATATTATTTCTTGTCAATCACTTCAGCTATGTCACTGACGTCCCTACTTTCAATGTGCTACATTATGTGGCCCTTGACTTACATCTTGTATGTGGTCTCATTTACACATCCCTCCCACCCTTTGCTCCATTTACAGTGATGCCAGGCTTAATATCCCCTTGGTCTCCTTTCCTCCTCCTGAGGATTGCTCTCTGAAAGGAGGCTAATTAAATAGGCTTCTTGGCTGTTTTACACTGTGGGAGAGGTATAGAATATCTGAAGTGGGGCCTGAGGATATGGCACTGAGCATCTAACAGGATGTACATAGTTACTTAAGAGTCTCAGAAATAGGAGGCCTATAAGAGATGCAGTGGGTCAGCTAAACCTACTAGGGAGTAAAGAGAGCAATCGAGGAAGAGAGACTAAAGGACTTATTTTCATCACTCTTTGCCCAGAGGTACTCTCTGTGGAGGATAATAAAGGTGCAGTCTTGTCAGCCACTGAGGTATCAAAAAGCTCTTGTAACAAACTGATTATTTAAATTGCAATAAGTTACTGGGACCATATGGTATTTGTTCCAAGGAATTTAGTGGGTGAGCTATAAATATATATGTGTAATCTTTCATTTAGAAAAATGACTACTGGATAGTAATAAATGTACAAATCTTATCAAAGACCCTAGGATTGATCCTAAGAATACAGATCAATGAGCTCTGTTTTTCTACCACGTAAACTACTTAAAAAGTAATTTAAATATGGAGTTAGAAAACACCTAGATGAGCATGATTGTAACAGGGTGTCTAAGATCTCTTCCTGACCTTTGTGTTAGCGGATGCTATAAAGCTTGCAGATGCATGCTGATTATGCCCTGTTGACTCATTCTGGCACATGGAGATCCATTAATCCACTCCAGATATAAGGGAAAGTCAGTGCGGCCCCTCTTGTCAGAGGAATCTAGGCTATGGGGTTGAGGAGTCCTAAAGGAGAACTATAGGACCAGCCAAGCCTGAGGACAGAGTTTGTTTTGTATTAAACAGTCAACAGACCAAACCCCAGGAAGGGGCTGTGTCTGAACCTATATGGTCCATGTTGACTCTTCAGAAGGAGGATGGAACTTTCGTACTCCTACAGGTATGATAGGAATAAATTCGGTTTCTGTAAGGGAAAATTGTCTTTCCAGCCTTTTGCAATCCATTGTGGGAAACTATGACAGTGGCTAAAATAGAACAAATTAGATGAATATTTAATAAATGCATGTTTCTTATGCATTTATTTTTTGCCAGGTCTTCTCTTTTTTTAAGTGGGTGTTATACTGTTTTTGCTTTTATAAAGTAAATATTTCAGAGAAATGTTTACAGAAGACACCAAAATAAAACAAATTTTCAAACAGAAATAATGCATTATTACGGGAATAGAATATAACCTTATAGTGAACTGCTATTTGTTGAACAAAGTTAATCAAGCATTATAAAACCTGGATGTAGGAACATGCGAGGGCAAGCCAAAATGCTTCTATGTATGAGCCTCATGTTGGCAGAGATACTAACGTTAGGCTCTTTGGATTCTCAGTTGAAATGCTATCCAGTTATGAAACATACACTTTGCAAGGGTAGGGTCACAGGCTGGGATGCTGTGTTATAAGTAAGGCTACAATTTTGTCACAGACATTTGTAGTAAAAGTCCTGGACAGGCCACAGGCAATTAACAAAAATTTATGGATGCCGTGACCTGACTTTTACTGAAAATGTTGCCATGACAAAACAGGGAGGGAGGCAGGTTAAGCACCCTGCCCTGCTGTGGCTGGGAGCTGCGGCCTCTGCTCCAAAGCTGGGAGGACCCCCACCTATGGCAGCTGGGGAGCTCCGGGGATCCACCGCTGCATGGGGACTGGGGAGCTCTGGGGGATTCCCCTACCCCCTCCCCAGCAGGGAAGCTGCAGGGGTTCCCCTGCCACTTGCGGTGGCTAGGGAGCTGCAGGAGTCTCCCTCATCGGCAGCTGAGGAGCTGCAAAAGATCCCCCCATTGCCCACAGAGGCTGGGGAGCTGCGGGGGGATTCCCCCCCCCGCCTGCGTGGGCTGGGGAGCTGCGGGGGATCCCCTGCCGCTCACAGGGACTGGGGAGCTCTGGGGTATTCCCCCCTCTGGCAGCAGCAGCTGAGGAGCTGCCAGAGATCCCCCAACACCCATGGGGACTGGGGAGCTCTGGGGACCACTGGACCTGTGGCAGCTGGGGAGCTGCAGGGGACCCCGGCCACACCAGGCGGCAGGGGTACTCCGTAGCTCCCGGACACAAGGCAGCTCCCAGCCACTATGGGCTGAAGTCACAGAGGCCTGCGGCCAGATCGTAGCCTTAGTTATAAGCATGGGCCACAGAAGATATGCCTCCTTTCCATAGTTCTTCTCAGTGCATATTCTCCAACTCGAGTCCCACACAACTTTAGGGCATATCCTACTCTCCAGATCACTAACAATCTCCTCAGTTCAGATTTCTCACCTGCCGTTTACAGAGGTCTTTCCTGATTTCCCCCACACCTTCCCACTTTCCATGTTACCTAATAGCCTCCCTCTCTGCTGCTGGTTCTGGTTGGGATGAGACCCAGTGTCTCAGAAAGACTGTTTGAAGTATTTATGGGAACTACTGAAGGGGAAACTGAGGTGGGCATGTCATGCTGTGGCCTGCTGGGGGCAGGGGCTGCCTTATGACATTAGCTTTCATGGTTGCAGAGACAAGTTAGAAAAAGTGACCTGAATGCACCCTGAAAGCTCATTGGACTGAAAAATTTGTGGATCTAAAGGCGGAGGAGGCCTGGAATTACTTCAAGTCAAAGTTGCATAAACTGTCAGAAGCCTGCATCCCAAGAAAGGGGAAAAAATTCATAAGCAGGAGTTGTAGACCAATCTGGATGAGGAAGCATCTCAGAGAGGTGATTAAGAAAAAGCAGAAAGCCTACAAGGAGTGGAAGATAGGAGGGATTAGCAAGGAAAGCTACATTACTGAGGTCAGAACATGTAGGGATAAAATGAGAGAGGCCAAAAGCCATGTAGAGT